>NW_024412444.1:8805881-8812945 GCF_014898765.1 Herpailurus yagouaroundi
TCCTTCCTTCCTTCCTTCCTTCCTTCCTTCCTTCCTTCCTTCCTTCCAACTTATGAACTGTGTCTTTTCACTTGATGTATTTTAAGGGAGCACAGTGTGGTGGAAAGAGCTTTCAACAAACCATCAGGAAACACGGATCCTGGTCCAGACTTGACCACTCAATAACTGAGAAACCAAGGGAAAGTCCATTTCCTGAATCTTATCTGGAAAATAGAGACATTTGCCTTGTACAGCTTACTGAATTTTTATAAAGATAGTTGAGGAAGACAGATAAATGTACTTGGCAAATTGTAAGGCAAATGCAAAATATTGCTATTATTCGCTGGTTGGCTGAGGAGGAAAATAAACAGAGGCAGTAAGAGAGAATTTCACAGAGGCCACCTGGGTTGACTCTAGTTAAATAGAATTAGTAGCTCTTATTTCTTCATTTTGCTAGATATACAAGGTTTCACCTGGCTCCCTGTGGGGCTTTAAAAAGTTCTCCCTCCCCTTTGGAACTCAAACGTGAACATGAGTGAATATTGGGGTTGTGCTTTAATCAGGGCAGAGACATCCATATTAAAGCAGTGAAATACAGTGTTTCCAACTACCCATTTGGATACAAGTTTTTAAAGTCCTAATGCCTCATATAGGAGAGAGTGAAAATTAATGGGCATTGTCACACCCTGCTGATGGCACATGGAAAACCCATGCAGTAGAGATTGTAGGCAAAGCAATTGTAAAAGACCATTTTGGTAGAGAGTTGTGACAGATTTTTAAGAGAACAGCCTTTTGTAGCTTTGTCAATCTTCGGTGTTACATTTAGGTTCAAAGTGTTATTGAAAACTTGTTGGTTCTTCTTCTCTTGATTGGGAACATGTTAGTTTATTCTCTGTGTATTGTGTGAAAAATGCCTATGGGCAGAAAAATCCACATATATGTCTTATATATACATCCCCTGATCTTTTGACCCTTTGGAAGCCACTGTGACCTGCTTTCTCTCCTAGTCAAGGCTCAGCATGTTTTTTTCCCCTCTGGGTGAGGCATAGCATTGCTAATTCTCCAGGGAGTCTTTTCAGGTAAAAATGTGCTCAGATTATTTAAGACATCAGAAACCAGTGTAGTTTTTGTGTGTATGTGTGTATGTGTGTGTCCAATCAAGAGATGCTTTCTTCCTGTTAAACAGCCTCAAAATAAAATCACCTTGCTTACAAACTTTTAAATATGCAAATATGTTTACCTTTCTCTGATGATTGGATGTTCACCAAGCAGAACCAAGAATGGTTGCCTGTTAAACCATGTCATTAGATTTTGTAATATCTGAACATTGATTTACCTGTGGAACACGTTGTGGCAGAATTTATTCATTGATCCCTCCATTCATTCACCAAATACTTTTAAAGCAACTTGTACATGCCAGGCTATGCTCCCTGTGCTGTGATTCAGCAGCAAGTAAGACAAACAGACATCTTATGCTCATGGAGGTTTTATTTCAGTGGAGTAGACTGATAAGTAACAAGTCAACAAAGAAATAATGTAGTTGCAGGTAGTGATTTGGGCTTTGAAGAAAATAAAAACAAGAGTGTAGTGAGTATTGCAAAGGGATGCTATATTTGATTGGGCATCCAGGGAAGACTTTCTGAAGATAGGGCATTTGAGCTGTGACTGGAATGAAGCAAAGGGCGGGGGTGGGGTGGTGGGATGTGGAAAGATGAAGGAGACCAGTATTATAGACAGAATAAAGGCCTGGAGGGGTCACCAAGAGTGGAATGTTGAGGGAAGAGCAAGGCATCAGTTGAGAGGGAGCTTCATGAGAGTGATAAGGCATTGAGGTTGGATGGGTAGGTATGGCCAAATTGAGTCAAGAGGACCTTATAGGCTATGATAAGGAGTTTGCAATGGGAACGTAGTGGGGAGTGTGATCTGATTTATTTTTTAAAAATAATTTTCTGTGGGTGCCTGGGTGGCTCAGTTGGTTAAGTGTCTCATGGTTCGTGGGTTCAAGTCCCACATCAGGCTCTGTGCTGACAGCTCAGAGCCTGGAGCCTGCTTCGGATTCTGTGTCTCCCTCTCTCTCTGCCCCTCCCCCACTTGCGCTCTGTCTCTACCTCTCAAAGATAAATAAACGTTAAATTTAAAAAAAAAAAAAGAATTTTAGGGTGCTCTGTGGATAATAGATTATCTGGGAATAAGTTTGGAAGGAGAAACTTCCTTGGATGGTTTGGGGAATAATTCAGAAAAAAGGTGATGGTGGCTTAGATGTGGTGGTACTGGTGGAGATGGTGAGAAATGATTGGAATCTTAATACATTTTGAAGATATTTGGACCATATTATATAATCCATAATTATATATGTTATCCTCAAGGAGAGATTCCAGGATGTATTCCCCAAGTCCCATTAAGTAATGGAAGACCCCCAAACTTTGTCTGGCCTAACCAGTGGTGACATTATGACTGTAGAAACTCTAGCAGAGAATAATCTACCTCTTTTATGATAGCTCCTGTAGATGTTCTTACATCACTCTGATTGGAATGGGTTCGGTCATGTGTCTACCACTCAACAAATCCAGTGGCCAAGGGAATATGATGTGTCTATTGGCTGGGCCTCAAGCACATTCGTTAACTCTGAATATGGAGCCTTGCATATGGATGTAGAGCAGGACTGAGTCCCTGATCAGATGATGCCAGGGTCATTGCTGGAGGAAGTGGCAGAAGATTACGAGAACAGCGGATGTTCACTGGCCTCTGATGGCACCACAGTGCTCTCTGAATACCTGTCATTTATGAACTTCCTGCAGATATCATGGAGTTCCTGGCTGGAGTGACAGACATACTATAATTAAAGTACCATGCATTATTATTTTAATCTGCTTTGTCCTTGTAAGGAACAAAAGGACATGGTCCTCTGAGATGGGAATTCTCAAGACAGCTCAGTAGAAGAAGTGCTTTTTTGTCTTCAGCAGAGCTCATCAATGTTGACACTGAAAAGACATGTTGAAAAGTAACTCCATTGCTACTCTATCTCCAGTGGTTTATTATGAACCACATACAGAATTCCCTCTTGGAATTTAGAGTCATTGGCACCTGTTTTCATAGCTATCCATTCTAAACCTAATGCATAGATTGAGAGAAGATGGAGAAGAGAAATGCTGAAGAAGACAAAGAAGCAGCAGAATCAGAATATTTAAACTCTCACAGTAGTGGTTTAATACATTTAAGATCTTAAGTGAGTTATTTGAAGGAATTGATTCTGAGAGGGGTTTTAGCATCCAAAGAGAATTATTTTACCTGGCATGTCAACAACTACAGCAAAAATATTACCAGAGTGGAGAGAACCTCTTCTTGGTGGAAAAAGAGAGCTTGCTCTAAGGATTACTATTACTTGTCCAAGGTCAAAAACAGCAGCAAATGAATGCAGTGAGGAAGAAGAGAATAGCAGAAGGAAAATAAGGGTCATGTTTACACTTACTTTGTTAAGGCTACATGTATTTTTTTTTTATTTATTTTTTTTATTTTTTTTTAATTTTTTTTTCAACGTTTATTTATTTTTGGGACAGAGAGAGACAGAGCATGAACAGGGGAGGGGCAGAGAGAGAGGGAGACACAGAATCGGAAACAGGCTCCAGGCTCCGAGCCATCAGCCCAGAGCCCGACGCGGGGCTCGAACTCACGGACCGCGAGATCGTGACCTGGCTGAAGTCGGACGCTTAACCGACTGCGCCACCCAGGCGCCCCAAGGCTACATTTATTTTTAAGCAACTGTTTCCAACTGTATTAAAACAGTTCATCTCCAAGAATAAATAATAATATGGCATATTCAACAAATCTTTCTCTGTTGTACAAGGGATGTAAACTTGGCCTCTAAAAAATCATGGGGTCTTAATTCTCAAAAGGTAACCCTTAATCTCACTTATCTCACTGGGGCCCCTGGCAAGTATGTGGTCATTACTTTCCGTGTGGTATGGCTTGTCAAACAATTCAGACGGCATCTCTGATTACCTTCCTCATGAAAATAGTCCAGTAAACCTCCCTCAACACATTTTTTCACTTAATATTTGTGGTTTTAAGTAAAAGATGCTACTGAGACTATGTGTGACATTAGCAAACTGTACAAAGGTGAAATTCTAACAGAAAAGCCAAGTGTCATTGAAGAGGATATATATTAAATACGCTGCAGATCCTTTCCAACTGTTCCAAATACAGTATTTATTTTTCACTAGATAATGCTGGAAAATGTTTATTTTTTCCCCACCTTTGAACAAGTGCCTCTTCCCTGACCTGTTGAAATGGTTATCCTATATAAAATACTACTCACCACATACTCCATTTAATAATGCATGCATAGTATGGTACCTTGGGTTTATTAATACACATGATAATATAATGGCATGTTGCTGATAGAACTGGCATTTAGCATTTCTTCCAGTGTGCCATTGAACATGACCATCTCATCACTAGAAGTGAAATGTTTATATTTTAAGACTATCCCTTTTGGTTCCTTCATTATTCTGGTACACCATGTAGAAGGGATAGTTGTAGTATTAAATCCCTACAAGGAAACCCCTTCTTCGGTGAAAATAGTTTGGTGACAGTTGACTCAATCAGAACCTCCTCCCCCCCAACCCCCGCCCCGGTTTTCCACTGTCCTCTGGTGAGCTGGCTAAGCACTTGGGCAGCATGGGAATAGTCCTAAAATAAAATGCATAAATGGGTTTGGATTTTTTAATTGATAAAGAGAATTCTGAATGTCATTTACCAACTGCTATGTCCCTCATGTGGCACACTAAGCCATAGCAGGCATATTCTTGTAACAGACTTAATTTAGTGGTACGGAGAAACCGTGGAAAGGTGGCCTGACTCCTCCTTGTTCTTGGGGAGAAAAATCTCAATTTTTCTTTGCTGATTTCTTGCCATTTTCTTGTTCTTTTGTTAATAAGTAAGAATAAATAAGATTTAAAAAAATAAAAAAGAACTCTGTGGACAAGCAGTGAAAGAGCATCCAGAGTAAAGGTTCAGAGTTAACCTGATCCTTCCTTGTCTCAGAATTGGCTTTTAACTCTATATTACAACATTCTCAGCAGTCAGGGTGAGAGCCAAACCCAACCATAGTCCACATCTTGTTCTTATAATGCCTCACAGTTTGAGGGCAGGATATATCAGTTTTCTTCTAAACCCAGAGCTCGTGAGGTCTTGTCTCTTGAATCCTCAGTAAGACTTGGAGTGTAAGTTAAGGGTTCTTATTCTAAAAATTCAACTGGCTCTCATAGTCAGCTGGAAGGTGAAATAGTTTCTTCAAAGATAGAAAGTTCAAAGCATCCCTTTGGCTTTTAGTCCCAAAAGATATTTTGCAAACATTTGTTTGTATTGTTGGAGGCTTTTTCTTCCTGGTTGGGCTCATTAATACCCTTTTGTGAGTACTATTTTGCTTTTTCAAATAGTTTTTTCTAAACAGCTTTCTCTGGTGGAAAATCTAATTTAGTTGCAAGCAATATTACCAGTTCCGCTCCTTTATTTTTTTCTTCCTCATTGAAAGGAAAATAAAAGATTGTGTGTCAAATAGAGATGTACGATTTATGGCATTAGCACTTCCATTAATACATTTATGCAGCAATTATATATCTTCACATTTTGTATCTATCCATGACTGAGGATAGCTTCTTTATGTCGCAACAGCATATTTTTCTTCAAGACACATTTTTATTATTTTGTATTTTAAGCTTTTTCCTTGATTTTCATTGGAAGTGGACATGTGGCAGGGAGTTATAGCTGTTTTACATCCCCAGAAATAGAGTAAACTTTTACTGTAGACTTAATCTTAGACCTATTGAATCTTAGATGCTCTTCATGTTATTCATCTGCACAGAGTTTCTTAGGAGAACTAATCTTTCCCCATTAGGATGATTCCTGCTTAATCCAAATGATTTGAAGGTAGCTGCCCCCATTCTCTTTAGCTCACAGACTGGATGATAAGAATATTTTATTCCTTTGACATAGTGTTTGGTTCTAATAGGGAAGATAGGAAGCCAAACTATTTCCAGCCCTTCTGAGCAGTTCCCTCACTATTGTCTTTGCCACCATGTAGAATGAAGCTGTCTGAGAATGAAATTAGATGGAGTGAAGATAGGGCTAATTATGATATCATTTAAGTACCTGGATGTTTTGGTATGGAGCTAACTCATAGCATCACATGAACCTTTTGTTACATTTTCAGGAATTTTGTGAGCTGGTTCATGACATGTTGGTGGCTTTAAATTGTCAATTGCCACAAATCAGCCCCCCTCCATTAAAAAAATTGAATATATTGTTAGACATTTCCAAACCACCACTGCCTGGGCCCGTTCTAAATTTTGTTTCCTCACCTCTTGTCATGTGTGTTAATTAACTGCCTACCCCCATCCCCTGCCTTTATTTTACTTAAGCTAGCTTGAGTTGGTTTGCCAACACATGTAACCTGTAGCCAGCGAAGTTATGGCTTGGCTAAGTTATTTATTTTGACATTATGATAACATAGTTATTTTATATCATATAGTAGATAAAATGTGGGAAGTAATACACCTTTTGGTTTAAAAAGTTGCATGCTCCTGTTGGGTTTTCCAAAATATCTGAAGTGAGGTAATATGAAATTTCTAGAACTTTTTTTTTTTTAATTTCTAGAACTTTTTGATGGTTCATCATACCTCACAGTTTATTCACTGTTCTTGGGGAGCATTTAAGTTGTAAAGGGAAGGAACAACAAAATTTTACTTTGTGAACCAGTGGTTACAATGTAGGATTCATAACTTTTGAGAGAGAAAACTGGACAACCTGGCGTTTTGAGATATTAGTGGGGATTATTTTGTTTCTGAAATAGCTAAGAAGCTACTCCTTGTGCCAGTGATCATCACTTCAGTCAAGGTGTTATATCAAGTAGACCCATCTCTGCTATCACTTTGCATGTGTGAATTCTGTTTGCTTTAGTTTCTGATAATTAATGAACATTGTGGACCAGAATGCCTATCTCGTAGAACTGCATGATTTTGCAGGGTTCATTGTGTTAATTTAATTTAATTTAATTTAATTTAATTTAATTTAATTTAATTTAATTT
>NW_024412444.1:8812955-8885098 GCF_014898765.1 Herpailurus yagouaroundi
TTAATTTAATTTAATTTAATTTAATTTAATTTAATTTAATTTAATTTTATTTTATTTTATATGAAATTTATTGTCAAATTGGTTTCCATATAACACCTGGTGCTCATCCCAACAGGTGCCTTCCTCAATGCCCATCACCCACTTTCCCCTCCCCCCCACCCCCCATCAATCCTCAGTGGGTTCATTGTGTTTAAACAGCAGGTCTGATTTGAGTCATAGGAGTTAAATTTGAAGAAAAATACTTTAGAAATGTTTCTATCCAATGTTCTCTAGGTTTTCATTTAATTTCTAATAAGGTTTATGGCTATTATCATATGCCTCACATGCCATTGTTTGAAATCATTGGATAATGTGCAAGTCCAAGTGATAAAACTTGTACATAATTTACATATAATATGAGTGCAACATATGTCCTCTGTTTGAGGTGACAAGACAGAAACAAGATTCGAGAGAAATTAGGCAAGAAGCCTTGTGTGTTCAACACTGCAATTTCCTATAACACTGAGATCTGTGTATTATTTTCAGTATAAAGTAATTCAAAGGAGAAATATATTGTAGGTTGTCCATCTGACAATGAGAACACAGAAAGAGGATTTCACATGGGTCAGAGCTAGCTAAAGGGTAATGTTGGGGTATTAGGCCAAAGTCCTTTGAATAAATCTGGACCGGTAGGATATTCTAAAACAATATTATTGGAATTTATGTTTTCTCTCTAAACCAGTTGGGAGATATTCAGAGTGTATCACACTTCTTTCCACTTACAAAGTACTTTCTATTTGGCAAGCTATTTTCACAGACCAGTTGAAAGTAAGGAAGCATGATATTTAAGGAAAAAATTAAAATGTCAATCAATCCAGAAAATGTTGAAGACTTATCTAAAACAAATAGTAATCGAGCATATCTATTCTAATTTTGTCCACTGTCTCCTCTTAAAAGAGGAGTATTTGTATGACCACAGGCAAGTCATTTACCTCTTCAAGCTACAGAGTATTTGTCCATAAAAAGTGTGAGATCAAAGGGCACAGGGGATTGGAGAAGGAAATAAAAGTACCCACCTTCTTGGCTTACCAAGTCCATATCATGAATATTACATGAAATGAATGGAATAATTCATGGCTAGTGCTTAGCATAGAGCCTTGTACATCCATAGTTATGAGTAGGTGTTAGCTATTACTATTGTTATTATAGTTATTAGCCTTGCTCATGAGTAAGAATTACCATGTTTAAATAAATAAATCCCTACTATTTCTCTGTTCTATGCACACTGGATAGAGTTGCCTATGTAAGAAGCAACCTGATTTTGGATCATCACAACCATTTGGAGCATATGCCCTTGTGACTTTCAAGTTATGTGCACACTTGAAGATAATGATTTCTGTAACCATTACATCTTCATACATATGACACCTCTCTTGGGCACCAGACATATGGGCCGCTTGTCATGCCCTGTGCTACTCTGGAACTTGTTGGTCTCTTTAAGTTATAACCACCTTCCCCCTTCACATCTCATCCTCCAGTTATTTTGCTTATGAATTTGGACAACAATTAACTCAAACCTATTATTCAGTTTTGGTGACTATTGGGGCACTTTCATTTAGTATGGTGAGCAACAACAGCCATTTGATTTTACTTATATTAATTATTATGGGCTTCAGAAGTTATAATAGCGATAGCAAGGTTACTTAAGGTTATAAATTGAAGCTGTGAGCTTCAATTAGAATCATAGACATAGCTTTCATCATCAAAATCAACTACAGACTCAATTGTATATACCAGTACTCTATATGCTGCTTTTTTTAAAATATGGGTCATGGTAATCCATTTACGATACCTATTTTTGACTTTTAGTTGCCAATGCATAAACTGCTTCAAGAATTGTCATTTGGTTGTTGTTTTAGTTTGCCATTGCTGCAAAGCAAATCACCCCCAAAACTCAAGAGGCTTAAGCCAACTATTATTTATTACTGCTTATGTCTTTGTGAGTCATCTGGGGCTTGGCTGATCTAGGCTGGGCTCAAGAGGGTGGCTCTTCTTCGGACTGCAGGGTCCAATTCTGTTTCCTGTCTTTCATACTTTTTAGACTAGCAACAAGACTAGCCATCTGATTTCCTTATGCTGAGGCAGAGATGGAGTAAGGCAAGCAGAAATCCTTAAGGCCTTTTAAGACCGAGGACTGGAACTTAGAACACATTATCATTCCTTCCCATATATCAAGGCCAAAGAAAATCCTAAGACCAGGTTCAAAGTTAAGGGTCAGGGGAACACATATGGACCCAGGGACCCTGGCACGGGTATGGATGCAGGGAGAGGTAAAGAATTGAGGCCAACAGTGCTACTACATGGTTATTCTGTGCTTCTCCAGACATACTTTTAATTTGTAGGCATTAGTTCTGTATGTTTGCTATCTCTCACAGTCATTGTACTCTTCCTAGACCTTTAGTGGATTCTGATCTCATGCATACTGAAAATTATGCTACAAACTTAGTTTTATTCCTTGTGTTTGTTGCCAGAAAGCCTAAGAAAAGTTTGTAGTTGATTTTGATGATGGCAACCATGTCTATAACTCGTATTCTTCATTTCATTTCTGCTCCTGTTTTTTGTCTATCTTTGTTTTATTTGTTTAATCTGTGGTCTTAAGTTGGACAATTTTATTTCTTGTGCATATATTTTTGAATGTCTTGCATCATGTCTGATGCAAGCAGAAATATAAATATATAAATAAAATTTGAAACAACAATTTCCTACCACTGTTTGCCTTTTACCCAGTAGCAAGGTTACAAATAATGTAGTAATAGCTAGCGCTTACTGAACACTTCTTTCTTCTTGGGCCCTATGCAAAATGGTGGTTAAGCAATACCAATTCTGTTTCTACAATAGCCTCATGCAATAGGTACTGGTATTATCCCTATGGAAGCAGATGTAGTCTATATAACTTGTTCAGTGTCTTGCCGGTGGTACATGCCACCACTATAATTTGAGCTGGTAAAGACTGGCTTTCGATCTTATATTCATTTTTTTTTAAGTTTATTTATGCATAGAGAGAGGGAGAGAGAGAGAATGAGAGAATGAGTAAGCAGGGCAGGGGCAGACAGAAAGGGAGAGGGAGGATCTGAAGCAGGCTCCATGCTGTTAGCACAGAGCCCAATATGGGGCTCGAACTCATGAACTGTGAGATCATGACCTGAGCCAAAACCAAGAGTCAGATGCTTAACCAACTCAGCCACCCAGGTGTCCCTCGGTCTTATATTCTTGACTGCTAAGTTACACTGTTGTGTATGCGATAAGTTTAAAAGGAATGGATAGTAGTTCTTTTCTTTTTTCATGAGTCTGGTTCAGTTTTCATTCCTTACTCATCTTCTACTTCTTCTTGTGTTTCTCATAAATATACCTAATTAAAATGTCACCTGCTAATGGCTTGAAAATACCATTTAAACTGGGTGACACTTGGCATTCCAACCACTATGGGTTTAACAGAAAACTTTAAGGATTTAAGCAAATGAAAGTGATTTATGAATCCCCCTTACCGGTACAGATATGTTTAGTACAACTGTCTTCGTATTTATGAGGAGCATAATACTTCCAGGTATATTTTATGTTTTCTTGCAGAAGTTTGATGGTAAATGTGGAAATTAAACTGGAAAATATGGATAAATCAGCACGATTCCAAACACCTGCTCAAAACATTCATTTTATTGATTTAACAGTTGACTCTTTAGGGTGTTTTTATAAAAACATTGGCTCTAGGCAGAATAAGTATTCTCAGTGAATATATTTGTTGACATATCACTTAGAAGCTACTGTACTGACAGATTTTAGGCATTTTTTATGAATTTGAATGACAAGCAAAGGCCATTCTAGATGAGAGCAGCTCTTTCTGTGTTTTACTGGCTGATCCTCTGGTATTTATGTACTTTTAGTGATGAGGCCTTCTTGCTGTGATCATTCAGTATCTCCCTTGGCTTGATCGTTTGGGAAATCTTCAATGATTTTTTAAGGGGAATTAGGCTGTTTCAGTGTCAATGATTTCTATGCAACTAATATCTTTGAGGAAAAATTGAAGTAATCTTTTTTTCCTTCAAAACATTTGTAATTCCCACAACCTTGAAGGACTCTGAAGCCATTTTAGTAATGATAATTTACTATTAATCAATTCTCTGTGACTACAGACAAGTAAAAGGCTTGTATTTTTCTTTAATTCTCTTAAGTAAGGGTCAGGTGATTGCTGTGTGTCCCCCATTGTCTGCCCTTCTAATGGCTGCATGGCGGATCACTGACAGACTGATGTCTCTCAAACTGAGTTCCATTCTTCCATTGCTTTCAGTCCTTGCCATTTCTTCAATCAGTAGTATAGCTATGGTAAATAGAATAACAAGAGTTTCTTTTGGTAGCACAGGACAGAAATCATACGTGACCTGTTAATAAAATATACATAATTAAAATGTCACTTGCTCATGGTTTGAAAATACCAGTTAAACTGTGTGACACTTGGTATTCTAATCACTGCAGGTTGGATTCTGCGTGTGTGTGTGTGTGTGTGTGTGTGTGTGTGTGAATATATATATGATATGTAATATATACACATACATGTATTGGCCCGTGGTAGGTTTGGGTACCGTGATCCAGGTACCCAAAATGATGTTGTTAAGAATCTCTTAGCTCTGTATGTTTGGGCTCTACTGCTATATTGGCTTCTATTTTGTTTACCTAGTACCTTGTGGTAGTCATTGGCAACATGAGGCTGCTACATCTTACAAGTAGCAGCATCCCCAGCAGAAGAATTTTTTCCCAGTATCTCATAGCAAGTCCCACAGAGAACTCCCACTGGCCTATCCAGATCATGTGCCCACCTAAAACCCCAGAGTTGAGGTCAAGTACTTCACATGACTCCCCTCTTGCGGTGGGTGGTGCTGTGCTTCTTTACAGGAAAATTAGGTGCTATAATCAAAATGTAAGGATGATCACTCAGTTAAAAACAATTGCCCATCTATGTATAAATGCATAGCAATAATGTGTAGGGATATATTCTTAATTGTGTTACCAATCTGTAATCTGTTATCAACCAGTTTTTATAATGAAAGGTACTTAAGGTAGGAAAATCCTTGCGTTTTTCCTTGTTAGGAAGGTTATTGATTGTTTTTTAATCACTAGGATGTTCATTCTTGAATGAAGTTCTTTAGGATGTAACTTGACCTCCCATTCTCATTCTTGAGGGGAGCAGTATAGCATCCAAGAAAACGAATGGTTACAGTTGTGTCTAATAAACACAGTAGTTGAGAGTTGTCCGAGGCTTTCTTGGAAGCTCAAGAAGGATATCTAGTTTAGGCTGAGAATGCTTCTAAGCTGAGGTGATAGACACTTTCTTTGACCCTTTTCATGCCTCCCCAACTTCATACATTCTCTTGATCCTGAATATTCCCTTCACTTTCATTGTACTAAATTATTCTTGGTTCTCCATTTGACCCCTTGTCTGTCATGTCTCTGCATTTGGTCTTGCCTGTTTTTTGGTTCCTATACCCTTTAATTCAGAGCTGCCTCTTGGATGGCATACCTGCCAGTGTAGACATGGTGATGGGACTCTGAGGAGACTTTCTAATCCCATTCTCCTGTGCTTTCCTCTACCAAAAAGTGGGAAAGCCAAAAGCTACATTTCCAGACTCCCTTACAGCTAGGGGTCTGCATGTGATTTATGTTTTTAATTATTATTATTAAAAAATTGTTTATTGTTGAGAGAGCATGAGCAGGGAAGGGACAGAGAGTGAGGGAAACTCAGAATCCGAAGCAGGCTCCAGGCTCTGTGCTGATAGCTCTGTCATCACAGAGCCTGATGCAGAGCTCAAACTTAGGATCTGTGAGATCATGACCTGAACCTAAGTCAGATGCTCAACCGACTGAGCCACCCAGGCATCTCATGTCTGTGTGTGTGTGTGTGTGTATTTTAATTATTATTATTAATTTTTTGCCAGTTAGAGGTATTTGAGTTTTGGAAAGCAGTATTCTGAGGCCATATTTTTTCTTTATCTTTTTTAATTTCCCTGCTTTTTTTTTTCTTTCTTTTCTTGGTGAGAATATTAAGTTCCATTCTCTTAGAAAATTTTAATTATATAATACAGTGTTATCAACCATAGTCATCATGTTATACCCTAGATCCTCAGACCTTATTCATCTTATAACCAAAAATTCATATCACTTTGCAACCTCTCCCTATTTCCCCCACCTCTCGCCTTTGGCAACTATTTTTCTACACTGTTTCTATGAGTTTGACTTGTTTGTTAGCATCTTAATGCCCTCCATATTCATCTCTGGCATTGCAAATGACAGATTTTCCTTTTTTAAAAATTTTTCTAAAAGTTTTATTCATTTTTTTCATTAAAAGTTATTTATTTATTTATTTATTATTTTTTTCAATATATGAAGTTTATTGTCAAATTGGTTTCCATACAACACCCAGTGCTCATCCCAAAAGGTGCCCTCCTCAATACCCATAACCCACCCTCCCCTCCCTCCCACCCCCCATCAACCCTCAGTTTGTTCTCAGTTTTTAAGAGTCTCTTATGTTTTGGCTCTCTTCCACTCTAACCTCTTTTTTTTTTCTTTCCCCTCCCCCATGGGTTTCTGTTAAGTTTCTCAGGATCCACATAGGAGTGAAACCATATGGTATCTGTCTTTCTCTGTATGGCTTATTTCACTTAGCATCACACTCTCCAGTTCCATCCATGTTGCTACAAAGGGCCATATTTCATTCTTTCTCATTGCCACGTAGAACTCCATTGTGAATATAAACCACAATTTCTTTATCCATTCATCAGTTGATGGACATTTAGGCTCTTTCCATAATTTGGCTATTGTTGAGAGTGCTGCTATAAACATTGGGGTACAAGTGCCCCTATGCATCAGTACTCCTGTATCCCTTGGGTAAATTGCTAGCAGTGCTATTGCTGGGTCATAGGGTAGGTCTATTTTTAATTTTTTGAGGAACCTCCACACTGTTTTCCACAGAGGCTGCACCAATTTGCATTCCCACCAACAGTGCAAGAGGGTTCCCGTTTCTCCACATCCTCTCCAGCATCTTCAGTCTCCTGATTTGTTCATTTTGGCCACTCTGACTGGCGTGAGGTGATATCTGAGTGTGGTTTTGATTTGTATTTCCCTGATGAGGAGCAACGTTGAGCATCTTTTCATGTGCCTGTTGGCCATCCCGATGTCTTCTTTAGAGAAGTGTCTATTCATGTTTTCTGCCCATTTCTTCACTGGGTTATTTGTTTTTCGGGTGTGGAGTTTGGTGAGCTCTTTATAGATTTTGGATACTAGCCCTTTGTCCGATATGTCATTTGCAAATACCTTTTCCCATTCCGTTGGTTGCCTTTTAGTTTTGTTGGTTGTTTCCTTTGCTGTGCAGAAGCTTTTTAGCTTCATAAGGTCCCAGTAGTTCATTTTTGCTTTTAATTCCCTTGCCTTTGGGGATGTGTCGAGTAAGAGATTGCTACGGCTGAGGTCAGAGAGGTCTTTTCTTGCTTTCTCCTCTAGGGTTTTGATGGTTTCCTGTCTCACATTCAGGTCCTTGATCCATTTTGAGTTTATTTTTGTGAATGGGGTGAGAATGTGGTCTAGTTTCAATCTTCTGCATGTTGCTCTCCAGTTCTCCCAGCACCATTTGTGAAAGAGACTGTTTCTTTTCCATTGGATGTTCTTTCCTGCTTTGTCAAAGATGAGTTGGCCATACGTTTGTGGGTCTAGTTCTGGGGTTTCTATTCTATTCCATTGGTCTATGTGTCTGTTTTTGTGCCAATACCATGCTGTCTTGAGGATGACAGCTTTGTAGTAGAGGCTAAAGTCTGGGATTGTGATGCCTCCTGCTTTGGTCTTCTTCAAAATTACTTTGGCTATTCGGGGCCTTTTGTGGTTCCATATGAATCTTAGGATTGCTTGTTCTAGTTTCGAGAAGAATGCTGGTGCAATTTTGATTGGGATTGCATTGAATGTGTAGATAGCTTTGGGTAGTATGGACATTTTGACAATATTTATTCTTCCAATCCATGAGCATGGAATGTTTTTCCATTTCTTTATATCTTCTTCAATTTCCTTCATAAGCTTTCTATAGTTTTCAGCATACAGATCTTTTACAACTTTGGTTAGATTTATTCCTAGGTATTTTATGCTACTTGGAGCAATTGTGAATGGGATCAGTTTCTTTATTTGTCTTTCTGTTGCTTCATTATTAGTGTATAAGAATGCAACTGATTTCTGTACATTGATTTTGTATCCTGCAACTTTGCTAAATTCATGTATCAGTTCTAGCAGACTTCTGGTGGAGTCTATCGGATTTTCCATGTATAATATCATGTCATCTGCAAAAAGTGAAAGCTTGACTTCATCTTTGCCAATTTTGATGCCTTTGATTTCCTATTGTTGTCTGATTGCTGACGCTAACACTTCCAACACTATGTTAAACAACAGCAGTGAGAGTGGACATCCCTGTCGTGTTCCTGATCTCAGGGGGAAAGCTCTCAGGTTTTCCCCATTGAGGATGATGTTAGCTGTGGGCTTTTCATAAATGGCTTTTATGATCTTCCAGTATGTTCCTTCTATCCCGACTTTCTCGAGGGTTTTTATTAAGAAAGGGTGCTGGATTTTGTCAAAGGCCTTTTCTGCATCAATTGAGAGGATCATATGGTTCTTATCTTTTCTTGTATTAATGTGATGTATCATGTTGATTAATTTGTGAATGTTGAACCAGCCCTGCATCCCAGGAATGAATCCCACTTGATCATGGTGAATAATTCTTTTTATATGCTGTTGAATTTGATTTGCTAGTATCTTGTTGAGAATTTTGGCATCCATATTCATCAGGGATATTGGCCTGTAGTTCTTTTTTTCCTGGGTCTCTGTCTGTTTTAGGAATCAAAGTAATACTGACTTCATAGAATGAGTCTGGAAGTTTTCCTTCCCTTTCTATTTCTTGGAATATCTTGAGAAGGATAGGTATTATCTCTGCTTTAAACGTCTGGTAGAACTCCCCTGGGAAGCCATCTGGTCCTGGACTCTTATTTGTTGGGAGATTTTTGATGACTGATTCAATTTCTTCACTGGTTATGGGTCTGTTCAAACTTTCTATTTCCTCCTGATTGAGTTTTGGAAGCGTGTGGGTGTTTAGGAATTTGTCCATTTCTTCCAGGTTATCCAGTTTGTTGGCATATAATTTTTCATAGTATTCCCTGATAATTGCTTGTATCTCTGAGGGATTGGTTGTAATAATTCCATTTTCATTCATGATTTTATCTATTTGGGTCATCTCCCTTTTCTTTTTGAGAAGCCTGGCTAGAGGTTTGTCAATTTTGTTTATTTTTTCAAAAAACCAACTCTTGGTTTTGTTGATCTGCTCTACAGATTTTTAGATTCTATATTGTTTATTTCTGCTCTGATCTTTATTATTTCTCTTCTTCTGCTGGATTTAGGCTGTCTTTGCTGTTCTGCTTCTATTTCCTTTAGGTGTGCTGTTAGATTTTGTATTTGGGATTTTTCTTGTTTCTTGAGATAGGCCTGGGTTGCAATGTATTTTCCTCTCAGGACTGCCTTTGCTGCATCCCAAAGCGTTTGGATTGTTGTATTTTCATTTTCATTTGTTTCCATATATTTTTTAATTTCTTCTCTAATTGCCTGGTTGACCCACTCATTCTTTAGTAGGGTGTTCTTTAACCTCCATGCTTTTGGAGGTTTTCCAGACTTTTTCCTGTGGTTGATTTCAAGCTTCATAGCATTGTGGTCTGAAAGTATGCATGGTATGATTTCAATTCTTGTATACTTATGAGGGGCTGTTTTGTGACCCATTATATGATCTATCTTGGAGAATGTCCCATGTGCACTCGAGAAGAAAGTGTATTCTGTTGCTTTGGGATGCAGAGTTCTAAATATATCTGTCAAGTCCATCTGATCCAATGTATCATTCAGGGCCCTTGTTTCTTTATTGACCGTGTGTCTAGATGATCTATCCATTTCTGTATGTGGAGTGTTAAAGTCCCCTGAAATTACCACATTCTTATCAATAAGGTTGCTTATGTTTGTGAGTAATTGTTTTATATATTTGGGGGCTCCTGTATTTGGCACATAGACATTTCTAATTGTTAGCTTTTCCTGATGGATAGACCCTGTGATTGTTATATAATGCCCTTCTTCATCTCTTGTTACAGCCTTTAATTTAAAGTCTAGTTTGTCTGATATAAGTATGGCTACTCCAGCTTTCTTTTGACTTCCAGTGGCATGATAAATAGCTCTCCATCCCCTCACTCTCAATCTGAAGGTGTCCTCAGGTCTAAAATGAGTCTCTTGTAGACAGCAAATAGATGGGTCTTGTTTTTTTATCCATTCTGATACCCTATGTCTTTTGGTTGGCGCATTTAGTCCATTTACATTCAGTGTTATTATAGAAAGATATGAGTTTAGAGTCATTGTGATGTCCGTAGGTTTCATCCTTGTAGCGATGTCTCTGGTACTTTGTCTCACAGGATCCCCCTTAGGATCTCTTGTAGGGCTGGTTTAGTGGTAACGAATTCCTTCAGTTTTTGTTTGGGAAGACCTTTATCTCTCCTTCTATTCTGAATGACAGACTTGCTGAATAAAGGATTCTCGGCTGCATATTTTTTCTGTTCATCACATTGAAGATCTCCTGCCATTCCTTTCTGGCCTGCCAAGTTTCAGTAGAGAGATCGGTCATGAGTCTTATAGGCCTCCCTTTATATGTTAGAGCACGTTTATCTCTAGCTGCTTTCAGAATTTTCTCTTTATCCTTGTATTTTGCCAGTTTCACTATGATATGTCGTGCAGAAGATCGATTCAAGTTAACGTCTGAAGGGAGTTCTCTGTGCCTCTTGGATTTCAATGCCTTTTTCCTTCCCCAGATCCGGGAAGTTCTCAGCTATTATTTCTTCAAGTACACCTTCAGCACCTTTCCCTCTCTCTTTCTCCTCTGGAATACCAATTATACGTATATTATTTCTCTTTAGTGTATCACTTTGTTCTCTAATTTTCCCCTCATACTCCTGGATTTTTTTTTAATCTCTCTCTTTTTCTCAGCTTCTTCTTTTTCCATAATTTTATCTTCTAGTTCACCTATTCTCTCCTCTACCTCTTCAATCCGAGCCATAGTTGTCTCCATTTTATCTTGCAACTCGTTGATAGCATTTTTTAGCTCCTCCTGGCTGTTCCTTAGTCCCTTGATCTCTGTAGCAAGAGATTCTCTGCTGTCCTTTATACAGTTTTCAAGCCCAGCGATTAAATTTATGACTGTTATTCTAAATTCACTTTCTGTTACATTGTTTAAATCGTTTTGATCAGTTCGTTAGCTGTTGTTATTTCCTGGACGTTTTTCTGAGGGGAATTCTTCCATTTTGTCATTTTGGATAGTCCCTGGAGTGGTGCGGGACTGCTGGGCACTTCCCCTGTGCTGTCTTGAATAACTTGCCCTGGTGGGCGGGGTCGCAGTCAGACCTGGTGTCTGTCCCCAGGCCACCACTGGGGCCACAGTCAGACTGGTGTGTGCCTTCTCTTCCCCTCTCCTAGGGGCGGGATTCACTGTAGGGTGGCATGGCCCGTCTGGGCTACTTGCACACTGCCAGGCTTGTGGTGCTGGGGATCTGGTGTATTAGCTGGGGTGGATCAGCAAGGTGCAAAGGGGCAGGAGGGGCAGGCTCAGCTCGCTTTTCCTTCGGAGATCCGCTTTGGGAGGGGCCCTTTGCACCGGGAGGGAGTCAGACCCGCCAGAGGGGTGGATCCGCAGAAGCACAGCCTTGGTGTTTGCGCAGTGCAAGCAAGTTCCCTGGCAGGAACCGGTTCCCTTTGGGATTTTGGCTGGGGGATGGGCGAGGGAGATGGCGCTGGCCAGTGCCTTTGTTCCCCGCCAAGCTGAGCTCTGCCGTCTGGGGATCAACAACCCTCTCTCCCATTGTCCTCCAGCCCTCCAGTTCTCTGAGCAAAGCTGTTAGCTTATAACCTTCCAGATGTCAAGTCCCTCTTGCTGTCGGAACACACGCAGTCCAGCCCCTCCGCTTTTGCCAGCCAGACACGGGGGCTCTGCTTGGCTGGCGGGCTGCCCCTCTGCCCCGGCTCCCTCCTGCCAGTCCGTGGAGCGCACACCGCCTGTCTGCCCTTCCTACCCTCTTCCGTGGGCTTCTCATCTGTGCTGGGCTCGGAGACTCCCTTCTGCTAGGCTTCTGGCAGTTTTCTGGGTTATTTAGGCAGGTGTAGGTGGAATCTAAGTGATTAGCAGGACACGCGGTGAGCCCAGCGTCCTCCTATGCCACTATCTTCCCAGGATCTCTTTCTGTTTTATTTATTTTTGTGAGAGAGAGAGGGAGAGTTTCAGGCTCCAGGCTCTGAGCTGTCGGCACAGAGCCTGATGCTGGGCTCGAACCCACAAGCTGTGAGATCATGACCTGAGCTGAAGTCAGATGCTTAACTGGCTGAGCCACCTAACCACCCCAGATTTCCTTTATTTTAAGGGCTGAATAATGTTCAGTTGTACATATATATGCCCCATTATTTCACACCATATTTTTCTTGATCCATTAAACTGTTCACAGACACTTAGGTTGTTTTCAGATACTGGTTATTGTGAATAATCCTTCAGGGAATGTTGGGATACCAGAACCATTCAAGATAATGTTTTTATTTCCTTTGGATACATATCCACAAGTGGGATAGCTAGAGGTATAAGGTGGTTCTATCTTTAATTTCTTGAGGGACCTCCATACTTTTTTCCATAGTGGTTGTACCAGTTTGCATTCCCACCAACAGTGTATGAGGGTTCCCTTTTCTTCACATCCTCACCAACATTTATCTCTTGCCTTTTGATACTAGCCATCCTAATATGTGTCAGGTGATAGCTCACTGTGGTTTTGACTTGTGCTTCTTTGATGATTAGTGATGCTGAGTATCTTTTTGTGTACTTGTTGGCCATGTGTATGTCTTTTTTGAAAAATGTCTGTCAGGTCCTTTGCCCATTTTTATATTGGGTTATTTGGGGTTTTTTTTTGCTATGAGTTGTATAATGAGGTCATTTTTTTTTCTATTCTCCACAGTTTCTTCTGGCTAGAATATTGGAGGAAACATTTTGTTTTTCAACATCAGTGTTATAGCAGCCAGACTCTAACTTCAGTGCTATTGAAAAGCAAGCATGGAAGATCTGTATTTTTTGCTAGTGTGGCTCACATAAAAGCCAGAGGTGTCTGTGACTGTAGCTTTCTGATTCGTGTTCATCATTTCATCAATATATTTCTGATATGAATGGTTCTGTCAGTGACTTCCCGAGTTTCTGCCTCCCTATTAATGGCAGAAGTAGCAGCATTTCTCATGGGTCATTCTGGAGCCCATCCCCCCAACTTGGATGTATCCCATCCACTTGTTTTATCTCGATTTTACGTAGCTCAACTCTGGCTGACATAACTACTCACTTCCTCTGAGCCTCAGTATCTACTTAAAACTTGGATATAGCAGACCCTAACACTTTTAAGGTTGTCATGAAGATGCTGCGAGCAGAGGCATGCTGGGAGCTTACATCATTGAAAGCACGTTAAAGTTGCCCAGTGAATGGCTCCCTTGGGCAAGGTGTTGTCAACTAGTTCGAAATTGCTAGTTTTGTCTATTAGACAAGAAAATTTCTTTCTACGAGAAACATGTTGAACTCAAGAAAAACGTTTTCCCTCATCTCCTGAGAGAAGATGGCTTTTTACTATGTTTTCTTGTTACTCGGAATCCATATAGCCTACCCTTTCTGAGCCACAGCCAGATAATGTGGAACGCTCCTTCTCTGGGCTCTAGTCCCTTAATAGTATTGGTTCACATTGTATACAAATGCATCAATCACATTTCATGGTGCAAAACTCTAAATAAGGTAACTATAACTTTTGACTTCCTTTGCAACATTGTAAGAGTAGAATATACATAGAGTAAAAAACCTCTGTATCATTGTGGAGTAATTAAGCCAGAAAGTGGTTTTTTTTGTTTTGTTTTGTTTTTTTTTTTTCAACATTTACTTATTTTTGGGACAGAGAGAGACAGAGCATGAACAGGGGAGGGGCAGAGAGAGAGGGAGACACAGAATCGGAAACAGGCTCCAGGCTCTGAGCCATCAGCCCAGAGCCCGACGCGGGGCTCGATCTCCCGGACCGCGAGATCTTGACCTGGCTGAAGTCGGATGCTTAACCGACTGCGCCACCCAGGCGCCCCCAGAAAGTGGTTTTTACAGTGAAAGACCTTTGATCTCAGTCACTAAGAATGTGAACTGAGTTTCTGTCTTCTTATCTTTAAAACGGATATAATCATGCTGCCTCACAAAGTTAGGAGCCTTGAGCTACACAATTGGAAAGCCACAATTGGGAAAAAAAAAAAAAAGCCACAATTGGAAAGCCCCGCATAATTAATAATGAGGTAGAGGCAGGGATGGTCAAGATCATGTTTGACTAGGTCAGTGGGTCACAAGATATGATAAACATATAGCCGTTGCTTTTATTTCCATTGAAATTTATTCAGGGTCTCACATGTGCAGACATTGGCTATATCTTTATGTACATTATACATATGTACATTATCATCTGTACAACACACTTATTGGGTATATATTCCTGTCCCCATTTTACAGATAAAGATGTTGACTCAGTATGACTGACTTGTCTGAAATGATATAACTAAGTGACTCTAGTCTCTAGCTTCTTTCCTTTACATACAGATCCAGAGACGTCAGATTTCCTGAAGGAGTTTTAGATATTGCTGGTTACAAGGAGATCATGCCTGACAAAGATAAAATTTATATTCCTACTTGGCACATGAGTCACCTCTGCAACCTGCTCCTAGCTTTGTCTCCATCAGTATCATTACCCCGATGGAGCCCCATTTGAACCATGACATCAGCCCTCCTCTCCTAGTCACGTGATTGCTGAGACAAAAGTGATTGACAGTTTGCTAGCTAATTGTATCCCTTCCAGAGTAGGAATTACAGGTGTAAACTTTTGTGAAAATGCATTTTCAGTTCCAAGGGGACTCTTGGGCCTCGTCAACTTCAGTTTGCATCATGAGAAGAAATAAGAAGTGAGTTCAGTTTTTAAAATGTCATTAATTACCGATACAAGGTAGCCCTGGCATCAGGTGGGAATTCCTTAAAAGGAAACTATTCTGCCCTGGGGAGGCCGATTACCATTTTGGAAAGCTGCTTCTGTGTTTTTTAATTAACTTTGTTGTTTCTGTGCATTTAATGGAAATGTAATAATTTGTTGCTTCTCACTACCTGTATATTTTCAAATAGAAAATTATTTGAATAATTCAGCTTCCTGGACGTATTCATCTACTGCCAAATGGATACTATATTTAAAATAGTTTCTACTGAATATTTCTTTTCTAATTGGAACAATGAAATATTAAACCAGAGGTGATATAATACATCTTACCAAGTCATTAGGTTTAATTTGCCATATCCTATAGTTTTGCCCTTTTCTTGTATCAAGACTGTTAGTAGCCCATGGAATATGTTTGTGCACCATAGAAAAAGGCACCCTTCCTGGGGAGACAGAACCCCACCTTAAGGTGTATTGGTAGGTGTAATGTTCTGCACAACTCCACGTTGCCATGTGGGTAATAAGGATATTCAAAGTTATGTGTGAGTTATCAGAAACATAATCCTTGCCCTTGTTTGTCATTTGGAACATGTGAGCATACTCTGAAACCAAACCTTCTCTAAGGGTAGAAATTGGATAGTGGCTCAGCACTAATGAAACAGTCCTCTGGGCGGGTTTGGGATAGAAAAGGGAGGAAGGTAAGCCCTAAGTTGTATGATATGTGAGTCACAGGGTTAGATGGGCTTCCAGTAGTAGTGAAGTGGGGTTCTGAAATCTAAAATTAAAAATCATTTTGGTTAATACCACAGACATTTTTCTGTTTTTGTTTTTGTTTTTGTTTTTGTTTTTTTTTTGTTTTTTTTTTTGTTTTGTTTATTGTTTTTTTGTTTGGTTGGTTTGGTTTTGGTTTGGGTTTGGGCATGATAAAGAACATGGGGTTTTTGACTCTGCTAGGATAAATGCTAGTATACCTGTAGCAGTCAGGAAATGTAAGACATGACAGCTCTGGAAATACCCTTGATGTTGGGCTCTCCAGTTACCAGCCTCTCTGTCCTCCTCCTGCCTTGCACCTATGGACGTGTGTTCAGATAACAGAAGAGCAGCAGGAGGTAACATGCATTGGGCTCCTGCTGTTTGCCAGGCAAAGGACCAACAAGGAAAATACGTATTTCACATTGAGTGTATGACAGATGCAGGAGATTCAGGTTTGGAGAATCTAGGCTCTGTTCTTTACCTCGGGGAGTTGACAGTGTAGTAGAGGAAACGGACAACAAGCATGACAAATGAATATGTTATTACAAATGATGAGAAGCATTGTGGGGGAAAAGTACAGGACACAATGAGAACACTATGGGGCAGGGGGTGGTGGATGAATTTAGATTTTGAACCACTCTACAAGTAATGAACTGTAACAAACAAACATCTGAACTATTCAAAAACATTAGTGACACAGTCACCCTCTTACCTTCCAAGAAGTTGCTCACATATCCTGGGGCTGTTTATGCTCCTGCCCTGGAGGCATCAGGCCACCACCAGTGCCCAAGTTGGGAAGCTCTGGCAGGTCATTCAGAGTTGGTTTTCCTTTCCCAGGACAAAGAAATAGGAGCTGGTTTCCTTCATGTAAAACCTCTCCACCTTTTACCAAATGTTGAAATGTCTGTGCTCCTCTCCCTGTGAAGAGGGAAGAAGCATGGAGAGGCTAGTGGCTGAAGCTTTTGTGATTAACACTGTATTATAGGTGTTTCACAAATACCTGAATCGATTTTCTAGCTCCAGGCTATAGGGATAGAATCTGGGCTTAGCTGTTTGATCTGCACAGTTTTCCCTCTTAAATAGTTGCCATGCTTAATTCTCAAGCATCTCCTCACCTATTATCTTCTGCTTACATTATTTTTCTGATCGCTCAAGGCATTTTGAGAATATGACCCTTTACCAACAGAGCCCCAGGTGCTGAATTCATTTGTTTGTACATGTTCCTGGGAGAGAAGACTTCATTGCTGGGTGCCATCTTTGGAATCCGCTCATCTCTTCTGAAAATATTTTACCTTTTGACAATTGTGGCACTGTCCTCCCTCTTTTTGACACTTTGACAACTTTCTTCTTGTTTCCCATTCTTCTATTCTTAGCTAGGTATTTACTTTCTCACTGGCTTCCCTTTTCCTTCTGTCCCTTGCTGTCTCCTTGCATCCCTCTTTGCTTCCTGTCTCTTATGACCTCCCCTCCCCTTCCTTCTCCTTCCTGTTGATTCCACATCACTCCCTGTTTATAAAGTATCTCCCTGCCCTTTTTTTTTTTTAATGGAGTGCCTACTTCCTAAATATCCTATGGTTGGAGGAGTGTATCTGTACCTCTTTCTCCTCATTTGCTGGCAATAGAGGTTGATCTGGAAACGGCTCCTGCAGAAATGAAACCCTGTAAGACCCATAAACCTAGGTCAGGCTTGGTTGCATGTGCATGTGCATGTGTACCTGAATTCAGGGATGTACCTGAATTCAGTCATTAGTTGTCTGTTGTACTCATTCTATGAGCTATGTTGGTGAAAGACCATAAAACTTAAAAAGACGTATGGCCCCATGCCCCAAAACTTTGACTCTCTACTTTTTAAAAAGCTGGAAGGTGAATTTTAAAATCTTATTCTTGGCGTGCCTGGGTGGCTCAGTCAGTTAAGCATCAGACTCTTGATCTCACCTCAGGTCATTATCTTGCAGTTTGTGAGATCAAGGTCTGCTTGGAATACTGTCTCTCCCCCTCACTCTCTGCTCTTCCCTCACTCACACTTGCTCATGCTTACTCTCTCTCTCAAAATACGTAAATACAAACTTTAAGAAAGTAAAAAAAAATAAAAAAAAAAAAAAAAAAAAAAGCTTATTCTTAGCCTAAGCTGAGAAGTACTGAATTTGAATTTGGAACTCTCACAAGGAACAAACATGAACAGTTCTCTGAAGTAGAGTATAAGATCCCGCTCTTATAAGACAATCTTCCACAGGTATCTCTGAAACTAAGTGACTGACTATGTTCCAGACATTAAAATGGCATTAATTTATTTATGAAACTGTTACTCACATGTGGTGAATGTCATGGATATTTTTCCGTCTCTATCTTGGCCCAAATCCATTAGGCACTTACATTTAAACTTTATTTCTCCAAAAATACAGTTGGATCAGTTACCAAGTGGTACCTCTCTCTATACCTGTCCTCTAATAGCATTTCTCCCAAAATGGTCCCACTTGAATGAATCTTTCTGGCATAACATGAAAAGACCTTCAGTTGTATTGTATCTCAATGGTGGCAAAATCAGTCTTTAACAAATAGCTAATGTAAAAACTGTGCACAGTAATAAATAGACATAGGATTCCAGCTGGCACAAAATCTGATTTTAGATTGAATGACAAGCTACAGTACTTTCTATTTTTTTCACGGGAGGGGGAAATCACAAAAATGGAAATGTGTGTGTGCATGGTTTTTTTCCCTTTCTTTCCTTTTGATGCTATTTAAAATAGTCATGAGCATGAATTACCCTATTTTTAGATTTAGGTCATTTTAAAAGCTTCCTCTTTTAAGATTTAAAAAAAAAAAAAAACATGGCAGGAGTACCAATAGGGGTGGTTAATACTGGGTGTGCTCTGCCCAAAGCATGGGCTAGATTTTGATGTTGTCATACCTGCTACACAGTAGGACATGTCAGTGACTCTGCCCCCTTCCCCCCCAGACCTCAAGACAGTCTTATAGATCTGAAGAAGAGGTAAAGAAATAAGACAAAGGAGGTTTCCAACTTCAGATAACCTGCCTTCCCTCCTTTATTTATTTATTTTTGTCCCATCAGCCCATATATCCAAGGCTTAAGACATAAGCCATACACTCCATAGTTCAAGTTGTAATGTAGAAAGAGGTTCACACACACACACACACGCATACACATCTCTATTCTTGCATTGTCTTATGCCTTAGTTCATCCCTCTGGACTGGAGGCATCCTGGCGGGGGTCTGGCTCAAAGTATTATAATGAAATTTGCCCTTTTTTTGCTTCTCCCCCAGTATTTCATTAGCAAGGGAAGGGTAGAAGTTTACAGAGTGGGGCAGAAACATGGAGATCTTTGAAGTTTCGCCGAACACAAGTGATTTTAACATTCATGGGTTTGGAGTGTGCCCTCACCCCCACCTCCAAATCAGCGCTGGACCTCATGTCTTTAGTCTCCAGTCTGGCATTTAAAACTTCAGACATTTTCAGAGCCATAAAACATGTTCCATCCCAATAAAAAGATACCAGATTTCTATTAGATTCTGTAATATCAATCCCCATGAAATCCCTGTTTCCTAGTAGTCGTTCATGTTTCAATAGGTATAAAACCACTTCTATATTTTAAATTTCTCTATTGGATAGATGTTTGAATATTAACTCCTTTAGTTACTGTTTTAGAATCTCATTTATCTCCAGTAATCTCACCCAGGAACAAATTTAAGTGTGATATTCTTCTAAATATCACTAATATATAATAAAATGTGTTAGATGGTGGGTTTAGCAATGGCAATTCTGATTTTAAAAAATCTCTCTGTCTACTTTGTTACTGCTTATCATTCTCCAGAGTTTCATTTCACTTACCTTCACTGTTGAATGAAGATCCATTAAAATCAGTGTAAAAATAAGCCAGGAGAAAGGAAGGCAAGACCAGAGGAAAATGACCAGATTTCTATCCATCCAGCAAGTTGTACCAATGTTTATCAATTTCTTGGCCCCCGTTAGTCACACAGGTCATTTTCCCTCATTTCATAACTAATGGTGTAGACACAAATTTAAACCTACCCTCCAAGTAGAGATGATATATTAAATTTGTTAAAGATCTGTCTTCATTCTTTTAACGTGTGTCAAATGTTCGTGATAACATTTGCCAAAACTATCAAGTTTTGCTAACCTCTTAATTTCTTTCCCTTTTCAAATGGCTTATCTTTTTTCTTCTCTTTAAGTAAACAGATCTAAGGTCAGATGTTTATTCATTTAACAAATAATTACTGGCTATCTAAGCCACCCTGGGCTCTGAGTTAAAAGCTGGACATGTATTTATGAGCAAGGCCAACCTGCTTCCCACCCTCTCAAGCTTTGTATTAGAGTTGGGAAAGGTAATGTCCATCTCTCTCTCTCTCTCTCTCTCTCTCTCTCTCTGTCTCTCTCTCTCACACACACACACACGCACGCGCACACACAAAATAGTTATTGTTGTAAGAGAGTGACAGGGCTGAGCTAACTTAAATAAGGAGGACATGAAAAGCTCTCTGGAACATGGGTGATATTTCAGCCCCCCAAAATGAGAAGGACAGGCTGTAGAAGGTAGGCAGAAAGGCAGATATTCCACATCAAAGGGCCAGCATATGTAAAGGTCCTGATTTGGAAACAAAAAGCTCATTCTGTTTGATGAATGGCAAAATGATCAGTTGGTACATAATGAAGTGCAGATCTGAGCAAATAACATGGAGAGAGTGAAAGGGTGTTTGGATTTTATTTCAGGTGCAATGGAGCATCATTAATGGGTTTTAAGAAGGGTGCAGCCTATATGATTTGCTTTGAGAAGAGAACACAGCTGCTGCATGGAGAAGTAGAACAGAGTAGGACAGAGTAGGACAAATGTCCCCAGCTTGAAAGCTATTGCCTCAGTGACTAATATGACAGCAGTAGAAGGTGCTCATGGGTTTAGATTCAGGGACAAGACAGAAAGGCCAAAGGAAGAAGCCTTCTCAGTGCAACAGAGGAGATACAACTGTGGGTACCAGCTTGAGGAGATGCTGGTGACAGGGCTGTAGTGGCCCTACCTGGGTAGAAGCCTTCCTTTGTAAAGGACACAAAGTGTAGGCAGTTCTGTTGATAAATTGATAATGGAACATGGTCAAATAAAGCTTATATTACATGTAAGCATGAGATTATATCTATCTGTGCAAATATGGATTTTAATTAAAAGTGTAGATATGAAGTGTATATGTTGATTCAATGCCTTTATTTTCAAAAACATGCTTGAGTTTGTCTGAGGTCCTTTCAATTCATTTTAGGAAAGGGAAGTTTTTCAACAGTATGGGTGCTGTTTAAATTTTTGTTTAAAATCCAGTTAACATACAGAGTAATATTAGTTTTAGGTGATTTCTATATATAATTTTATTGCTTACAGTAGTCACCAGGTGAAAGTTTTCATTTTAATCCTATTAAAATCTAGGAGATCAGTTGATATGAGAGCTTGATGCCCAATGTGTAACTTGAGAGTCCTGCTCCCCAGGTTCCAGCCTCAGGCCTGTCTCCTATCAGTTGTGAAGTTATTTTGCCTCAGTATCTATATCTGAGCCTCAGTTTCCTCAGTGATAGAGTGAGACTAACAGCAGTGTCTGCTTTACACAGTTGTTGTGACCGTGACAAGTGTTCATCCCATCCAGCACTTAGCTTGGTGCCTCCCGATGTCAGAGTACAGTGCAGTTGGCTCATAATTGCGATAATTTCAGAATTAGGAAGCACTCTGGACAGTCTTCTTTCACTCTCCAGTCTGGAAGATCAGGAAGAAACCAAAGCTGGCTACTCCATGGGAGGTATCATATAGCTGTTAGGGACAGTCCCAGACCTGGGTGCTGTTTCTCTCAAACCCTCAGTGATGGTTCTGCATGATTCCTTTTCCCTTTTTCTCTTAGAATTTGCTTGAGTGGGGGAAAAAGAGCATCTAACAAAAGTAGGAGAAGAATGGAAAATCACAAGCACACATAGACCATGAATTTGGGTATTGAAATGTGTGGGGATAAGAGAAAGCAAAGCACAGAGACCAGAGAATCTCAGAAAGACACAGAAAAACAGAGAGACAGAAAGTATGGATTGGGTAAAAAGAAGTATGTCTTTTGAATGGAAATCTAAGCATCATAGAGTAGATGAACCATATAAAAATTAAAAGTTCAGTACATTTGGTAAAAGACATAATAATACATTACATATTTCTAAGATCCAAAATTCAGGAATGGTCTAGATATAAAAATGGGAGGCTTATCTCCTTAATTTAAATTTTATAGCAAATGAAATCTTGAAAAGTTTGGGATGAGCAAAAAAGGCACTGAGGATTAATGAGACATAGGAGAAAACAACTAGATTTTATATTTGCAGTACCCTAAACATCAAAAAATGGAAATGAGAAAGATGTCATGGATTTAGAATAGTTAGGAAAACAATGCAGTTGTCCACGCCAGTTTGAATTCACTAGTGAATTTACTACTTACAGTGGAATCAGGGCATCTCCCAGTACTTTATATACATATTGTGTTACTTGGAAGTTAAAGAATTAGTTGCAGTTTTGCTAAGAGACTCATAATGTGACCGAGGATGTGTTGTCTGGGAGAGTTTGCAGTGTGTCTTTAAAATGCCTTGATGTGTGGATAGGAAAGGATCATACATACATACATGTGTATAAAATGTTTATTGAATTCATTTAGAGGAGACTTTTCTTGGGGCTCCTGGGTGGCTCAGTCGGTTAAGTGTCTGACCCTTGATTTCAGCTCAGGTCATGATTTCACAGTTCA
Organism: Herpailurus yagouaroundi; assembly: GCF_014898765.1. Lineage (NCBI taxonomy): Eukaryota > Metazoa > Chordata > Mammalia > Carnivora > Felidae > Herpailurus > Herpailurus yagouaroundi. Next base: position 8,835,587 of record NW_024412444.1, read on the forward strand.
TGAGATTGAGCCCCACATCAGGCTCTGCACCAATATCAGGGAACCTGCTTGGGATTCTCTCCCTCCCTCTCCTGCCCCTCCCCCACTCGTGTGTGTGTGTGTGTGTGTGTGTGTGTGTGTGTGTGTGTGCGCGCGCGCGCTCTCCTTCTTTCTCTCAAAATAAATAAATAAACTTAAAAAAAAGTAGACTCTCCAAAATAACAACAGAGTTTAGTCAGACACTAACTAAAGTAATCCATCCAGATGTCTATCCGGCAGAATGAGTGTTTGCTTTATACAAACAAACAAACAAACAAACAAAAAACTGTGTTAAGGGTTTTGGGAGACATGGAGGTAGAATAATCGTGGAGCTTACCCCCGTGCAGCGCACAGTCCAGGCAGAAAGCTGACATTCTTGCATCTGTTTGTTCACGTGTGCAGCATTCATTGAAGGCACTGTGCCCTTCCCATGTTCAGCCCTAATGGCGGGCATTGCTAGTCAATCCTAGTGCTCCTTCCAACCAATCCTCCACAACTGTGGCAACAAGTTGCTTGGTAGAATAATCCTTTTCCACCCTCTTGGCACTTGGCTCTGCTGTGTTTTAAAGGCAGAGATTGTATCATTTTACTGTAATGCCCTGAGTACTTATCACAGTAGTCAGTATAGAATAGATGCTCAACAAATACCCAGTGTGCTCTTTGAAGTTATATTTACCTTCTTATAGCTATTTATTCTTCTTGTGTATTAGATGCTCAGCGTTATATCAATATTGGCCCTCCTGTGACTTAGAACGTATATTATGTGTATGCATATCTTCAAAATCTCCCAATCTGAATATTAAAGTCAATTGTTTTGTGTATTTGTGTAGCCTCCTAGGGCTAATAGGGTGTGCTTATTTAAGCATAAAGAATAAAGTGTATATGGTTTCTGAAGAGTAACTCAATGGATATGTGATCTTGTTGAATAGAAATGAGGCTCCTGTCATGGAGAGTTTATTAACAACTAATAGCTTTGTGAAGTTGGAGAACATTTCCAGGGCTAAGTGGGAAGGGGGAGGAAGTTATTTTAATCACTGGCATAAGCCATTTATAGTCCTGTCATCTTCTCTGTCATGAAGATTATCACTTAATTATAAGATAACATGATTTGCTGTTTATATATCTGAGATAGAAATGTGCGGGCCAGGATCAAAGTGGAAATCAATTCTCAAAAGGTCTGGGTACTAATTAATAAAGTTGGTGCAGCTGTGTGCCTGTCAGCCCAGCCTGGGTTGGGGTGTCTGTTTTCCAGCCATTTGATGAGCTGAATTCTCTGGCCCCCAGACAGAGAGGGCGACCAGCTATAAATACAGAAAGGATGACTCTGGCAAGTGGGTGATTGCATAAGTGGAGGTCTGTTAGGAAGGTGCCTGATCTCACCATGCAGGTCTGAGAAGTGTCAGGATACTCCCCAAGGTCCTCTCCTTGCTTACCTGCATTTGCCTTGAGTTGTGCAAGAAAATGACAGATGTGACAGTTTAAACAAAGGCTGCTGGTTTTGGAAAAATGCATCTTTCTGGAAACATGTGTTAGCTCACAAAAGAGAGAACTCATAAACAAATGGATACGTGGAAGTGATAAGAAAGGTAGATTTCAATTCTCCCTAACTTCTATATAGGGCTTTCTGTGCATGGCCAGATTTGGCATGAGAAATGGGATAAGACGCAATTTCTTATACTCACACTGAATGTCCATCTGGCAGGAATATTGTTGAGGTAAATCTGGTAATACCCCCATATTTAAGAGGATGTCTTCTGGATTGGGGTGACTCTGGCATGAATCTAAGTTCTGTTCCTTAATATTTCTGTGGGCTTCATACTTCTGAGCTTTGCGTTTTATTATTTTTTGTTTGTTTGTTTAGTTTTGTTTCCATTTGCAAAATAGGGATCATAACAGTAGCAGCTTCAGAAGTGCAGTTTTTGCAGTTTGGCATGTGGTATGTTCCAAAACACGGTAGCTGTTTTTATTAGGCTTTTTTGTTATCATAGCATTCCTCTTTAGTACTCCGCGAGGGCAAGGGATGACAATTTTTTGTTTTTTTTACCTTATTCCCAAACTCCTAACATAATACTTTTATTGGCCTCCCAAACAGAACAGGGAGCACAGTTATATGAGGATGAGTTTGGGAGGGATTCTTTAGAAAGGGACTGTTTCTGTTTACAGAGGTACAACTGGTATGTAGGGGAATCCAGGGTAACGCAGGAGCCTGGAGGGAGCAGCACTGGGGCTGTCAGGACCCAAGCCCAAAGATAGGAAGCAGAGGGAGTGATCTTGTACCCTAATATGAAAGGGAATTTTGAAGAGCAATCTTCCTTGAAAGAACCATGGATCTCTGAGTAGAGGCTTGACTTCCCTTTTTTCTCTCCATTGATCTCCAGCTAGAACCCTTACTGACTAGATTACCTGGAATGCTAGAAGGCAAGAGGCCCATCACTGTAGTCCATGAAGGCCGGCCTTTTGGGTCATAGAATAGGGCAAGGAGTGGGGGAAAGCATTTAACGGGCAGCAGGACTATCACAGTGTCTCACACATGGTAGGCTCCTAATAAGAATGTATCCAGTGAGGGGCACCTGGGTGGCTCAGTCGGTTAACCATCCAAATTCGGCTCAGATCATGATCTCATGGTTTGTGGATTCTAACCCTGCATCAGGCTCAGGGCTGACAGCTCGGAGCCTGGAACCTGCTTCAGATTCTTTGTGTCCCTCTCTCTGCCCTTCCCCCTCCTCTGCTTTCTCTCTCTCTCTCTCAAAAATAAATAAATATTTAAAAATTTTAAAAAAAAGAAGGTCTCCAGTCAATACCATCTCCTAGGTAGTTGGCTTAAATTCTATTCCTTCAGACCGTTGTTTCTTTACTAGCCTCTATGTGGTATAGCTAAGTGCTATAAAGATGGGACAGTGCGTGAAGCCCCTAACTGCAGTCTTCCCACTAATCTAACATACTTTGATTTAGAAAGTGCTTTGCATGCATATTTTTTAAGTTATTTTGGACAATCTCCTTCTAAGGTAGAATTCATCATCCGCATTTCTTAGAGAAGGGGTCCTAAGTTTTGAGAAGTTAGCAGATATGACCAGAGTCATAGAGCTAGGAAGAGAGCAGAGTAGGAACTTGAAACCCTGGCTGCTGGGTTTCCCATCTCCATCAGGCCACTCTGGTTCTGTGACCTTTTAAAGTCAGTTTCCTGATTGGGCTACTAGAAATCTGCATACAATAGTTTACTGATCTGACTCAGAATGGTTTTTTTTTTTTCTTTTTTCACCTAATGGTTGAGTAAATTCAGTACATAATATTGTAGATTGTCTTAGCTGTATCTATTCTATTATTTCCAAAGGGGATACCCTTGTGAGTCATCTGAGAACTTATTAAAATGTAGAATTTTCAGGGGCCCTCTGAATTTTCGGGTCTTATCTGTTGGGTTGAACCCCAGGCAAAGTCCTCAGGGTCTTGTGTAGCCAGCGTGGCAGTGGATACTTTTTTTCTTGAATCACTGATGTCAGTTGAACCCCTCATTTTTCAACTGATGGAAATGAAGCCCAGGGAGTAGGAGTGACTGATTCACTGGCAATGACTAGTTGGTGTCAAACATAGGGATCCGTGTTGTCAATAAATAAAATCCACACCCAATAAGAGTAATACTCATTAGAGAGTATAACCTAAGAATGGGTACATAAAGCTTATTTGGCTGAAGGTCTCTTTTGTAGGTGTGCATATGATAGCTAAATGTAAATTAGACAACACTCTGATTGGATAAGAGGCAACTTAACAACAGATGCTGAGTTAATGCATGTAACAAGGTAGAATGCTGTTCCCCACATCTAGATCATTTTCAAAGGCACAATAATAGAGCTGCCTAGTAGTCTCTTATTTTGGATGAGTGTAGGATGGATTATAAGAATAGGTACCCAAAGATGTGGAAAGGCACAATCATCAGTAAAAACAGAAGAGTCAAGTTTTGTTTGTAAGATAGACATTTTATTAATGAACCTGATTTTATTTTATTATTTATTGTTACTTTTTTGAGAGAGAGAGAGAGAGAGAGAGCGAGCAGGGGAGAGGGACAAAGGGAGAGCCAGAGAATCTCAAGTAGGCTCCACACCCAGCACAGACCCTGACACAGGGCTCAATCCATGACCCTGGCATCATGATCTGAGCCAAAATCAAGAGTCAGTTGCTCAACTGACTGAGCCACCCAGGTGCCCCAATGAACCTCATTTTGGAACAGATATTTGCTGCCCATGAAATCAGCCTTCAACACAACACAAAGACTGCTAAAGACATCTAGTCTTCAAGCTGATTTTGTGTCTCTAGGTGGTAGATAAACTGTTCAAAAAATTTTTTTTATTTTTTTATTTTTTTTTCAACGTTTTTATTTATTTATGGGACAGACAGAGACAGAGCATGAACGGGGGAGGGGCAGAGAGAGAGGGAGACACAGAATCGGAAACAGGCTCCAGGCTCCGAGCCATCAGCCCAGAGCCCGACGCGGGGCTCGAACTCACGGACCGTGAGATCGTGACCTGGCTGAAGTCGGACGCTTAACCGACTGCGCCACCCAGGCGCCCCTGTTCAAAAAATTTTTAATGTATTTCTCTTGATAGAACTGAGAACTCAGACAAATTTGAGTGACTCGTAGCAGTATACTCATGTCACAAATATTTCTAAGTCTCTCATTCCAGGTTGGATCACTCCCAAAGTACAAGGATAGATTATAAATGACTTTAACAGTACTTGCAGTGATCTGCTTAATCCACCAAATTTAAGGTGGGAACTTACAAGATTATAGAGATGAAGTTGACAAAGGAAGATTTCTTAAGTAGCTGCTGGAACACTTAGAATCCTAACAGTTTCTCTACTGATCATTTGACTGTTTAAACACACTGCATCTGTATGGGTATTAAGATACATTAATTCTTTAATTTTTTTAGAAGATCTATAATTTACTTTATCACATTAATTCTTTACTTTTTCACCATGGGCAGCAACACTTTCTGTAATATGTTCAGTGAGTCAGCATATACGGTACATTTGTTTTGTTTTGTTTTGTTTTGAAAAACGGCTTTTGCACATCCTCTCCCCAAGTCTGTGTTTACTGAGTTTATACAGACTTTTATGGAGAGATAATTCCAAGCCTGCTATTAAGACAATGGCTTTGACTTTAGAATGAGTTTATATCTTTAAGGGTAGTTTTCAGCAAATGAGCCAACCATATGTTAAATCAAATTTAACATCCATTATGAAACACTGAATCATACTTTATATCTCAGTAATGATAACAAATGATCGCTTATCTCATGTTCTTCTCATTTGTACTACTGCTCATCCATCTTGCTAATATTGCAAAGATTTATTAAATGAACAAGTGTCCAACTATAACTGTTAATATTAATAGCATCTTTTTATATTTTCTCATGCTGCCTTCCTTTTCTATGCTTGCTTAAGCCCTCTTTAATGTAGGTTTTAAAAGTAATAGTTTTTCTCATTCTGAAATGATAATTAACAGAAAACTAGGAAGGTAGCAGTAAAATTATTTCAATGAAACTATGCACTTATACCAGCCCATTCATTACAAGGCAGAGGATTTGCTATGTGCTCAGCGCTAGAAGTGAAGATCTTTTTTCACTGGAGTAAAATAGTCGATTTTAGAACTCTGGAAACATTTCAGATCCCTTATGACTTAAAATTGCTACTTGTGCAGAGAAAGTTTAAATCCATTGAGTAAATTTGTAATTTAATCTTTAAAGTTTAACTAACATTTATTCTTCCTTCCTAAGTGCTTTCTGTTGGTGTAAATTTTAAGAAGTTGTCTCTCTCTTTTTGTAAGACTTCGCTGTGGGTTTTCAATTAAACTGCTTCCAAATGAATAACTTCTCTGAAGCCTTGTTTCTAGAAAAGATCTCACCATATCATCACTTCTCAGGCTGTAATACTGGTCTTTACTTCTCCTCTGTGTCCTAAGTTGAGTGTTTTCAGGCAAGACCACTTTGTACTGTAAAACAAACTCTTAGGTATTTAAACCTGTCCTATGATCTTGCTACCAGACTCTTGTTACCTAAATGGTAGATTTCTACCTCAACCATCTGATTGAGTCTGGAGACATTTGTGTTTTTTCTGAATTCATCTTGCATTCCTGGTGAAACAGATCTTCCTCAATTTCTCTGGTTCCTAGCTTTATTTCATGGATTCAGATGTTCCTTGAGAGCAGGGATCCAACACAAACTTGTTCCACATTTCCCCAAATTCCTGCTTTGCATCAGATGTCCCATAGTAGTAGAATCTTATCTAATGAGGTGATTGTGGGCAAAATTTCTTTGTAAGTGGTCAGCATCACACTAATATAATATATTATATTTATGATACTAATAATATATACTACTAATATATATACTACTAATAATAATGAAAGTGATAAAAGTGATCATTTACTGTGTTGCTTTTACATTTTGGGTGTTTTATGTGTATTACCTCTAATCCTCTTAGGAACCCTGAGATGAGGAAATGACTCCTGCTGGGAATGAATGCTTCTTTGTGAAATAGTTAGTAGTACAATTCAATTGACAATCATGTGCTCTATGCAACATCTCTTTTATTACACTTATGGGTTAAATTATTATTATTTTTTATCTGCAGAGTTATTTATTTATTTATTTATACTTTTTTTGTGCATTTCCATCATTTCTCCTCTCAGAACGGATGGTCCTTCAGGCACTGTGTCCTGTGTTTCTCATAATATCCAGGAAAGCAGCTTATATTTAACAGGCATGATAAATTATTCTTGGTCCAAGTAAACAGTAAAATGTAACCAAATCTTTAAAAAAAAAAAAAAAAAAAGTTTTTTTTTTTTTTTTTTTTTTTTTTACTGTAGGTACTAAAATATGACCAGACTTTTAAGAAGTCCTAGGAAGAGAGGCTTTGGCTTTGGGGGTAAAGTTTAACTTAAGGGGGCATTCTTTTCTAAGACCCTTCATAGAATTGGAACCATACAGCTTCAAGATTAGAAGTGTGGAGAAGGGATATGACTCACATGACCACATGTTGCATTTTATTACGGTATTACAAGCTAGGACTCAGAAACAGTGCTGTGGTTTCAGAAGGGAAAGATAAGGTGCACAGCTAATGTGTTCTTTTATCAGGATGGAAATTACCCAGGTGAAATGAAGTCATGAAATGAGCTCTTTTACACACACTATTTAATGCATCCCTTGGCACAGAGGGGATGGATTAACATGGAGGATGAAATGGAAGGCTGTCAAGTTAATACTTTATTAATGTTCTTGTTTTCTTCTCTATGTCACCTTGGTCTCAATTTCCCGATCTGTGAAGTGGAGATGAAGCTCTTATCCCCAGGAACGTTGTGGGCATATAATACGAATGCATTTAAAGCACTTAAAAATGTGCCAGTAGAGATCAAGGGCTCAGACTGTTATTTTTGTAATCATAAAAGTATGTGCGTATGTGTGTTTGTGTATCAATAAGAGTTATATTAGTATGTATACTTCATATTAGTATATTTTACTTAGCTTTAGTATATAACCTATAATTCATACTCCTAATGTTGGGCATAAAGCCTTTGCCTTCTTACAAATGTGATTGCTGCGGCTAGTGAACCATTATAGGAGCAGTTTGAATTGCCCACTCTTTAAGCGGGTCATTGTGATGAAGATACGATCAATGGTTAAAAAATTTAATGCAAACCACAAATATATTTCAGGATTCTTTAATATCCTTTGAGAATTTCTGGAGGTGAGCTAGAAGAGGAAACTCTAAAGTATCTTCTAGGATTTTACATAGAAAGCCTTTGAATATGATTATGTCAAAGAGAAAGTAATTTCATTACTTATCATTAGGGGCACCTGGGTGGCTCAGTTGGTCAAGAGGCTGACTCTTGATTTCAGCTAGGGTCATAATTTCATAGTTTGTGGGTTTGAGCTCCGCGTTGGTCTCTGAGCTGACAGTGCAGAGTCTGCTTGGGATTCTCTCTCTCTCTCTCTCTCTCTCTTGCTCTCTCTCACTCTCTCTGCCCCTCCCCATTCACACTTTCTTACTTTCTCTCCCTAAATAAGTTAGTAAACTTAAAAAAAAAAAAAACTCTTATCATTAAGGGCAAATCTAAAGGCAGAATTTGGGAACTGCTATGTGAAGACTGATATGTTATAAAGCTTGTATACTTCTATGTAAGCAAATGGTAAAAATTACCTAGTTGATATATAATTAAGACAAGAATTGATAGTCTGAGGCATCTGAGCAACAGATAGTTATCACCACATTCTTCCCAGATCCTGCAGAAGGGAGAGTGAAATTAGACTGTTACCAAAACTTGGCATAATGCTAAAGCTGATGCGGGATATTCTGAAATAGGCTTTTCAAACACTTCCTTTAAAAAATGCCATTTAGAATGTCTCCCATTTGATCCACAGTTAGACTTACATTCTCAACCCTACAGTAAATTTTTATAATCCAGTACTCACTGCTGTCATACTCTTAATCAAATAGGAAATTGCAACCTGGGTTTAGCCAAGATTGAGGGGGAAGATTGTGCATCATCAGCATACTATTATCTAAAATTATACCATCCATGATGGAATCTAATGAAGATCTGCAGGTACCCAGCATGGGACTAAGAATTTCAGTTCAAACTTTATTTATAGTACCTTTAACCTGTGGCCACCTGGCTTTAGGATCAGTTCTGGCTTTGTTAAAGATTTTGTGCCTCCCAAATACATACTACATGCAGTACATTTTGCTGGACATTGTGGAGGAAACTAAAATGATTATGACTCAATTTTTGTTGTCGAGAAGCTTATCTCCTATCTGGATAGACAGACAGGCACTCATATGGCAGAACTCTGGCATCTGAAATGCTCGTGGTTCAACCCACTACAAGAATGCTAAAGAGGAAGGGGGAATTAGTTTTGATGGGAGGACTGGAAAAGTTTGGACGATATGACTTGTGAGTTAGACCTTAGAAGTTTCAACTGCTAGAAATGTGGTAGACAAGCTGTAAGTTCTAAAAGTAGCAATAATGATTAAACTGATCAACCCATCAGGAAGAGGCAGCAGACAATTATGAGGCTGGAAGGGAAGGGTAGGAACAGATTTCAGAAATTTGTTCAGGTAGGAACAAATTTCAGATTTCTAAATGCCATTTGGTGGGGGACAGGGGTGAGGGGCCTTGATTAAGTGCTTGGGAGCACTGGGATTCTGAAAAGAAAGTAATAGGATCAAATTATGTGTTTCATGAGGATACGTGTGGCCAGTCTGTGGTATATTGGGTTAGTGTTGTAATAGTGGAAACAATTGAAGCAGTAGTGTTGGGAAGGAGAGAAATGTGTGTAAAAATGGAAATGGAATAATCAGTACTCAGTGAATGGTTAGATGCTGACATTAGCAGGCACACAGAATCCAAGAGTTTATTTCCAGTTCTAGCCCAGGTGAGTCTTGATTCTCTTGAGACATTGACAGTAAGCCACAACAGACAGAACTAATTAATAGAAAGCCTTGTTTCAGAGAAATGGTACTTGTGTTACACAACACACACACACACACACACACACACACACACACACGCACGCACGCAGGCACCATACTTCCTTGATTCCGTCATGCTGTTAGTTGTAACACCACTGATTTTATATTTTGGAAAAATGAAATGCCACCGTAGTAAATACTTAAATCAATCATAAGCTGTATCTCTATGTTAAAAATGTACAAATAGGCAGCTTAAAATTTAGGAAATATGGCAATGACCCTTCAGATATTAATATTTCCTAATTTATAGTTTGTTGGACAATTATAATTGCAAAAGGTATATACTTTCTAATATGAGAATCCAATTTTTACCTCTTTTTGTATGTTCTCTGTGACCTTGGGACAGTCATTCACCTCTGGGTGGACTAATGATTCTAAAGTCCATTAAAAAAACACATTATAGGGGCGCCTGGGTGGCTCAGTCGGTTAGGCGGCCAACTTCGGCTCAGGTCATGATCTTGCGGTCCGTGAGTTCTAGCCCTGCGTCGGGCTCTGTGCTGACAGCTCAGAGCCTGGAGCCTGCTTCATATTCTGTGTCTCCCTCTCTCTGACCCTCCCCTGTTCATGCTCTGTCTCTCCCTGTCTCAAAAATAAATAAATGTTAAAAAAAAGTTTTTTTTAAAAAAAACACATTATAGGGAATCCTTAATACTATCTTACCTCTATCATGTCATTTACCCCTGAGCGTATCCCATCTTTCAAATAAAATGAATGATCACCAGAATGCTAACTATATTTGATTTTTTTTAATTAAAAAATCAAAATATCAAACATAGATGAACTTCCACTGTGAAGTTTGTTAAAAGAAATAATAGAATATCCTGGGTCTCCCCTTCAACTCTTAAAGCAGGATTTGGGGGGAATGGAGCCCAGAATACCATCTTTTTTAACAAGCTCCACAGATAATTCTGGTGTACAAAGAGAATTGATATCCACAGTGCTTGGGCAAACTTACTTGTATTCCAGGGTCTCAGGGCAATACCCCTGTAGTTGATGGCAGCCCAACTGTTTGAGCAGCCCAAATGTTAGGTAGATGGACCAGGGGGCTTTTTTCCTGCCCAACAGTGGTTCTTACAGTCCTGTATCTCCTCAACCTTCATCATCTACCTCTGCAGCCAACTTTTTAATGGTATCTGTTGGTATGAATTCTCTCAGCATATTTTTGTCTGGACACTCAGCATTGGCAAATTGTTCTTCATCATTTGCTTTGTTACAAGTTTAATAAAAAAAAGGGGGGGCAACTTAGACATAATTCACAGTTTTCCCAATTAACCGTAGCATGCTCCTGAATTCTTAAGGACATAAAAAATTTAATTATCTAGGCGATAAACACTGAGTGTCTTTTTTCTGCAGATAGGAAGTAATGGACTTTGGATCTGTCTGGATTTAATGTTGACATTATGGGACAGGAATGCTAATCACTGAAGCTACAATAAAAAAAAATTCAAACCGCCTTTCCCATACAAAATTATATTCTAAATTTCAAATAGGAAAATGCAGTTTGAAGTTGAACTTGTGTATTCTCTTTCAGGAAGTTTACACCATTCCCTAACCTCTTCTGTTTACCTAACTTCTTACTCACTAAATACAGACATTTTAAATGTCTTTGGCTCTTAGGGCTCCCAGCCTGTAAAGAAATAATCTTTCCCTTCTGGACCTCAAAACCGACTACTGAAAATCTTATCCATTTAACCCAATGCATATTAAAATTGAGCAGTTAATTATCTGTAGTTCTAATCCAGTAAGCCTGTGCAATTAACATCTGGGATTCAGTTCATCTTTCTGCTGACTTTCTAATTTAAGGATTGGGACATAGTGGATCTCTCTAGAACACATATTTAACAAAGATTATTTCCTGTATTTAAATCTTCATTTTTTTTAACCCATGGTGCATTTTGTGCAATATTTTCATAACACTTTCCAGTTGTAAGTTTTTCCTGGAGAGAGATTATTAGCAGTAAGTCAGTCTTTAAAAAATAGAAAGTATAGTTATATTCCTTCACTATTTTTTTTATTTCCGAAAAATAGCTAGCATATCAAAATTACCTATAACAGCAAAAGATTTTCAAATAGTAGTCATTTGCCATATGATAGGGTTTTGATTGCTCTGACCTATGTTCTTGGCTAATCTTTCCTACCTGCTTGTCTGATACTTGCAACTAATTTAAGATTGGGGACACCCTTTATTTCATCACTAGAAAATAGGTAGAGTAAATGTATAATTACAAATACCAATGGAGAATGAATCCTGGGCCCAATTAAGAGGACTCTTTTCTGGGGTAATGGTAGTCTACATTGGCTCCAGAAAGCTTTAGGAGTATCTAAAGAAGGAGGCTGAAAAAGAAGGGAACAAAAAGGAGTCGCTGAAGGTGGACTTTATGATTTTCATTGCAGGCCTGGGCTTCAGTGTGTGTGGTGAAGCCCACTGATGACAGAACCTTCTCCCACTGTTCCACCAGATGGTCCTCCAGTCTTTTTTCATATAAAACTCACATGCTACCTTCTTTGAGAAGTCTTCCTGGCTTTCACCCATCAGTTCTCCCGACTGTATGTCTCACTTTCTACTCACATTACAAACCTCACACCGACATATGCCTCTTTCCCCAGAGTATCCTATTTGTCAGGAGTTATATTTATCTCTAGTGCTGCTTTTATTTTTTCTGTCGCAGTCCCTTTGCACAACACACTGGTCAACAGTACATCTAGGGAGTATTTACAATATCATTGAATGTTTCCTAATAATAGTTCCAATTTATTAAAGAATATTGTAAAACTACAGAAAAATAAAAAGAAAACACATCAACATTAATTTTGTTTCCGAGATATAAGCATTATTAACATTTAGATGAATTTCCTTCTAGTGCCTTTCTCTATTAGCTAAATGCAAATATGCGTACATGTGGGTCTTTTGTATATTTATTTTTTTTTATTTTTTTTTAACATTTATTTTTTTTTTTTTTTAATTTTTTTTTCAACGTTTATTTATTTTTGGGACAGAGAGAGACAGAGCATGAACGGGGGAGGGGCAGAGAGAGAGGGAGACACAGAATCGGAAACAGGCTCCAGGCTCTGAGCCATCAGCCCAGAGCCCGACGCGGGGCTCGAACTCACGGACCGTGAGATCGTGACCTGGCTGAAGTCGGACGCTTAACCGACTGCGCCACCCAGGCGCCCCAACATTTATTTATTTTTGAGACAGAGAGAGAGCATGAACAGGGGAGGGTCAGAGAGAGAGGGAGACACAGAATCTGAAACAGGCTCCAGGCTCTGAGCTGTCAGCACAGAGCCCGACGCGGGGCTGGAACCCACGGACCGCTTGAGCCATTACTTGAGCCAAAGTCCGACGCTTAATCGACTGAGCCGCCCAGGCATCCCGGGTCTTTTGTATATTTAAAAAATGTGCATAAACATATGTATTTACATGCTTTGTGTTTTGCTTATCTTTTTACACTTAGCTCTTTCAACATTTTTTCACATTGTTAAGTATCTTTTGAAAACCTGATGTCTTAATGGCTTTCACATATTAGCCATTGTGTATCAGAACTTAAATAACCATTCTTTCTCTTGTTTCAAACAATTTCTTATAACTAATATTTGTCTGAATCTCTGGTAATACTGTTGGAGTCAATTTCTAAAAAGGAATGTATAGATAGTTTGATATATACATATATATATATATACACACACACACATGTATATGTATGTATGTGTATATATATATATATATGTATATATATATATATATATATATACACTAATTTGCCCTTATAATAGTATACATGTGTGCCTTCTTCCTTAAAGCTTCTGAATATTTTTATTAAAAATGCCTTTTTTCCTAATAAAAATGCCATTTCCTTGTTTAAAATTGTAACTAATTAAATATAGTTAAGTTGAATATTTTTCAAATTACTTATCCATGTATATTTCTTATTATGTGAACTACTCATGGTTTCAACTGAGTTCTCTAATGAAGTGTTTGCATCTTATTCATTTGCAATAGCTCTTTATCTAAAGATATAAGCTATTAGTCTATAATACATTTGTCAAATACATTTCCCTATATTGTTTTTTTAACTTCATCTTGTTTATAATGGCTTTGGGGAGCTGAATGTTTTAATTTTCTGTAGCCATATGTATCATGTTTTTCTTTGTCATTTTATTTTAATGTCTTCATACATAAAAGTCTCTTCCCATCCAGATATGTAGTCCTGTTTCCTTCTAATTGTCTCCTGGCTCTGTATTTTCTGCTCTTAATTCATTAGTGACTATATGATTTATTTTAATATGTGACAGGAGGAAGAGAATTAACTTATTTCCTGTAAATGATGTGTTAATCTACATTTCCACCATTGTGTGTGTTGCCCTTTATTTTTCTTCCTGTGGGTTTACATTGCCACCCTTGTTAGATGGTAAATTCTATGCTTTAATCTCTTTCTGGCCTTTCCCTTTTATCGCTTGATCTAAATTTGTATTTTAATTGATTAATTAATTTATTTATTTAATGTTTATTTATTTTTGAGAGAGAGAGACAGAGTGTGTGCAGGGAGGGACAGAGAGAAGGAGACACAGAATCCAAAGCAGGCTCCAGGCTCTGAGCTGTCAGCATAGAGCCTGACACAGGGCTTGAACTCATGAACCATGAGATCATGACCTGAGCTGAAGACGGACATTTACCTGACTGAGCCACCCATGCACCTCTACCCTAAATATTTTTGGATGATGTGCTCTCAACTATTATAGTTTCCTTTCATTATTTATTTTGAAGAATTTTTTCTTTTTAAGTAAGGTTAGCCCAAGAGTGCAAGTTTTTTTTTTTTTTTTTTTTTTACCTTCTCACTTAATTTAGAAGCATCTTTGATATGTATGAATGCGTCCATTCAATTGCCTGTCTACAAGAACAAGGGGAAAAGCCTGTCAGTTAAATAGGAGGATAATAGACCATTGGAGAACAGGATAGTATTGCTTGTGTGTCCTTGAGCTACTTAAGAGAAGGATCTTTGGAATGAAATTCTGGTCCCAGCCCTACCCCTCACAAGTTTGTTTAACCTTAATCAAGCTCATTTTACCTTTCTGTGATAGAATTTTAAAAATACGGATATTCATAATGCTTATCTTGTGTAATTATAAAGATTAAATAACCAATTTACATAAAATGTTGTGCTTGGCTCAGAATATGTTCCTTCTTTTTTACTCTTTAATTTTTTTTATTGTGGTAAAATATACATAACCTAGAATTTACTGTCTTAACGATTTTTAAGTGTACAGTTCAGCATTAGTAAATACATTCACATTGTTGTGCAGCCAATCTCCAATATTCTTTTTTCCTTGCAAAACTGAAAGTCTATACTCATTGAACAACACCTCTCCTTTCCTCCTTCCCTGTCATCTGGCAACTGTCCTTCAACTGTCTGTCTTACTGAAGCAGACTATTCTAGTTCCCTTATGTGAGTAGAACCATAAAGTCTTTTAGTGACTGGCTTGTTTTCCTTAGTCTAAGATCCTCAAGGCTCATGTAGCATTTGGCAGAATTACCTTCCTTTACAAGGCTGGATAATAGTCCATTGTATGTATATGTTATCTTTCCTTTATCCATTCGTTTGTCATCAAACACTAGGATACCTTCCATCTTTTTTTTAATGTTTATTTTGAAAGAGAGTGTAAATGAGTGGGGCAGGGGAAAAAGGCAGGGAGAGAGAGAATTCCAAGTAGGCGCCACACAGTCAGCACAGAGCCCAATGCAGGGCTCAATCTCACAAACCATGAGATCGTGACCTGAGCCGAAATCAAGAGTCAGATGCTTAACCAACTGAGCCACCCAGGCACCTCTATTCCTTCTACCTTTTGACTATTGAGCATCATGCTGTTATTCAGATGTTTGTGCCAATATCTTCATGACCCTGCTTTTAATTCTTTGGGGTATACATCCAGACGTGGAATTTCCAGATCATATAGTAATGTTATTTTTTAAATTTTGGTTGAAACTGTCATACTGCTGTCCATAGCAGCTGTCATATTGTACCATTAACCCTCACATGTCATTAGAGCTCATGAAGCCAAGGAACCTGGTTTATGAATGGCCAGTAATAGGATTTAATGACTGGTACAGAGTAGGAGCAAACTCTAAATCCCAAAAGACTAACCCAGTTAATAGATCAGTTATATAGGTCACAAACAAATTGAACAGCTTTCACTTTTTTATCCTCTTTTAACTTAAGTGTTAAACTGGCTTGAGAAAACTATAAAGGCTGTAGTGATAATATATTTCTATAGTTACATGGGTGATATCCCATACGTGTATATGTTCAGCAATTTATTCAATTAACTGGTATGTATCTCACATTGTTATAGGTAATGGGGTTACAGAAGTGAAAGGGAGAGATAAGATCTTTGCCTTCATGGAGGTTACATCCTGGTAGGGAAAGGAGAGACTATGCAAGCAAAGAATTAAGTGGGCAAGATCATTTCAGAGTATGGTAAGTGACCTGAAGGTTTATTAGTGGGTTAGTAGATGCTGCATTCATGAGGAGAAGCTACCCAAGGCAGGATTGTTAAGAAAGATCTCTTTCATTTCATGATATGTAAGCAGAAGCTTATAGGGACCACTGGTTGACTTTCCACCAATGTCTCACCTAAGCCTATAAGTTCATGGCATTGCCTGGTCCTTAGTAGGGGACCCTGAGTGAGCAAGTGGCCTACATTGACTGAGCAAGCCTGAAGGGAGGGCCTGTGCACCCTGATTCAGGAAAGAACTGTCTTGTCTGTGCTGTTGGACTGCAGCAAAGGCTCAGCAGCCTGGATTGCTGCTGACTTCCATCAGGCTCTTGGGATTCACCCCAGGAAGCTGACTTTTCTGTATACTCTAGATGAGTTTACACAGTTGCCGTTCTATCCCCGTTCAAGTTAGAATGGAGGGGAAAGTAAAAGCAATAATTCTCAGATTCCCTTTTAGCCGGGTCATCCTTACAGAAGGGGTTCCTCCCTTTGCATGTACTCATGTGCCGTTTGGCAGGTGAAAGGGAGGCAGAGGCCATCTTTCAGCACTACTTTTCCTGCATCTGCTGGCCAGAATGGCTGTGCAAATGGGTTTCCCTGCAGTCATGTTCCTCTTCATTCTCCAGCTTTCTTTCTTTCTTTTTCTTTCTCAGTTGCACTAGGGCTCTGACATGGCTCCTCAGTGGGATACTGTTGTGGGAATTTTTTCTGTCTTGTCCCTTCAGCCCTTCCAGTCATTTTTAAAGCCCCAACTTCCCCATATAAAAGTCTGGAGTGGGTTCTGGTTCTTGGACTTGAATCCAACTGGTACACTGATGCTTCTGTAGAGCAAAGAGAAAGAACTAACTCCATACTGGATGACTTTATTGAGCCACTTACCATATAGTATCATCATGTGAGATGATGATTTCCCTTATTATTCAAGTCAGTTTTAGTTGGAGTTTTCTGTTTATTAGAACTGAAAGCAACTTCAAGGGATGCCGACAATGGAGATGAGAAAGAACAAACCTGAAAGCTCTTGGGGAAGCAGGGGCAGAGTGGGGAGGTGTTTAATTTGAGATGTCTCTTAGATGCTGAAGCACAGGTGCCCAGGGTGGAGGGTGGCTTTTGGCTGTAGAAGTTTAAACATGAAGAGAAAGGTTGGGTCTGTAGATGCAAAACTAAGGTAGGTCAAGAGCTAGCCTAGAGGCAAAGCCAAGATAGGGACCACTTTTTAATTTCTTTGGTGAATTTGACAGATTTTTGTCCTCTTTATGAGTCAGTCTTCTTTTCCTTTTTGACAAAAGCACTGAATTTCAAAGTATTTAATTAAAGGACAAGTTCTTATAGAACTTCAAATATGTTTTATTCATGCAAAATGTAATACAAGTGAAAGATACTTGCCAAACGCCCCTTAAAGGAATGATAGCTGCCCCCCTCCCTGTAAAATAGTTGATCCTGTTGCTAGAAGTACACTCATCTGCTTGGGTTTGCATTCTGTCTCTAGGGGCTCAGTAGGGGTCTCTTATACATGCCCATTTTTAGAAAAATGTCACCACCAACTTTTATTCCCGCACAGGGACTGCATCTTTGGTTAAAGAGCGTACGTGTTCATCTTATCAGAGGGCCGTTCTTAACTTGAACTACTCTCCACATTTCTACTTATTCTAGATTTAAGCTATGCCTTTAACCTTATTTACATGCATTTGTAAGTGAATTGTTCTAACACTGCTCAAAATTCTAAATAGACTATTTAAGAGACTGGAAACAATCAATATTCAGTGGCATTCTTTGGTAGAGAAACAATTTATGCTTTTTTATTTCTTTTTGGCATAGCCCACTGTTCATCAGTATAACTGATGTGTAGCACAGTTGACCTCTGACAACATGGATGTGTTAATTCCTTCTAGCTGACATCATTTCAAGATCTGCATTATAGGGGACCTTCCTTGGCTTTGATGATTGTCTTATGGGCCAGGCAGAACAAAGCTTAGGGAGAATTAGATAACCTATGGTGTGATGTATATAGAATACAAGATTTTGGTTAAATAAATTTAGACATGCAAAATTCAGCAAATCTGAGAACCAATCATAAAATCCTGAAGTGGAAAGAATTTTTGAAGGTTTTTTTTTTTTTTTTTAAATGCTGAGCTTTCTTTCTTAACCAGGTGATTGTGGCCAGTCTCAACCTCAGTGATTATTGACATAAACAAATGAATAACTGACATAAAATAACTATATTATATGTAAGGCATGGTTCTTGCTATCTTACCTATACTTCAAATATCCTTATGAAGTAATATTAGTACTGTTAGTAATATTAGTACTATTTCTATTTTACAGAAGAAGACACTGAGGCTCAGAAAGATTAAGTTGCTTTTCTGAGGACACGCTCTAGTAAAAGGCAGAAACAGGATTTGAACTCAAGTCAGCTTGCCTCTGAATCACAGCTTCTTTTTGTCACCAAAACACTAAAAATAGGGTCTGTCTAGTCATCTTTAGATTCTCTTTGGGAGAAGACCCTCTTACTTTCCTCAGTCATTCCTTTGAGTCCTCTGGTTCTGATGAGAAAGTCACATAAATGTTACACAAAGTTGGAAGAGACTGTGGTGATTATTTAGTTCATCTTTGTGTTCTAGGGAAGAACTTTGCAAGGCATTCCAATAAGTTGAGTGATTGGGACTTCCTTTGCCTGTCTTTTTCGCTTAGAGATATACCCTGCATGCTTGCTTATATGTTACATGGTCAGAAAAGTCCTGATGTTGAACACAGTGTTTTCCAAATCTATTTGACCACAAACTTGTATCATCATTCTATGGAGGTAGCCCAACCCCCTCAAATCACAAGAGAGGATATTGAGAATAGAAAGGTCAAGAAGGTTCTTTTGGGCCACAGGCTTTCTGTTTCCTATAAAGCCATAAGAGTCAGCCAATTTTGGACTATTTGAGTTGTGTGAATCATTAAGTATATGATCAAAGACTCTAAACCAAAAGTCCTTTAACATTCCCAGTATTTTTTCAGAAGGCACCCGTCAAAGCAGTCAGCTTAAAAGGCGACTTTGGGCAACTATTACCTTATTAGAAGAAAAGGGTGGTGGGGAGTACAGTAAATACGTCACGAGCTTATTAATATATCCTGAGTTTATTTCTGGCTGCTGTGGTGGGTTAGTAGCCAACTTAGAGGAAAGGGAGGAACCAGAGTTTGAAGAAGCATTTCACTCTCAGGTCACATTTCTGCAAATGCAGGCAGGCTAGCTGAGAGCAGGGCCTGCGAGTCCCTTGGGTGCCATTTTCACTTTTTTTCTTGTTCTGTCTCTATCCTGAACTGTATTTATTTGCACACAAGCCATTTTCTGCAGCATTTAAGAAAACCATTAACCACTTGCTTCTGTTTTTTCTGTAATGTATATCCAGCCCCTTCTCTGTTCTGCTTTGCCAGACCTGCTGAGATTTGGAGACCTTTGTAACAGGGACCCTAAGGGTTGGAATCCTTCTAGTTATTTGGCTGAGAAATCTCTCTACTTATTCTATTTATTCTCTCTTTAGTAATAAGCCAGGTTTGTTGTTTGTTGTTGTTGTTTTACATTCCCTAAGACTCCCTTATAGAGTCAAAATGGAGAATTATTTCACTTTTGAAATCATATTTTATGGAGCTTAATATCCTCTGAGATGCATGAGATGACATGAAAAGTTCAATGCAGTCTCTTCTGACAAATTCCTTGTGTGAATGACATTAACTGAAAAGCTAATATTTCTTTTCAGGCTCTTCTGCTGAATTTCGAAAATCGGGCCCATTTTGATATAGAAGGAGGGGAAGAAGTATCCTGGCTGAAACAGCATTTCTAGTCTGTCATTTTTTAAATGTTTATTTAGTTTGAGAGAGAGTGCAGGGGGAAGGGGCAGGGAGAGGAAGGAGAGAGGAAGAAGAGAGAGAATCCCAAACAGGCTCTGCACTGAGTGATGGTCTTGAAACCCGAAGAACCATGAGATCGTGACCTTAGCCGAAATAGAGAGCTGGACACATAACCAACTGAGCCATCCAGATGCCCCTGTTCTGTCATTTTAATCTCTGTCTCTTCCTTCCCTCCCTCTCCTTTACTGCATCTAGAGCAGAATCAACACTGTGTGAGGCTCTCTCAGCTCAGAAGCTTCCAAGTGCCCTGTGCAGAACAGTGTTGGTTACCTCAAAGGAGAGGGAACATTTTTATAGGTTGGCAGTGAGAGCATACAAATCAGCGACCAGCTGAAAGACAAAGCTTAGAAAACGGAAACAACGAAGGCAGACTTGAAGAACAAGAAGCACAACAAATTGTAGCAAGATCCTTTGGGCCAGGAGGCCTCTGTGCCCTGGTATGGAAGAGGGAAGGATCAGGTAGAATCTCAGGAAGACAGGTACTTTGCATCGGGCCAAGGGTCCATACAATATGAATTCTAGCAATAGGCTGGGGACAGCAGGGCGGGTGTGAGCACTGGATAGGCAGAAAATAAAAACAAAACAAATACTCAGGAAAACTGAACAACAGCCCCCTTGACGGGAGCTTCATTACTTAACGGACTTTTGGCTGAAGTTGCCGAGAACAAGCCTTGAAAGTAACTCTGAATTAGTTTTCAGCAGCCCTCACACAGCTGTTTATGCAAGCGCGCAGAATCTTAACCTGTATCTAAACCTCTGGTCTGTCAATTCGGAGGAACTTCCCCAAACAACTCAGATAACAACATAATGCTTGGAGCACCTAGATGGCTCAGTCAGTTAAGTGTCTGACTTCAGCTCAAGTCTGATCTCAGGGTTCATGAGTTTGAGCCCTGAATTGGGCTCACTGTTGTCAGCACAGAGCCCACTTTGGATCCTCTGCCCCTCCCCTTCTTGCTCGCGTGTGCGTGCTTGCACGCGCTCTCTCTCATTCTCTCTCTCTCTCTCTCTCTCTCTCTCTCTCTCTCTCAAAAATAAATAAATTTTAAAAAAGTATAGTGCTTTATGACAGACACAACCCCAAAGTGGACTCACTGAATTGTATTGGCATGATACATATGGTCAAAGTTAGGCAAAGCTAGTCTCCAAATCGATAAAACTGAATTCAGGTTAAATAGAGCAATCTGTTAAAGGAATCAAACTAGTGTATACGTGAGGATGAAGTACTGGGGAAATTTTTAAAGAAGTTTTGGGTACTTTAAATGGCATTTCTGAACTTCCCCAGAATAGTGTGTGTGTGTGTGTGTGTGTGTGTGTGTGTGTGTGTGTGTGTTTTAATTAAAAGATTGAAATTAATGTGCCTAGTCAAATAGATCCTGCCTTTTCAAAGCAAACTTACAACACCAACACAGAGGAAAACCTTTCTGGTATTTATGAGAGATGATATTGAAAAGCTATCTGCCTATATAGAGTCTATTTTAGTCTCTTTCTGGGTAGGTTATTCTGATAAGAGTATGAATTATATATCTGTATATTTATCTGTAAGAAAACCTATCTATAACCAGATAGTTTACCGTGAAGTTCTATCTGTGTTATATGTTCTGGATGTGTAAATTGATTCAACCACCACAACAGAATTATTTGTGTAAAAAAAAAAAAAAAGTATTCAGACTTTTAAAGGTCACAGTGTGTTTAATCAAATAAGCCTTTTGCTAGATTTATAAATACTATCCAGATTTATTTTCAAATGCATGTAAGATACCAGTTTTTTTAAAGGATTTATTCACATATTATAAACCCAACATGAATTATCACTCATATGTCTTAGTTATATTTAGGCATAAATATAGGAGAGGCCTATATTCCAAAATTGTTTCATTTCCTTATATAAAGAGCAATTTTTCACTAGGCAGTTTCACATTTCCAAAGGGTGCCAAATTAAAAAGGATAAAATACAATTTCATTTTATTTAGCCATGAAGAGGCACCCTGTGGTTGGGGCTTGAAGCTGCCTTCAACATTCTTTAGTGCCCAAGTGCTGGATGTTTCCTGCCTGTATCAACCCTGTGGCCTTTGTATTCACTCCTGGAAGTGAGTTACCAGTGGGGGGCGTACCACATGCACCTTTGGGCTAGTAGACTTTATGGGGAGTTCTTTATCATTTAAGAAGACACCAGAGTCCTTGGCCGGGTACCTGAGATCCTGTTAGTTTAGTTTAGAATTCTTTGCTCTGAAAAATTCAGCCCTGCTACTAATTTTACACTCATTTTCTTTTTCTTCTCTTAACATAATGTTAAAAGTTTTCAGAGGGAAAATAAAATACTTCAAGATGGGCTTTCAACTAAAAAAAATCCACATTTATCTTTTTATAAATTTGGAGTTGAAAATTTGGGTGTGAAAGCTGCTGCATCTCACATTTCTGTCTTGCTCACATATTTAATTATACATGGCAGATCAGAGGAAGTTAGCTCAGGGTAAGGCTAATTAAAAGATGTTTCTTTATAGGTACCATTAGCTGAATAGAAAATGCTTGGAGTCTCATATTCTGTGTTTCTACCCTGATCGAAAAAGCAGGCATAAAAGGTCAGAGGAGGGCTGGTCCTCTGCATTTTAAATGTGAGTCCCAGCAAAGTGGAGAAACCTCAAATATCTCAATCCCAAGAAATAAGAGTGTTTATCTGTTTGTGATGCACCATGTATTCTGTTCCATGTTGAGATAGCACACAGAAGTAATATTGCTTGTATGCAAGATTATTGTGTGTGTGTGTGTGTGTGCATTTATTGCTAATTTCTATACAGTAGCAGTAAAATCCTAACATCTCTAAAGTTGAAATGAGCTTTAAGGTAGGTCAGGCAACCTATACTCTGAACTAATGTTTGCCTGGCACTTAAAAGAAAAAAAAATCGTTTGTTACATTAAGCCTTTTCCTGGAGAGTTTTGTACCCAAACAGCAACCTCATTGTTGTTTGATACAGAGGAAACAGACTGAGTGGTCTTAATTAAAAAGTGCTTTGCTGTACAAGTGTGAAATACGGGAGCAGTCACCCAGCCAGATGTTGAAGCACACAAATTAGGCTTAATTGAGCTGTTTTATTGTTGGGTTTTTATTTTATTTCAAAATGCACTAAGACAGTAAGAGCTTTAAGAGGGGAAATTAAAGAACCCTCTTTGATTTTGGATTTAGCTGCTTAAATTTAGTGGAGTTTATTTATTTTAAGTTTTAATTTAAATTCCAATTAGTTAACATAACATGTAATATTATTTTCAGGTGTAGAATATAGTGATTCGATACTTCCACACAACACCCAGTGCTCATCACATCAAGTGCCCTCCTTAATCCCCATCACCTATTTTACCCATCCCCCTATCACCTCACCTGTGGTAACTAACCATCAGTTTGCTGTCTATAGTTAAGAGTCTCTTTCTTAGTTTGCCTCTCTCTCTCTCCATCTCTCTTTCTCTCTTTCTCTCTCTCTCTCTTTACCTCTTTGCTAATTTGTTTTGTTTCTTAAATTCCACGTGTGAGTGAAACCATATGGTACTTGTCTTGCTCTGACTTATTTTACTTAGCACAATACTCTCTAGCTCCATTCATGTCATAGCAAATGGCAAGATTTCATTTTTTATGGCTGAATAATATCCCATTATATATGTGTGTGTGCACGCGCACACCACATTTTCTTTATCCATTCATCAGTCAATGGACATTTGAGCTGTTTCCAAAGAAAATATCTCTCTTCTTTAAGAAAAGGAAGTTCTTTTCCTCTGGCAACTATGTCTAATGGATTCTTGGTGACAGAAGGGGCTAAATTTGAACTCAACTTCAGTGAGGTAGCTAATGTCTCTGGTTTTCATTTTGGATAGCAAAATAAAATTCGATCTGGCTTACAGGGATGTCTAGAAAGGTCTCCATTTATCTTCCCTTTTCCTTTTATTAAGTTTATTTATTTTGGAGCACAAGTAGGGGAGGGGCAGAGAGAGAGGGAGAGAATCTTAAGATCATCAAGGGGCTCAATCTCACCAACCATGAGGTCATGACCTAAGCCAAAATCAAGGGTCCGATACTAAGCAGCTGAGCCACCCAGATACCCTTTCCTTTTTGATCTCACATTTGAAAAAAATCACTAACTGAATTTTGCTTTCTTTGTTACTTTTCCTTGGCAGTTCTACTCTTCAGCTGGTCCATGGTTGTTCTTTTAGTATCACTACAGGTTACATTGCATTTCTCAATGGTTAAGATACATCCCCTCCTCTCTCTCTCTCTCTCTCTCTCTCTCTCTCTCTCTCTCTCTTTTGTAAAAGCCAATTGATTGTCATAAACAATATAGTTTAACTGATGCTCCATTCAAAATGTTTACATTACGTGTTCAAATCAGTCTTTCCCTACTCTTGTTGTAAAGTCATTTATAGTCATTTGGAATGGTTAAGGCCATTTCAAAGATTATCACGACCAAGGCACCATATAAGGACGTTAAACACCAGATAGATTTGTCTATATCATGTAGGTTCTAGCACAGAGTTGGCATTTAATGAATACTATTTGGCTGATGATGGGTTCAAGAAGTAACTTTCTCAAGGCTACATGGCCACTCAGTGGTAAAAAAACTAAAAGAAAACTTACCTTTGGTGTCACATTATTTAGTCTGCCACTGGTTTGGTGACACATTTCCTCCTTCCCCCAAAATGAATTCTGATTTTTGTGTTGTGGCATAGTTGGAAGAGAGTCTACCTTTCTCTTAACAAAATCATTTAGGGATCAAGGGACATAAGTTTGAAATAGTAATGTGGGCACATATCTGATAAAAGTTCCATTTGTGCACACAAATTGCTTTCTCTCTGCCTCAAACGCAAGCAGGGTCTTGAGATATACCTTCTAACTCAGAAAATTACCTGCTTTTTACAAATGTTAGTATTATACCCATGCAAGACATCATTAAAATTGGTTGTAGCAATATTCAAATGAAATACAAAGGGGAACATATTAGTGGGAGGAGGCACTATATAGACAATCTAATAATCAAGTACAAATAAGTGTATAGGGATAGTCATCCCTTTTCACACGATGCTGGGTAAGACTTGGAGAAGAGAGCTGCTTAGAAAAAGAATGCACTGGATCTAGCTGGGAAGTGCACTGTGGTTCCCCCTGCTCCTTTTTTTCTAGGCATGGGATCATAAGCTTCATAATTTTCATACTACAAGCGCAAATAATATTAATTACTACCTGTGCTCAGAAAGAAGTTTGGGAATTGTTTGACTTTTGATAGCTCCCTTGTAGAGTATCTACTCACGTGTGCAATGAGGATAAGCAGTGAAATGTATCCTTGACTCTAATTGTGATTTTATCTAACTGGACTCATTTTTTTTGGTATGTAAGTGTGTCAAATCTGTTTGTTTTTTTTTTTTTTTTTAATTATACTGCACATCCTTTTTATTTTATTCTCCCTTGGATCTGGTAATGGCCTTCATGACAATGGTCTGTATGAACCTAAGCATGGAAAAGAAATAAAGCTCTACAGAAGGAATGTTATTGCCATGGGTGACCTTTATTGCTAAGAGATGGTTTATGACATTACACATAATTTTTAAGTTATTAATCATTTAGCATTCATTTTAAAAAATCACCTAAGAAGCATGTCAGGCATTTTGTCTTTGAAGATTCTCACTTGTGTCCTTGTGGGAGTTTTGGGTGGCGACTGCTTATCCCCTATGACCTGGAGGCTCTCCTGGAAACACAAGTAAGAAATCGCTGATCATTTTGGACTAAGTGTTTGCATAGCGGAAGAAGCAAAAATAGAAAGTCTAGCTCCTTCACTCAGTGTTGCTTTCCCTTTGCTCTCATGTCTCATCTAGAATACATTTATCTTGTACACCAAATGATCTGCTTTGCACAGCGGTTACTCACACACGCTACTCCTAACATTGGGAGTTGGGATATGGAGGGTGCTCAGTAAATGGTAGTTAAATTGAACTCATTCATTTATTTAACAGTTCTATTGTGTGCCAGGTACTGAGTTCAAGATAAAAGTATGGTTTAGTCTTGGTTCATGCACCTCTGGGATCACTCACAGCAAGGCAGATATTTTAACAAATTATTGCTGCATTTACCTTTGCCTTGGGACAAAGATTCATTTGAAATCCTAGAGGTAGTAACAGTTAAACTGAGTCTCGAGCAGGGCAGGACTTGAGTAGAGGTGATGAATGTCCCAGCAAGCGGCAACAACTGATGTAAAATTAGAGACAAGAGCGAGTAACTTGGACAACAGCAAATGGCTCAGTGGGCCATATGTAGTTAATCCGTGTGAGAGAGTACCGGTAGATGAGTTTGGAAGGAGTGGCAGGGACCCAGATAGTGGCATACCTTGTAATATGATGAAACTTGAGTTCATTTGTTCATGCATTCCGCAGTTCTTGTTTGAGTATCTGTGATGTATTCCAGGACTATTGGAGATGCAATGTCAAACAAGACTAATAAGTTCCATGTTCTCATAGAACTTAAATTCCAGTAGGGAAAAGTAAAAATAAACGAGTGAATATATAAAGAATATAATTACTGATTATTGTAAAAATAAATACCAGGAAGGAAAAAATACATAATGTGGTAGAAAATACCAGGAATGGAATGAAGGCAGACAGAGATGCTTGTAGAAAGTGTAGTCAAAGAAGATGTTCTAAAGAAGACACTTAGCAGAGACCTGAAGGATGATAGAAGCCAGCTGTGGACAGGTGACAGAAGGGAGCCGTGGGCCTGTGAACCAATGAGTGCTCACCTGTGAGAAGAGTCTGGAGCCTAGGGGTGGTGAGAGAGAGTAGCCCGAGGTGCACATAGCCATCTGGACAGGTGCCGCATCACCTCACAAGGGCTTGTGTGCTAGCTTGCTTATTCTCAGTCCAGTGGAAAGCCATTGATACAGATAGTGGAAGTGACATGATTGATAATTGTATAAAGACACTCTGGTTTCCATATACAGAATGGAAGAGTGAGACAAGAGTAGAGACTCAAGGAGAAAAGTTAGGAGAGGATATTGTTACACTCCCAAGATAAGAGGCAATACTTGTCTGGACTGGTAAAGTTTGAGATGGAAAGAAGTAGATGGTTGCAGTCTATATTTTGGAAGTTGAACCCACAGGAATTTGAACCAGTTTATATTTCTAGCCTGTAGAATCAGGACCATAGCCATAAATGACTTTTTATGTAACTGCCTTTTTTCCAGAGGGGAAGTAGTTCTTTGATGTCACATATGCACTAACAGGAGAAACATATAATGTGAAACAAGGACATACTGGTCTTTGCTTTAATTTTGTCTGATTGTCATAGCTGATGGTATATTTCAAGCATGACGACCTTTTAGTTTTAGGGATAGGAAAAGAAGTCATGACTTTACTATGAATAGCAACAGAATGAATTCATTCCAGTACCCAACTAACCTTGTGTTCTTAGCTCCCTCTACTCCAAGGTAGAACAATCCCAGTGATTTGTGATTTTTTTGATGCAGGAGCAAAAAGGGAGCTCCCTGGAATGATGGGAACTGAATCATTCATGGTCGGTGCGTTAAGGCAGAAAGCCTCCTGAATAAGTCTGCAGGAGGAATAACTTAGGATTTTTTTAATGTTTACTTATTTATTTATTTTGAGATGTGTGTGTGGGGAGAGAGAGAGAGAGAGAGAGAGAGAGAGAGAGAGAGAGAGAATATCCCAAGCAGGCTCCATGCTATCAGTACAGAACTTAACGCAGGGCTCCATCTCATGAACTGTGAGATCATGACCTAACTCAAAATCAAGAGTCGGTTGCTTAAACATCTGAGCCATGCCAGGCATCCCCAACTTAGGATTTTTAAGAGACCAGTTTTTATCAACAAAATAATTCTGGGCGTGTCCAAATGCCAAAAGCAAATGATTTTGTTGCATCTTGGCACCAGTGAAAATTTTAATGATTTTAAACAACAACAACAAATTTTATAACAGCACTTCCTGGCTGAAGAAGAAGGTTTTCCAGTCCCACCATGAGCCTGGTGAGAACAGATTGTCCAGTTGGCCATCTCATCAAGGTCAGAGTGGTGCTCTCAGCAAAGGAGCCTCCAGACTGTTACTATTAGAAACCTTGACTAGAAACCTGGATAAATTATCAAGAGGTAAAGATGGTGACTGGAGAGCCTTTCAGGTTTAACAAAGACTAGTAGTAGAAACAAGTGTGGGACATGTTCTGGCAACGGTATGTCATTCTTATTTGGCTGGAGTATTGAGTTTTGGGGCATAGATGGGAGGTATGAAGAGCAATTGAGTGGTACTAGGGAAGCCTTGAGTTCCAGGGTCACCAGATGATCTAAGCAATCTACTATGTCATACTACCAACCTTTCCACATTAGAAGTCAGGACAAGTATAAGATGAGATGAAAAAATAAGTACTGAGCTAACAGAATATTTACCGGAGGCTATCCTAGAAAACGGGCTGGATAGATATCAAATGGACATAATATGCATCACAGGGGAGATGTGCTCTCTGTGCCCATTGAGTAATTGAGTTATTCTCTACTCAATCTGTTCAGACCCATTTTGAATGTCAAGGAGTAAAGTTAATCCTCCTTATCCTTCCATGTTCTCCTTATCCTACCATGTTGCTGGTAGATCTCCCAGACCACAGGATATTAGATGGATTATCTAATATCTATAGAGGATGAGCCAGTCCAGGTTGAGCTGGTATTGAGACTGAGGTTTGGGGATGCTCACCAGGGAAGGTCCTCACTTGATACTAAGGTCAGCTTTCAGCTGGTCACTTGGCCCTCTAGGTAGGGACCCTTTTGAAAGTCTCTTTTTTTTTCCTCCTCTGTACCCTCGAGTTATGTCCTCTTGTGACTGTTTGTCCTTTCCTCAGCTTTAACTTTCCCTTGTCTCTGGGGGCATAATAGCATTTGTGCTGCAAACTTGCTGTGAAACATTGTGCTCTTTATTTATCCAGCATTGTATTTCTTTGAGTTTTGCACTTTCTTTTGACTCCATGTACCTGCTTCAGTTTGGACAAGGGAGAAGGGAGGAAAACACGTAACAACACAGAAGCCTGACACCAGAATGTCTGTGAGAAAGGAAGGTATGCAGGAAACAAGCTGTCACACAGATAACCCCTTCCGGGGGTATATACTTGTCAACCCTAGTCTACCTGTGTTTCTCTTCTTCTTGAAGCGGGCACCCTGGGCAACGGTTTGGAGGAATTTTGAGAGCCCAGAATAAGAAACACAGGCCCTGGAATTTAATCCTCACTGTTGACGATTTGGTGATATTCAAGGACAAAGTCAGTAACCTCTTGTAGGACTTGATTCCTCATCTCAAAATGAAGTAGTTGCCCAGATGAGGCCCACTTGGATGGTCCTTTGCAGGCTTAACAGGCTATGGTTTAGCCTTTTTCAACCCGTGAGACATTTGATTTATCTGGTTCTTCAACATGCATACATAGCTGGTTACCTAGAAAAAAAATCTGTATTGAAAGAGCCAAGAATTGGATTTAGTTCCTTCAGCTGGGGCTTTCCTGGCCAGTGTTTGGCCTCTTGTAAACAAACAGCCTTTCTCCCGAGCAGAGCTCATTTGTGATGTTGCGGTTTCCTAACCAGAAGAGGAAGAATATGCATCTCAAATAATTTCTTGAGGTTTTATTCACTGTTAGTTTAGTGCTGTTATATTTAGCCACATTTTAAGCTCTCCAATTTCCTTTGAAATGCACAGGGGAGGGAAATGAGGAAAGCAATTGGAAAACAATAGAAAAGACATTTAGAATAACAAGAGAAAGGCTTGGTGAAACCTACAAATGTTTGGGAAATACTTCAAGACTTTCTACAAAGCCTTAAACACACCACCTGTTTCTCTCATTTGAGGCTTCAATGGGATGTATACACTGCTTTCAAAGCTATTAAGAGCTATAGAAGTTTTGCCTTCCAGTGAATAAATGTGCATCATCGACACTGCCTCTCACTCCCTGCTTCAGACCTTTTTGAAGATAAGTCTTTATCTTGGCTTTCTACTTCCTGCTTCATTAATTGCCCGGCTAAGCTAATGAAGCCCATTTGGTGTTGTGAACATTCAAAGCCTCAAGTGTATGAAAGCCACTGTCCTTTAATTATGTAAAACAGATATTAAAAAAGAATTCCCTGCCTCTAACCAGGATCAAGACACCAGGAACGAATTCTGAAATTTAAGCCCATTCAGAGCTGGGCTTTCGTGCTTATATTCATTTGCTGATCTTAAAACACTGTGGCACCTCCTTCCAAGGTGTACTTTCTTTGTTTTCCTCTCCTGCAACTGATGGTACAGGCCCTGGAGGACCCAGCTACCACCCCATTTGGTAGGTGACAGGAATCCTCCAAGTTAGGGATCATGATTTGGGAACTCTGATCTGGGTTTGGCATCCCTTTTACCTCTCACAGGTGTCTTACTACATTTTGACAGGTGCCTGACATGAGATGCTGTCAGAGCTGGGATTTAACCTTGGAATGCCACCTTCAATTAAGGTGTTTCTGGATTGGAAACAGTGAAATGGATCTGAGTGTTTGATGCCTCAATATTGTTGTATTTAATTTTATTTCTGTACCAGATGTACTGCCGGTGTGGGCATTTCTTTTTTCAGGTGTTACAAAAATAGGTGCTGGTTGTGCTCTGTGACTAGAACTGTGAGTTTGATGAGCTGTTCTTGGTGAAGAAGTCAGATGAAGTAGGGCTGTCATCCTAAAATATATGCCATGGAAGGCAGATCTGCTATTGTTTTCATACCTCCACACTTAATGGGGTTTTAATTTATCATAAGTGTCTAGACTGCTAATAGCAATGAAACTCATTAGAAATCATTCTCCAAATATATGACATATAACAAAATAAATGATTGAGAACTTGAGATGAGGGAAAGGCTGTCAGTGGATAGACTCTCTTCAAAACTGTGCACTGTGTGAATGCAGATGTTTGTGGAGAGTGTAGCCTTCCCCCTTCCCACCGCCCCCATGTTATTTGGTTGTTTTTTTTTTTTTTTTCCCTGAGCATACATATATTTAGCTCTGCCTAGCAAGAAAGGTATGATTCTCACACCTTATAATATACACAGTTTTTACAAATGAGGGGACCTCATTTGTCCTCATGATAGTTTGGAGCTAGACAGATGACAAACAACAACAACAACAACAACAACAACAAAGAAAATTTTAAATGTTGAGGCTTTTATTAGGCAGAATACAGAACTCTCTCCCTCTGTCCAAAGACGTCCTAATCCCTGGGAACTGAATGAGTGTCATTACATGACAATGGGGAATTAAGGCTACAGATGGAATTGAGGTAGTTAAATCCCTGACCTTAAAATAGGGAGGTTATCCTGGATTATCCCAGTGGGCCTGGGGTAATCACAGCAGTCCTTAAAGTGGATGAGGGAGATGGAAGAGGAGATTAGGGTGATGCCCTGTGAAATGGACTTGACCTACTATTGCCCACTTTGAAGATGGACAGAGGGAGGCATGCATTCGGGATGTAGGAGGCCTTTAGAAGCTGGAAAAGAAGCCTCCAGATAGGAACTCAGCTCTGCCCACACCTTCGGTTTAATGCAATGAGACCCAGGTCATATTTCCAAACTACAGAAGGATAAGATGATAAATTTGTGTTGTTTAAAGCCACTAAATTTGTGGTAATTTGATACAGCAGTTAGGAAACCTCCTAAGTGAGGCAGTAGTTACCTCATTTTCTTCCCCCCATTCATGTTTGGGCATAAAAGCACAGTTCTTCTTCCATTTGGAATTTTTCTCCTCTTTGATAACAGATGTCTTTGGCCCCAAGCTAGTTCTAACATTAAATATGTTCAGTTTGAATAGGTGCACAATCTGTTTTCTTCCCTCTGATCCCTGATATTACATGAAAAATTACTTACAGGCAGCTATTAAGACTCTTAGTGCTAATATTTTTTATTTGCTTATCAGGTTCTTGGTTTACAGTAAATGTTGTTTTTATTTTTATTATTATGCTGCTCCAGGCAGCTCAGACATCTCAGCCCATCTTGTTAGATTTAGGATGGATTTGCCTGAGTTTCTTTCTGTCTTTTCCTTCTGCTCCTTAAGACTCTCCTGATGGTTTCTTGTAAACTTTGTTCTTTCTGTATGCATTCTTTGTCTGAGATATATGTTTGGTATAAGAAAAGCAACCCTGAATTGAATCAATCAAGAAATACTACCATGTTTTACATGGTTTTTAGTTTAAAGTTGGGCCTTAACCTAAAAATTATATAGTTAAAAAAAACAAACAAACAAAAAGAAATGACCTTGAAAATCTCATCTGTCATCCCTAAAGTAGGACAAAGAGATAACATTGTTTTCTGTATCTACTGTGGCCAGTCTCTCCTCTATCTTTGGCACAGATCATTGTTTTTGGAGCTAAGAATCAGATAAAGTTGGCTGTGTTCTGGGGCCATGTCATACAAAGATGAAAAACCTTGATGTAATGAATTCTCACATGGTACCAAGCAGATATAATTAAATCAGTGTAAAGCAATTGTATTTACGGAAGTTGAAAGAACTGTGCTGTATAATACTTCCTTCCTCCCTTTCTTCTGATTCATTTACAGTTATATATTGAGTGTTTGCTATATTCTAGGCATGGCTTCTGAGAACAGTGGCCATTATGAAATTGTTGCTGTACTATTTTTTAAAAGACCTTTTTTTTTTCGTGTGTGTGTGTACACGTGACATTTTGGCTATAACAGCAGAAAGTGTCGTTTGTTGTTGTTTACTTTCTTTTCAAGAAACCTTCCTATTAATCTATCCTCAAAGCATTTTTCTTCCAGCAGAGCAGCCTTCCCAGGCAGGCTTCAGAAGAGTTCTGGAAGAGTCAGTTTGTGAGAATGAAATTCTCAACAGCCTGGTCATTTTGCTCCTTAAGGTTTGTGAGAGTCAGCTCTGCTTCAGCTAAGTTATTTGCATTTGCAAAGATCTCTTTCTAAATAAGCTGCTGAGGAGCAGCGCCTTTTTCAAGGAGAGGACTCTCTACCACTGTGTCAATAAGTTAGGGCCAAGAAGTTAGTCATTCTCTGGTTGTCTATCTAAGCTTTATGGCTAATCTGTCAGGGATGGGTATGATGAGATAGATTTCAAAACATTATTCATTGTTTCACTCCTGCTTCATCTTGCTTTGCTCATTGATTTCCTTCACGTCTACCCTGAGGACTTTACATTCACCCCAAACTCAGCAGATCTTTCTCACAGCAGGTCTACAGGCCATTGGCTTCTAAGAAGCACTAATGCTTGTCTCCTCTGATCTTTGTTTTACCCAAAGCCTCTGTGGTCTGATTGGTAGCAGGTACATGCTGAGCCCAGCATCAGAGGAGCCCATCAAAGACATTTTACATCATGTCAGCTCTCAACCATCCAAGACGTCAACGTGTCACTCTTGGTAGAAAGCAGAGGGAGGGTTGCCATCTTCACTTCATTGGTCATTCTAAGAGGCTCCCTTCTCTTCAATTACTCATGGGTGTCAGAAGAAGAAAGAGAACACTGAAGAGGTATTATGTGCTGTGCCACTTCAAAGGTGATTACTTGTTCTTCCCATCAATCATGTAAAGAAAATTCTCCTAGCTTGCTTGATAATCCTATTTTTCCTTTGCGGAAGGAGACTGACTTGCTGCCAGAGGAGCTGCCAAATTAGCAGTGTCATTACCAACTTTTGAACTCATTAGGGCTTATTTAGTATTCCCAAACAGTAGAGGGTTTGAAAAATAATTTCTCCAGTGGCGGGTATGAAGTGGAGGCAGTAACAGTTTTTCAGGAAACAAATTGCAGATTAATTTTTCAGATTTGCAGGTATTATTGCTTGGGCACTTAGTGAAGGGTTAAATTTGTTTCTAGAATTAAATGATGCCAGGTCATATAGGTTGTTGTTGTTGTTGTTGTGTGTCATCATGCCCAGATTCCTTTTGTTTCTGAATCAAGGGAGAATACTTTCATATATGTAAAGCACTTACATCCATGTTTATATACACATATACTGTGTGCCTGGCACACAGTAGGTGCTGTGTATCAGTGCTGGCTGCTGTTGGTATTGCTGTTGTTGTTATCCCATCAATTTTAATTCACATATTGAGATTCATTTTTTGTTGTTGTTGAGACTTGATTTTATTATTTGGACTTGTGACCCAAAAGGCCATCTGGCCAGCTTGCTGGCTTCCTTCCTTCTGTCCATCCATTCATCCATCTATCCAGGCTGCCATCTGCTCATTTATTCATTCAACATTTGTTGAGCTTCATCTGTTTTGTGCCAGGAAGTGCACACTAGAGTCATAGTTCCTTCCTACTTGGAGCTCATGGTCTGTTGGGGATAAAACCAAAAACAACAATAAAACAGGTACTAAGTAGACCAATGAAATTAGTCTAAACTGTGGTAAGTACTCTAAAGAAAGTAAATGTGTCATAAAGCCAACAAAGATTAATTACCTGTGTTTGTTAAGACCACTGATTATAGCTCTTTATAAGATGCATGCTTGAACTAATCCCCCAATGTTCAAAATCAACCTGTGAAACCATTTGGGATTATGTAACTAGCTGTCATCCATCCCCCAGCAAAGAGTGGACCCCATGTCATAGCTTACCATCCATGGTGGCCATGCCATCACCATCACACTTGGGGCTGTTCTTTTAAGTCTCCAGCTTTGTTTCAACCTCAAAGCACACATTTGGACAAACTGGTCCAAAAACACATTCTCTTGAAAACGTTGCCTTATGTACTCCTTGCTGATCAAGTCTGAATATTTATTTACTGATTCAGCAAATATTTATTGAGTACCTACCATGTGCCAGGCAGTTTCCATGTGTGAGCGTATTAACAGTGTATGGTATGCCTGGTACTAACATGAGCCAAGCTCATTATCCAAGTAAATATGTTTGTTGACATTTATAGTGAATGTTAAGCTTTAAATCTTATGTAACTGGAAGATGCATTGTCTTTAAACACAGTAAGCAGAAGGGAATGGAACAGCATCGCATCTGTAAAGTCAGGCACATCCTAATAATTCCTATAAGGTGAGGCTCATTCATAATGTTCATTTATATGAAGGAAGGAAAGGTCTCTGAAGGCAGAAACCAGGGAAGTGTTCCTGAAGAAGTCAGGAGTGAGATTATTTGTGAATTATAGTTAGGGTTTCCATGACCTGATAATATGGGGGCAGGAAGGCACTTCACATGGAGAGAGCATCATTTTATGCACAGAGTTACAGGCTGAGGGCAAAGAAATGGCCAATTTGGCCATGTTGCTAATCAGTGAGGGCAGGGGACTTGAATGAAGCTCCTCTGATTGGCATTCAAATGCTCTTCTACTCTACCAGGTGATCTTTCTAGAATCTTACCTCTAGCTGTAAACTTAATATTTAGAGCCATTTTAAACTGACAACTTACTATATGTGAGGCACTTTCCAAATTGTTTTTCAGTTAGCCTCCCAACAGCTCTGTTGATCAGGTAGTATAGGATGTTTACAAATGGGGCAACTTAAGTCAGGGCAAGAAACTCACGCAAGGGCATGCAGCCAGTGACTGCCAGATGTGAACCATACTTGCCCAAAGGTACAGAAGAGGTCATTTTAAGGACTTTTGTGTAGTATCTCCTGTCCTGCTCCCCTTTTGTTATGTTTCTGGCTTTTAACAAGTATATGAGTTTCTGAAATGACACCATTTGGCATCCATCTTCGACCAGAATGATGGAAACTTTCTGGAAAAAAAAAAAAACAAAACTAATAACTTTAGGGTTCGCTTTGGCTTTGAAGGCACTGCAAGCCAAAACGCTTATGGTCAAGAAAGAAATAATAGGGGTGCCTGGATGACTCATTTGGAAGAGCATGTGACTCTTGATCTCTGGGTCACATGTCCTAGCCCCAGTTTGGGCATAGAGATGACTTTAAAAATATAAATAAACTTAAAGGAAGAAATTGTGAACAGTTTTGAATGTGCACTCGTGCATGAGTCAGTGTTCTATCGATTTCTAGCTGCTTACATGAAAAGGAAGGATTTACTATAAGTACAAAATTATGTCTTCTGGAACCTAAATGAAGGCTGTCCTACAGCCTTTGGAGGAACTTAGAGATGAAAAATTAGAGAAACTTGGGTGGAATGATCTGTTCTTGGTCAAGTTCTTTCTGTGGGTCTGTACCATTCTTTCTCTCTGAGGGTCATGGACTACCTCTTTTCATACCACATAAAAGGACACATGGAGGCCTACATCTCCTGAGTGGATGTACTCCAAAATCCAGGTCACTCTGTTTTGTCCCTATTCTAAATGCTGAGGCATCCTATCCCTTTGGAAAGGGCAAGCCATTTCCAGAGAAGACACTGGGCACACAACTCAAATGATGGTGTCTCCAACACATACAAGAGAAGACACAGTCTCTGTCCTTGGCATCTCATTAGGGAGAATGCCAACAGGAGGTGGCTGAAACAACAGTAAGGTCAGAGAATCTAGCACGTCCCTGATTCTGAGGATGTGAAAAGAACAGGCAGGATTGGTGCAGAAAGTTAGTCCAGGAAAACTTCTAAATGCCTTATATCATGGAATTTCAGTTTCAAGCTCACTAAAACAGCTGTTGTGATTTCATATTCATAGTGATTTAAGGGAAATTATAAGTAGATGATGACACTAGATACAAATACCCGGGTCTACACTCATCAGCATGTTACTCCTGTCTCCTCCTCTCATCCTTCTGCATTCACTGCACCACAGATTTTATACCCCAACAATAGTAGGTTATGGTAAT
Source organism: Herpailurus yagouaroundi (assembly GCF_014898765.1). Lineage (NCBI taxonomy): Eukaryota > Metazoa > Chordata > Mammalia > Carnivora > Felidae > Herpailurus > Herpailurus yagouaroundi. The sequence continues at coordinate 8,872,254 of NW_024412444.1, forward strand.
TGACATCCAGTCCACAAAAGGAATGAATGATGCCATGCCTCCTTCATATCACCTGTCTCAGTTGTCATTTTAAATTGTGTAATTATTTGACTAATGTCTGTTTGCCTAGGTTCTAAACACCACAAATCTCTTGCCTCCAGTCTAGTGTCCGGCACAAGGTGGGAGCTCAGTATATGTGTGGAATGAATGAATGAATGAATGAATGATTCCTTGACCATAGCACCCTTGTTAAGCTCAGGTGGGAACAAGTAGAAGTGATTTAACTTCCAGCATTTGTGAAACCCCAACCTCTCTTTCCTTTATTATATTTTTCAACTTACAAAGGTAATATATGTTCACATATAAATTCACATAATAAATTCAAAGACTGCACCAGAAGGGTAAAAAGTGAAAAAAGTAAAAAGCCAGGGTCATCTTCTCTTTCCAGTCCTGATTCTTTTTCCAGAAGTTACTCCTCTGAATCCATTGTAGAATAGTAGTCCCCCCTTATCTATGGGGGAACATTCCAAGACCCCCAGTGGATGCCTGAAATTGTGGATAGTACCAAACCCTATAGATACAATTTCCTCCCTATACATACGTACCTGTGACATGGCTTAATTTATAAATTCAGCACAATAAGAGATTAGTGACAATAATGGATAATAAAATAGAACACTTATAATAATATGCTGAAATAAACATTATGTGAATATGGTCTCTCACTCTTTCAAAATATCTTATTCTGTACTCACCCTTCTTTTTGTGATGATGTGAGATGATAAATACCCACATCATGAGATGAAGTGAGGAGAGCAAGATATTCATTGTGTCCCAGCAGTAGGCTACTGTTGACCTTCAGATGATTCATCAGAAGGAGGCTCATGTGCTTCTGGACTGTGGTTGACCACAGGTAACTGAAATTGCAGAAAGCCAAACGGTAGACAATGGGGAGGTGTATTATCCTTTCTGATGCTTATTTCTTGAGTTTGTTTAAAAAAATCATGTTGCTATAAACAGTGTGATTTTTTCCCCACCTAATATGTTATGGACATCTTTCCTGTCAATACATCAATATGTCATTTATCACAGAGTATCAAAGGGCTAATTTGGTGCTGAGGGACATTCGACAACCATTACAACAGAGCATGCTTTAGGCCAAAGCTGGCTCACTGCCAGTTTTTTTTTAATAAAGATTTGTTGGAACACAGACATACTCATCTGTTTACGTATTTGATTATTCTCATGCTCTAATGCTAAGATGTTGCAGCAGAGGTCTTGTACCCTGCAATGCCTGAAATATTTACTCTCTTTCTCTCAAAAAAAATGTTTGCTGACCTCTAATATGGTCTACTCCACGTTTGTCTATCACTGTCTTGATGATCGGGCCAGGACCCCATATCAAGGACAATGCGCTCCCCTCATCCTGTTTGTCAGAAACACCAGAATCGCTTAGTGTTTGTGGATATTCGAGTTTCCTCTTTCTCTTGGCAAGTTTTGACAAGTGATTTGGGTTACTGGAAAGCAGACAGAGAAGATGCCTGGCTTGTGTGCTTGTTATTACTTCAATTTCACTAATTAAGATCCTTTTTACATTTCTCAAAAAAAAAAAAAAACCACATAAATAGATACATACACTGCCCACATCTGTTTGTTTAATTGGGAACTTCCTAGTTTATTGCTAGATAGTTAATAAACCAGGGCATAATTAAGTAATAGCCCACATTTATTACCATCACTCAGTAAGTAGCACAGTGTGTGAAGTATACATTCTTGGATTTCCTGATTGGAATCCATACACAGTTAATATTTGGTTAGGGTATGCTGGCATCTCGATAAAAGTACACATGACTACCTAATAGTACCTTGAACAGGGCCTTTTACCAGAAAGTAGTTCTACCTGAGTCAACTTTTAGTTGACTTCAAGGTCATCTTGCCACTGTTAGTGCCCCAGGTGGGAGTGTGATGGAGAGTGGTGTGCACAGCAGTTTCCAGCCCCACCTGGTGGTGACAAGGCTTTGGAGGCATCTGTTCACTATGGACCTTGGCCAACTCTACAGTAAAAAGGAGCCCTTAAGTTTTTTAAGAGGCCTGGATGTTAAATTTTAATACATGGAACCACCCAGAACCTTGTATAAAACGCAAATTCCAGGATTCCATATGGCAGATTCAGGTTCAGTAGACCTGGGTTGGGGCCCCGAAATCTTCATTTTTAAAATAAACCCCTCTGGTGATTCTGATGAGAATGTTCAGGGACCAAACTTGGAGAAGCACTGCCCTCCTCTGGCACCTTCCTCCATCCTCTCCTCCCCCACTTTCCCTTTCTCTTCTCAACTTTCTTTCTCTCCACCCCCATGCCAATGTGTACACACTCACAAAGTGTGGCTGTACTCAGCGGGGAAACTAGAACTCATCTCTTCTCCAATCCACCCCACTCTGCCCTGATTTGTTCACAGGTTCTCTCTCTCTCTGTCTCTCTCTCCGTGTCTTTCTCTCATGCAAATGTTTGCATCTAAGAAAATCAGTGGATTCAACTCTGGGGCCAACTTTGTCATTAAAGGTTGCCAATCCTCACCCTTCTCAGGAATTCTAGGAATTCAGACAAGCTAAAGCCCACTGGCACCTGATGTGGCCTTGGGCCAGGCCTGTCTCACTCATCATGTTAGAGTCCCTCTCACAGCATTTGGTGAGTCAGTGCTCAGTAAATATTAGGTGAATGACACATGAATGAGAAATCAGTGCATGAATGAAATGGAAGACAAAGTATGTCTCAGAAATGTTGCCAGCAGCTCATTAGAGCTGTAAGGCTCTCAAGATGTTTTATTTACCTGAAACCAAATGTCTCTGCCTCAGAAATGGTTTATATTTGGAGACTGGATTTGAAAGATATGTTTCTTTCAAAGCCGAACCTGTGTTTGGCCGCTGGCTTCTCTGGAAAATGTCCCCCTTTCCCAAACATACCCCTTCATCATGAGCACTGGAAAACAAATGGTGGATTTTCCTTTTGTTTTCACTTTTCCTAAAATCACAGAAGGTATCTCTGGATAGTGATTTTCGAGATTTTATGTACCCTCTTTTGGCTCATTTCAACCCTCTGTGACATTTGTAATTAATTTTTTTTTCTTTCCAGGATCCACATTTTGAACTCTCAAATAATGTGGGAAATCACATTGAAATAAAATTAAAAAAAGATTTCCCCCTGCCTTTTCAAGATTATATGTTTGGGAATTAACTCAATGAGTTATAAACATTCTTCATCATTAAAATAATGACAACAAATGATAGTTTGTGATGTTTCAAACATGCTGGAATGGAAAAAATCTGTAATTATCACATCTTTACTGTAAACTTTCAATAGTGGAAAACTGTCTGACATTCTTGGGGATTTTTTTCAGAGCTCATGAATCATAAGAATGCATCCTCTTCCCTGCATTCTTTTTCTTCTCTTCAGTTAGTCATCTGGGCTGTGATTTCTGGTTGCTCGGGAGGGTCGTGTGACTTGGAGGACGAACTTAAAACTTGGCAGTTGGTTAGTAACTAGGAGCTCACCATTTATTTCCTTCCCACACATCTTTTTTGTTCACTTGGAATTAATTTTTTTTTTCAAAACAAAAGCAAACAAATGAGAGGAGAGAAGGTACGGGCGGCTCATGACTGACTAGAAGCAAAGAAGGGGGGAGGAGAAAGAAGTTGAAAGGGCCAGGAGAAGAAAAGGCCAAGGGCTGGACAGTTGAGGTGCTGGGAGCAGAGGGAGGCTTGGCAAAAGAAAGCACCATTTTTACATGTTCTGAGATGGATTTAAAAGTTAAAAATCAGTTTCGCTTTTAAAAAAGCGCCCATAGTTGCTTGTATTCTCCAACTGTGAAAAGAGTAACACCATCTTCAACTGTGTAGATAGATTTAAAAACAAAAAACAGTGGCACCTGGGTGGCTCATTCAGTTAAGTGTCTGACTTCGGCTCAGGTCATGATCTCATGGTTCATGAGTTCAAGCCCAGCATCAGGCTCTGTGCTGATGGCTCAGAGCCTGGAGGTTGCTTCGGATTCTGTCTCTTTCTCTCTCTGACCCTCCCCTGCTCATTCTCTGTCTCTATCTCTCAAAAATAAACATTGAAAGAAAAATTAAAAAAAAATGTAAGAGGCTTCCTATTAAAGCAAGCCTGAGGTGCCGGTGCCCCCGCTCCTGACATAACAGCAACAAGTCAGTAGTGTGCACACGACCTCATGTGTTCCCCCATTGCCTTTGAAACAGTAACTCCCTCTGGTTTTGTTGCTCTATTTTCAAGTCACCAAAAAACAGTAGCTGTACTTATTAAAGCCTTCTGAGCCATATCTCGGGCTGTAGGCTCTGCAGCATCTTGTTAGTCCTTCCAGAGAACACACAAAGTCATACAATCTCCACTGAACAAGGGAAGTGAATCCCAACAAGGCCAAGCAATTTGTTCAAGGGTACTTGTAAGTGATAGACCTGAGATTCAAAGTCGTGTGTGTGTGTGTGTGTTTGTGTGTGTGTCTTTTTTAACTTTCAGTTTTGAAATAATTTTAGATGTGCAAAAATGTTGCAATCATAGTATAAAGAATTCTTGTAAGTCTTCCTTTAGATTCTCCAGATATTAATACTTGACCTTGCTTCATCATATTTTCTCTCTATATATATTTTTTCTGAATTTTTGCAATAAGTTGCAGACAATGATGCTCCCTTCTACATACTTCAGTATGTAATTTCTATAAAAAAAAAAAAAAAAGACAGTGTCTTAGAAAATCAGTGTATGGGGCTCCTGGGTGGCCTAGTCAGTTGAGCAACCGACTTCGGCTCAGGTCATGATCTCATGGTTTGTGAGTTCGAGCCCCGCGTCGAGCTCTGTGCTGCCAGCTCAGAGCCTGGAGCCTCCTTCTGATTCTGTCTCCCTCTCTCTCTGACCCTCTCCCACTCATGCTCTGTCTCTCTCTCTGCCTCAGAAATAAATTTAAAAAAACATTAAAAAAAATCAGTGTATGGCTATCAAGCCAGGAAATAAACATTGATTCAGTGCTGTTGGACTTACTGTAATTTTGACAATGTGCTTTTTTTTCCTGGTCTGTGTTCCATTCTATGATCATACATTATATTTAGTTTTCATGTCTCTTAGTGTCTTTTTTTTTTTGTTTTTGAGAGAGAGAGATCATGCAAGTAGGGAGAGGGACAGAGGGGGAGGCAGAGAGAGAGAGAGAGAGAGATAGAGAGAGAGAGAGAGAGAGAGAGAATCTTAAGTAGGCTCTACACTCAGCAAGGAGCCTGACACGGGGCCTGATCCCATGACCCTGGCATCATGATGTGAGCCGAAATCAAGAGTTGGACACTCAACCAACTGAGCCACCCAGGTGCCCCTCTTGGTATCTTCTTAACGTCAATTTCTCAGACTCCTAGTCTTTCATTATTGTGACATTTTTGGAAAATAGAGACCTGCTGCTTTCCTGAATCTTCCTTAATTTGGGTTTATCTGATAATGTGATATTCTTTCATGATCCATTGGAATGGAATCACATTTACATTTTTGACAGGAATGCCACAGAAGTAATACTGTATCCTGAGCGCATTATATGGAGAAGCATATGGTGTCTATTTGTCCCATTCCTGATGATACTTGTTAACTTTGATCACTTGGTTATTGTGCCAGGCTTTTTCCACTTCATTTTACCCTTTCTAATTAATAAGTATATCTTAAAGAGAGATACCTTTAAACAATTGAAATATCTTCTTTTTATGATACTTTTGTCCATTTGTTTTAGCATTCACTAATGCTTCTTACCTGGAACGATTATTGTGGAGATTGCCAAATGGTGATGTATGTATTAGTTGGGGTTTTATAAGGAAGAGCTTTTCTTTCTCCTCTTTTTATTTATCTATTTATAGCAGCATGAATTCACATATTTATTTTTATTCTATAGGTTATGGTCATTTACTGTTATCACTTTGTTTTGCTCAGAGTATATCAGGTTTAGCGAGGGGAGCCCCTTTGGGCTGATTCAGGTGTCCTTTTGCCATGCCTCCTGTAATTTTTTTCAGACTTTTCTTGCTTTCTAGAACCACAAGATACTCCAGATTCATCTTGTTTCTTCCATGTCCCTTCCCTGGAGTCGCCATTTCTCCAAGGAGCTCTGGTTCTTTTTGCTGAAGAGTTGTATTTAGAAACCAAGAGCTGGATATTAAGTGTCCTCAATGGTACTGTGCTGTCATTGCTTCCCAGCCTCTCCATGGATACATTAGGAAATGCCTATTTATGCACACATTACATCTATACCTTGATTTCAGTTTGTGTATTGAAAACTGCGAATTCACAGTGACACATACTTTCAATCTATCATAAGCCTTCTGTGGGCTCCGCTCCTGAAATAGATACTTTGGAGTCCTTGAATGATTTTTAGTTGTCACTGTTTTCAACACTTCTCTTTTGAATGCTTTTTTTTTTTCCTTTAGGGAAAATATATTTCTGTGTCTACTAAGTTTTGTCTATTTTATTTAACTAGCTATTTATTACAAACAGATCACCAGCATATAAATACAGGCCCCAAACTCCACAAAAATAACGGCTTAATTTTTTGTCTTAAATTGTCTTCAGTGTCTCATAGGAAAGGGGAGATATGTTTTCCTCCTACTTTTCAATCACATATCATTTTGGTGACTATTTTACTTTTCATGCTTGTTTTAGGAGTAAAACACAGAGTTTGATTTTTTTTTTCCTCTCCTGATTAGGATTGCTTTAATGGTTTTAATTATCTTGGTTTCTTTCACTTTTCTCCTTAAAACTAATGAAAAATAATTGTTACTCATAGGAATCCTCAGCATCTCTGCCACTATCTCAAACTGTCAGGTGACATGAGGTAATAATTACCCAATCTCTCTGTGTCTGTCTATGAAAACATGCATTGGTAATCCCAATCTGCCTCTAACCTCCTTTCAAAAAAAGGGGAGAGAGAGAGAGAGGGAAAGAGAGAAAGGAGAAGGAGGAGGAGGTGGAGATGGTGGCGAAGGAGAAGAAGAAGGAAGAGCAGGGGAAGGGGAAGAGGAGAAAGAGGGAAAAAGAAGGGTCACGTCCTTCTGGAAGCTTTTGGTTCAGCCATATTACCTCATGGTGTGGTTTATAAAACCTTCTTCCGCAAACAACATAAAGTGAGTTTATGAAGAAAATATGAGACATTTTCTAAGTTGGCTCTTTAAAGAAAGAGCAATAGGCTTTTCTGAATTTTAGGCATAGCCAACTTAATATTCCAGTACCAGGCTTCATTCTGAATATTTTGAATATTTATGGGGCTTGATATGTGGACTTTTAAAAAGGTCACTTGGAAATGAAGTCACTTTTATTTTAGAGTTGGAGAAGGTGAACATGAAAAAGGAACGAGCTTTTAATGGAAACCATGATGTCTTTTCTCCTGCAAAAGGTCTTAGTTTCCTGTAGTAATTGTATTTTTTTTAATGGTGTTCCTTATATGAGACGACTGCATCTTGATGTATGAAAGTATTTCAGCTCAAGAATTGGGGTTCACACCACAAACTGACTGTCATTTTGACCTGGTACTTTTGTTTCAGCCCAGGCAATTACTGCAGATAAGAACAATCAGCAGTATTCACCCACAACCCCTCTATGCGTTTTTCTTAGTTGAGATACTTCTGTTTGCACATGAGAGTCCTCAATTTAAGCTATCTTAAGAGCAAAAGGAACTGCCATTATAAGGATTCAGGCTGTGCCATAGACCATAGGGGAAGAGGATAAAGTGGGCTTTGTGAGAAGGGCAGGCCTCAGGACCAGGAGCCAAGGGAACTATTCTCTTAATTTCTCTGAGTCTCATAATATATGACCATGGAATTATAGAGAAAAACAGTCCTAGAAGGGACCTGTGATCAGATTATTTTGGGAATAATCTATACCACATCAATCTGATTTTAGAGTTTCACATTACCCATTGGAGTATTAACAGCTCTTTGGGCACCTGGGTCGCTCGGACTCTTGGTTTCTGCTCAGGTCATGATCTCATGGTTTGAGAGAGAGCCCCGCTTTGGTCTCTGGGCTAACAGCTCAGAGTGTGGAGCCTGCTTTAGATTCTGTGTCTCCCCCTCACTCTGCCTCTCCCCCAATTCTACTCTTTCTCAAAATAAATAAATAAACTTTAAAAAATAAAAATAAAAGAATATTAAAAGCTCTACAGTTTCCATGGTAAATCTATTTAACCTTCTTTAACCCAATGATTTCCAAACATGTTTGACCATTGCATTGAGAAATCTCATTTTAGACAAAGCACTTAAATCATAAAAGAATTAAATCTGTCAGATCCATGGAGTTCTATTATATTGTGTTTTAAATAATATGGATGAGGATTTGTTAAGTAATTGGTTTAAAGTCACACTACTGTGTCCAATGCTTTTCACACTGGGGCTTATAATTATGGACCTTGGCTGAAGAACTATCCACTGACAGCTGTTTACTTTAGACCCATACTCCACAGGCCTAGCATTTAAAGAAACTCTCATTTTAAATGTAGTGATTAACTGTTATTTGGTTGGTTCTCTTGACAGGTATCCTGCTGTTTCACAAACCATGCATCAATTCTGATTAAGAATGTACCTTTATTTCCTGTGCATGACAAATATATTTTCTGCTGTTTCTAGTCATAGGCATGTTGGCTCCAAATCTTGTTAAGATTTTTGTCATTCCAAATGGTGATGTTTCAAAAGAGTTGAAAATGGCTAGCATATTAGCCTAGTTCTTGAACCCATCCAAAATCAATTTTGGTTGAATTTACCTTAATGCTCACTCTTTCTGTTTAATGTCTTTATGTCTTGGACCCAGAGGAAGGGAGGTGTTGTGTCCAGGATTCTAAGAGGCTATAGACACAATGGCTTTATTAAATAAATCCAAATGAATGCTAGTGAGGACAGTAAAGTTCTCCATGGATAAGTCTTTTGGGGAAGTGAAAAGAAGGTACTGAAATCCCAGAAATGAAAAGCTGAGGGAAGTGTGTAGGTAGGAGGAATAAATCCCAAGAGAATATACTTTTATACTTTCTACCAATAAGAATAATGTGTTCTTAAAGGAATGCTATTTTTTCCTTATAGAAAAAAATTATTATTATTATATAATAATAATTAATTATTATATAATAATTAAAATATAATTTCCTTATAATTAGTAGGAATAGCAGAAGTGGTAATAACATCCTACCAGTTGTAATGTGTCTCTTGTCCATAAAGCTGGGCCAAGTGATGTGTTAAATGCCCTTAAGATGGTATATTTCTCACATGTAGCCATTTGCTAACTGGCTGAAAGAATGAATAAATTTTCATTTGGTTCCGCCTAGGGGTAAGAATTTTTGATGCTCAGCAGGAGGGTAAGTCAAAGAAGAATAAGCTATAACTTGCCTCAAAGGTGTTTATAATGTAAAGAGGGATAAAAGACTGGGCACAATGGTAGGCAGTGTCATAGGAGAGGTTAACACTGTGGAAGTTTAGCAACAAAGGGGAGATGGTATAAATTCTCTCAGTGAGTTATGGTCCACAGGATGGTCAAGGGAGATGGAAGCCAAGATTGCCTGTTGGAAAAACATTTACTTGGTAGGATGGCTTTCCTATCTTTTGAGAAAACAAGTTTAATAGAAGAATAAAAGTAGTGACCAGAGTACAAATGGCTAAAAAGAGAGTAGAGATAGTTAGTATCAACATCACTACTGAAAACATGAAGGGCAGGGAAGAAAAGAGGTTTTGAAATAGAGTAAAAGTGAGAGAGATACAAATGCCGTGAGGGCTTATATTTAGAGAAGGATGATTCTGAAGTTATTTGGTGTCCCGGCATAATGAGACATAGATGATGGAAACAGAGCTGTCATCCTTGTCTTTCATTCAGCAGAAGATACTTTGTAAGATGATAAGGCAAGGTTAATGAGTAAGGCAATCCCTGATCTCAGTAGCTTTGTTGCACATAAATTCATAAATGTCATATACTGAAGGGGTGCATGGAATAAGATCACCCCTACTACTTAATATGCTCAAGGGACCTTATTTTCAAACATTAGGTGGGGGCACAATATTTACCTGTGGAGTTAACAAGCGACTTACTAACACAGTCACTTGAGTTGTTAATTAATGTGTAATTTTTTAATTGCTCACACCTGCAGAAATTTCCTCCAATAGGAAAGAAGACCTAGTTTCAACCCTGGGTGATTTGAGTTGGGATTTGCTTCATTGGGTGTATAAATAATTGTAATTCCTCTTATTCAGTAACATAATGCAGTTATCCATGGAGTGTGTACTGACCACGAACTTAGAATAAGGCACATTGGCATGGGGTCCAAATAGGACAAATTGGAATGGGCAAGATGGTTGAATCTCTCCTTCAAGCAGCAAACCAATCTAGCTGGGAAGAGAAGGCATGGATAGATGAAATAATTAGTAATTAAGAAAGTATTACATCCCACTACTATATAATGCTAGCCTGGATGCTCTCAGCAAAAGCTAGTACAGAAGATGTGAAATGCTATATACTAACAGGGGTTAAGAGCACAAGCTCAAGATGGGTTGGAATCCTGGTTTGCCCATTTATGAGCTCTGTGCCATTGGACAAGCCACTTGACTTTTTGGTTCTCTATGTCTCCATCTGTTTAATAGGGATAATAATATTGGCTACCTCAAAGAGTTATTAAAAAGATTAAGTAAATTATATATTAAGTAAAGATTAAGTTATTCAAAAGATTAAGTAAATTAACATATATTGGTTCACAACCTCTGGAGCTTCCTGGATAAAATGTAAAATGAAAGGTAAGGAGAGACAGAAGAAAGAGGCAGACCACTCTACATTGGTAGATGGCAGCTTTTATTAAAGCAAGGAAATTTTTATGAGGCTTGTCTCTGCAGTTTCAAGATGAGTAGATCTCCACACCCACCTTCCAGAGTCTTAAAAGTTGATATAGAGGCCTTTCCTGGGTCAGTCACATATATTATCCAGATGGTCTCAACACATCACTGTCCCAAGGCTGTGACTTGGGGCAGAACTCAGTGTGGGGAAGGCAAGCAGAACACACATTCCATGGACATGGAATGGGGTGAGGAATCTTTGATTGTCTGGGTCCAGCTCATGGGTCAACAGGCAGTCATTCCCTCTTGAGGGCTTCCTCTAATACTATACATAATGTGTTGAATAGTATCTAAATAATCACATACAAATTCTTAGGTATTCTTGTTTTTGTTGTTGGCTTGCTTGTTTTTTTTTTTTTGTTGTTTTGCTATGGAACTGATATAGGCTCCTCATTGTTTCCTCTCCTCTGGCTTCTTGCATGAAGGGGCTTTGGGGTATTAAGTTGATGTTTCTTCCAAGAGTGCAGTCTTGGTTTGACTAGATAATTGGACATGAGAATCAGAATGGAGTGAAATGGAAGGTTTGGGAGGGCCGAAAAAGATAACCTTGGAGGGATGGGTTAAGTGAGAAGAATGCCCAGGGCTTTCAGCCTTTGCTTATGCCTTATACTTCAGAGGCAGTGGATAAGAGTGCTGGCTCTGAGGACACTCGTTCATTCATACAGAGTTGCAGAATGAACACATTCTGGGTGATGGGTCACTGGCTACCTGGCTTTAGGGTGGGACTCCAAAGCCTCCTATCTGAGTGACCGTGGACACATTACTTCCCCTTTGTGTGCCTCAGTTTCCACTGAGTACTACTTTATTCACAAGATCGGGGTAACGGTGAAATGGCTGAAGTGTATTTGCCAAAGCCCCCTGACACACAATGAGCCACTGAAGCTATACTCTCTGGCAAATGAAAGAATGGTCACAGTTCCACCTACTGTCTTGGTCAGCTTTAGTGAGTCATTCAACTTGTCTTAAGTACACCTCAAATTCTTCATCTTTAAAACAGGATAAAGGTAGTACTTACCTTATATGGCTGTTGTGAAGATGAAATAAGCGTCTGGGATAGCACCTGAGTCAGAGGATGCATCATATAGTTACAGCTGCTTCTGCTCCTGTCGTTATTAATTATAGCAGCGGTGGAGCTGGTAGTAGTTCTACTTGTGAGACAGAAAAGGATGAGCCACATAGAACACACAAACAAGGCTGAGTGCTAGAGAAATGCAGGGTCCTGAGGAATCCAGGTTTACTTTGTTTTCTATTGGGGTCAGCTTATTAAGATGTTAATACTTTGCTTGTTTTTCCTGATTGTTGAGCCATGGTCATTGGTATGCAAGAAATTACCTTCTTTCCTCTCAGCACGTGTTTTCAGCACATCTCAAGCTAATGCATCCTTCTGTCCCAGTCTCAACTGCCCTTGGCTAAGTGGATAGGAGTGTATTTCATGGAAATATGCTCAGTAACCCTGAGCTCTGGGCCAGGCAAGAACAAAGCACACCCTGGCATTTGAGTCTTTTGTGTTTTTTAACTTCGTGTGACATAGTGTGGGTTGGGTTTAGGTGCTAGAACAGCGACATAAGTATTTATAGAGAATGTACAACTCTCCTCAAAGAACAGAAGATATCATGTTCATCAAATGTCTGATAGATGGAGGTCCACGAAGCAAAGAAAATCCATTCTCTGTCTTGTTCTCCCATCAGGTTATGGAAACTGAATTCCAGGCATCTTGATGCCTTTTACTGGCATATACTCCCACCCAGTTTGGAGGATCCTTATCTACAAACTCATTACTCTCCTAGTAGGAAATGGTCACCTTCTCAATCAGGAATGTAGCACAAGACCATTAGAACCATTTCTAACTTCTCCCTGGTGTAAGATGTCATTGAAGTCTGACCTCCCTATGCCATCCCTTTCCTTTTTCCTTTCTCTCAAGAATGGTTTAACCCTGGGGCGCCTGGGTGGCGCAGTCGGTTAAGCATCCGACTTCAGCCAGGTCA
>NW_024412444.1:8885198-8897100 GCF_014898765.1 Herpailurus yagouaroundi
CCTAATTAAAATGCAGTCTTGGGAAGATTCCTCATGATCCTGATTCATCAGGTCCCACCTGGGTGCTGCATTGGGTAACCACATTCATGAAAAATACTGATGCTGTTACCCCAAGGAGTTTCATACCTTGAGACACATTGTGCTAAGAGATGTTTCCCAGCCCTAACCTATCTGAAGATCTTGGCAACAGCCACTACGCAGAGTGTAGGATTTGAGAAGTTCTCTAGGATAATGGCATTGAAAAAATGACAAAGTCCTGAGTTTCTGCAAGTAAAGGACAGGCTGCTGCCTACAGAACCATTTCAGGGCAGAAACAACGAGGGGTTAGCAAGTCAGGTTTTGCCTGAGCCGAATAACTCAATTTTGATTTTCTTTTTTGCATGCCTATTACTCACTTCTAGTGATGACGTAATTCAAATCAAACTTCTTGTAGGCTTTGGGAATAACAAAGAGAATAGGACAGACATGGTCCCTGCCTTCCCAGTTTATGTTGTTGCAGACAGACAAACCAGTAAACAAACACTTATGTAAAATAATGACAGGTTTGGGGTAGTGCTAAAAAAAAAAAATCTGAACAGGCTCTGACAGACAGTGGAGGGAACACATTATACACAGGTCAGGAGGAGTTTACTCCAGTGATGTTAAAGAGCGGCATCTAAAACACTGAACAGTGGTCAGCCATGCCTAGTGTGGAGACAGTCATTCGGGTGAAGGCAAGGGCCAAGACAAACTCAAGAGGGAGGAAAGCTTGGCATGACAAGGGAATGGAAAGGCCAGTACTAAAAGGTTGCACTTTCCCATGCCAGCTACACGTTGTAATTTCAATGTTCCTAGTAGCCACAGTAAAAACAGGTTTTAAGGACGTAAGTGAAATTGATTTCACTCATGTATTTTCTAGAGCTTAATATCTCCAAAATGGTATAATTTCAACATATAAGCCATGAAAAACAATAGTAATGGGATTCTTTTACATCCTGTTTTTCTTATACTAAGTCTTGGAAATCTTGTTTGTATGTTACACCTTCAGCACATCTCTATTTGGGGTGGCCACAGTTCATGTGCTCAGTAGCCCCATGTGGCTAGTGGCCACTCTAGTGGACAGAGAAGAACTAGAGCTAAGAAAAAAAGAGAGTGGAATGGTTAAAGTTAGAAATACAGGCAGGAGCAGATGAGAAAGGGCCTGATAGACTATGGTGAAGCCTACATGAAATTGGACAAGAGCTTTCTCTTAAAAAGAGGGCCCAGAGCAAAAGCAGTTTGTAAACTACAAGTAGCCCTCATATTGTCATGTGAGTGGGTCTGTAGGAATTATCCCCCTTCCCTGCCCGGAAGACAGCACATAGTAGCAGATTTTAGTTGACTCCTTTGAAGGAAAGAACAAGTTAGGAAGGAAAACCCATGTTGCCTTGCTGTGATTCCTTCTATCTCTCTGACAGTATCCTTTTTATTGTAAGTTTTTATTTATTTATATTTAGAGAGAGAGAGAGAGAGATAGAGTACAAGGGCATGTGTGGGAGGGGTGGAGAGAGAGGGAGAGAGAGAGAATACCAAGCAGGCTCCACACCATCAGTGCTGAGTCCTATGCTGGGCTCGAACTCACAAACGGTGAGATCATGACCTGAGCTGAAATCAAGAGTTGGCTGCTTAACTGACTGAGCCACCCAGGCGCCCCAACTGTATCCTTATATTGAGCAGAGGCACCCTGCCTCTTGTCTTGCAGTTGGGTTCATTCACTCTAGTTTGCATCTCATCTCTAAAGACAGCTGAGCAGTTGGAGCCCACTGCTGCTGTCCCCAAAGGATCTCAATGTTACAGTTAAGGAACGTGACCACACTCCCAAATATCTATTGGTCTTCTCTAGCCTACCTGCCATGGACATAGGGACATGTGCCATTTGGGTTTTTGCAGCAGCTTCTGGTATCAGGGTAACTATGAAAAAAAAATGTTAATAATGGAAGCTATGCAGGAATCATGACTTGGATTTGTTCCATTTAGTCATTCATTCAGCACAAGTCTGACACCCTGAATGAGCTCCGTATGTATTTTTTGAAGAGTCAGTGGATGAAGGAGCACATCTCTCTTGGGCACCAACAATATTCCAAGTGCTTTTAGAAGCTGCAGCTACAATGGCACATAATATAGAGATAGACAGTCCACGCCTCTATTTTAATTTCTTGGGATTAGCTGTTTCAGAATACCTAGAGAGCTTTTAAAAATATGAATGTCAGATCCTTCCCAACCTGGTAGGTCACTCCTTCAAGATGGGATCAGATCCAGGGCCCCTCCCACCTGATTCTGGACCCAGTGGACACCATGTTGACAGTTAAAAAAGCATGACAGCATCTCCTGGGGTTGGGAGGGATGCAGATAATAGGAAGCAATGGAAGTATGCAAGAAGGTCCCCTAAACCAGCACAGAATGCTTCCTGGAATAGGTGTCATCTAAGCTGTGAACTGAAAGGCAAGAATAAGCTGGGTAAATGAAAGAAGAGAGAAAAGTGTGTCAGACAGAAGGAGCTTGTAGACCAGAAATTGATACAGTCTTGCTCTCACTTTCTATTCGTCCCTCCCTTAGGATGCCGTGTCTGTGAGTGTGTTTGGAAAGGTATAAACCTCTCTATGAATGTAAGTATTATTATTTTATGGATTTCATTGTAGGGAACCTATGTTGACTGGTGGGTGAGGAGGATGAGTATTTGATAGGCAGGGAATGAGCTGTGCCTCCCAGAATGTCTCTGAGAAGCAACTTTAGTGGAATCACAGCAGACTTCCCCCTCAGCCCTAGGGCCCAGAATGTTGTAGTGAATTGAATTATTTAAGAGGGAAATAATGGTTAATCTGAAAAATTTCTCTAAAATGCATATGCCTCTTTTACTGGCTTGGACTTGAGCTCCGTAAGAGCAGGGGCCTCTCCTGTCTTTTTCTGGATCTTCAGTGCCCGGAGTGCGGTTTACAGCACGTGCGTGCTCCATGAGTACATGTTTCCATTGAAACGGAAAGGTGACGTTGACACTGTCATCTTGAAATGATCCCATGTTATGGCAGGATTTGCAACAAGTTAGGGTCAAACTGTGCATCAACTATGTTGGAATTATTTTGCTGCCGTTTTGGGCTCTTTGTAAAATTTTATAGCAAAATTAATGCATAAATACTTCTCATTATTCATTTTAAATTCCATAGTACAAAACACGAAATCCCTCTGTTTACCTGTCCCTTTCCAGAGGTTACGGCTCTCAGAAGACTTGTGTGTATCCCTGTAGACCCTGTTCTGCCCCTTAATTTACGATGTACACACACGGAAGAAGCGCATTGACAGAATCAGTTATTCATCTTGTTCTGGTTGCATTTTTGCTTTTAAGGGTATGTTTTGGCCTTACATGCTCATGAGGGCATTTGTAAGGCTATTCATTTTTTTGATGTTTATTTTTGAGAGAGAAAGAGAGTGAGAGAGAGAGAGAGAGAGAGAAAGCAGGCCCTGTGCTGTCATCAGAGAGCCCGATGATGGACTCAAACTTACAAACTGTGAGATCATGACCTGAGCCAAAATCAAGACTTGGACACTTACCCGACTCAGCTGCCCAGGCACCCCAAGGCTACTTTTTCTTTTTAATGGCTTCACAGAATTTCATGTACAGAAGTACCATCATTTATTTAGCCACTCCTATGTTTTAGTAATTTAGTAAGAGTAGCATAATAAACATCCTTTTACCTATATTTTATGTGCATTAATATATTTAACATAGATTCTTAGGACTTGAAATTTTTAAAAGAATAGCGTTTCTGTTCAGTCATTCCTGTGTGTGTGTGCATGTGTGGTGTTTATTTATTTATTTTTTGCCTCTTTTTACTAAACACCAGATACAGATAAATTTTTCATGACACATTTTTAGTTGGCAGCTTCTTTATTTTGATTTTTTTAAGTTGGCTGTTTCTTATTAGAAAATGTAATTGTAAAATTTAAATGTTATGTGGAATCAAGCATTTCATCTAAACAAAAAAAAGCAGTTAGTTTACAAATAATATTTTGAAGCATTGAATAGTTTTGTGCCCTTTAGACTAGGGAACACTGTCAGCCAAGGGTACCCTGCTGCACTGCCTCGCCATTTGTATCCTAGTCCTAGAAATAGTAACCTCTGGACTCAAACAGTGTACAACTCACACAACGACACAGTGCCACCCTGATGTCTGGTGTTTTCTACTGTCAGTAATTTTATTCTTGTTCTCAGGATGTCCAGTTAATGCTGGGTAATTTGGTTGCAGAGTCAGGGTCGGTTACATTGCGCCATTGTGAGAAATTAGGAAAGACTTATGTCCCTTCAGGAAAACAAACAACACTTTAAGCTCTCAGTAGGTGTCTGGTTGAGTGAACAAATGAATGAATGAAGATAAACAAATGAAACTAAACTTGTGGCTCCTCAGACCATTTTCTACGTCAATTATTGTCCCTCAAACTGTTAACCTGAACCTGCTGCCACTGTTGGGTGTGGGCAAGAATGTGCTACTCTAATTGGGACATTCATCTGGATAACAAGCTCGAACTGGGTGTTTAATGATGGAGTGGGGCTGTCAGGTGGAAATTCCCCAAGCCCACAACACTTGAGCCTTCATGTTGACTAAAAAGGAAAAGTGAAGACTTGCGGTACGAGTGACTTTAGCAAGGCCTTCCCCGATCAATATCCACCAAACAACAAAGGCAATTGATAACTTAAGCTGTGATGTGCCAGATAGTTCCTGTGGGCTCTCTTGACAAATGGGACTAACAGGTCCTTTATGTTGCATGCCATGTAAGGAAGAAAGCAGAGAGGAAACCAGAGGGTTCTTTGCCTGGTTCAAGCAGAATATGGAGTTTTGCCCACCCATCTATTTTAGTAAGATTAATTATGTTTAGAAATAAGGAAGTACACTCATTCACAGTGAGGTGTCTTGCTATGTGCATGCAGATGTTTATTAATTCATTCAACAAATACTAAGGGCCTACTTTTTGGCTGCCATTGTGCCAGGCCTTGGGATGTACTTTTGTGTATGTATGGCAAAATGTCCCCATATGTGCCATTGCTTTGGCTATTTCTCCTAATGCATATCTGATCTTTACCACCTCAACTAGAGACTCAGAGTCACAGACAGGTTTATACCAGGGTCACATACTTTTAGCTCTGGGTCTTTTCTTAAGCTGTAATTATTGGCAGGAGATGAGGGTGTCTGTCTTATAGCTCTTAATGAGAATGTTTGCAGTGCCTACATCT
Source organism: Herpailurus yagouaroundi (assembly GCF_014898765.1). Taxonomy (NCBI): domain Eukaryota; kingdom Metazoa; phylum Chordata; class Mammalia; order Carnivora; family Felidae; genus Herpailurus; species Herpailurus yagouaroundi. The sequence continues at coordinate 8,890,441 of NW_024412444.1, forward strand.
GTGACAGACGCTGAGAGGGCCGATGAAAAAATTATAAAGCACTTTGTCAGTGCCCACAGGTTTACAATGGAGTCAAGGAGTGAAATTGGACCTATAACAGAGAGTTAACTGACAGTACAAGTTTGCATATAATTCTGGGGCCAATAGTTCTTTAGTCATTGTGAGAGAGAGGGACATTAATAGGGCCAAAATGGATCTAAATCTCCATATCATTCCCGTGTTTCAAACATGCATTGTGGATGTGAGAAGACAGTGCCTACGTAGGGAGATTGACAAAGTGCTCTAATTGGTAGAACATTAATAAGTAAAATAACATCATTAACACCTACATTCTCTGAGATCACTGAGCCAACTTGGCAATGGAAAGATCTTGGATATCTATAGGAAATTCTTTCTGAGGATGAAGACAAAAAGGAGGACAAGGCAAGAAATGACCTACAAACATAAGCTAGGAATTGATTCACATTTTCATTTAGGACTAAGTTCAGTTGCATATAACAGAAAACCTGCTACCAGTGGCTTAAACAAATGGGATATTTTCTTATGTAACAAGAAGACATCCTAGAAGTGGTCCCATAAGTTAGTGTTTGATCTGTCCTTTTTTGGGATGGCTGCCCTATTTCCTGGCATCTTGATCAGATTCATGGAATGAAGGCAAAGAGAAAGAGGTGGCAGGAATAGTGCCTGTTCCTTTTACTGGAAAAATGCACACTTTCCCAGAGCACCCTCTGGCAGATCTTTGTTCACATGTCTTTGCCAAATACTTATGGTGGTAGCCACACTTTGTTCGAAGGGGAGCTGGGAGAATGAGTAGTTACTTTGCCATGGAGTGGAGACAGGCAGGAGAGAAAGGGATTGCAAATGGGCAGTGGCTAAGCCAACCAACAGTTCCTGCCCCAGAAATTTCCACGAAGATAGCATTCAGTACACAATAAAAACTCAGAAGTCTAAGTTGAGAGTGCCTGAGTAGCTCAGTTGGTTAAGCAACAAACTTTGACTCAGGTCATGATCTCATGGTTGTGAGTTGAGCCCTGCATCTGGCATCTGCTGTCAGTGCAGAGCCTGCTTCCCATCTTCTGCCCCTTCTCTCTGCCCCTCCCTGCTGGTTCATTCTCTCTCTCTCTCTCTCTCTCTCTTTCTCTCTCTCTCTCTCTCTCTCTCTCTCTCTCAAAATAAATAAATAAACTTGAAAAAAAGTCTAACTTGAGTGGCATCTTGCTTTTGACTGATCACATTTCACTTTCTTGCTGTGTAAAACAGGGCTTTGATTAGGTGTGATCTGTATTTGTTACAACATTCTAGGATATTTCAGATACTTTTATAATGAGTAATTACCATTGAGGAGTTACTATGTCCCAGGTTTTTTAAACACTTAATATGCATGATCTCATTCAATTATCACCATACTTCTGGATGGCAGGCACTACTCTATCCATTTTAGAGATGACAGAAATGAGATTGGGGGTGGATTAGGTAACTGTCTCTTGGTGACATGGGTGACTGACCCCAGAGACCTCTCTCCTAACCCCTAAGCTTTATAGCTTGCAAGAAGGCTTCACATTCTAGTATGTTCTGTCTCCACAGCCTGGCCATATATACAATACACGTGTTGTGATAATTCTCACTTTTCAGAACTTCCTAGTTTAGGTTTGGCAAGTCCTCTCATCTGTGAATCGACTGCTTTCTGTTTGGCCTGTGTTCTACTGCAGTGTCAGGTCAAAGGATGTGTCTGGAACCAGAAATGAGTGCAGTGTTTATTAGTGGCTTTGAAGTCTTCTGTGTTTACATTTGAATCCCAGTTTTTTCAATTGCTAGGTAAATGACTTTGAAAAAGTTACCTACTATCTTTAAGAGTCAGTTTCTTCATATGCAATGGGAAGATTACAATATGAACCAATGACTTTGTCAGTGAGAAATAAAAGAGATGACGCATGTAAAGTACCTAACATAGTATCTGCTAAGGAATTAGGTAAATGATAACTATTTGTGGACATGGTTGAAGCTCAAGGGAAATAAGTGCAAATAAAATCTAAAAGTGGATTATCCTGTGCTAGCTAAATGCACTAGGATCTCCTGCATTTTTGCTGTGTGTGTGTATGTGTGTGTGTGTGTTTATGTGTGTTCGTGCATGCACACTTTCCTATGTTTGGACACATGTGCCATTTTCAAACTCAAGTCACCTGTGGTTACACAGCCCCAGGGCTCTGTTGTATTGGTGGTTTGGCAGGATCTGAACCTCTTCCCAATACTTTCATATTCCATTAATATTACTTACTTTTGTCTTAGTCAAGATAGCACATGCAGGTGATAAAACACCAAACAGAAAAGTATAACAAGAAAAGTGAGGTAGCTATATTTGTGATGAACATTGCAATAATGCTAAAGCTTGTCAAATCACTAAGTTGTACACCTGAAACTAATGTAACATTGTGTATCAACTATACTCAAGTTAAAAATAAAAGTATCTAAGTCTCCATTTGTTATCTTTTTTACCTGCTGTCCTCTTCTCTCCAAATGTCACATTGTAAAGTTTCTTCTGTAATTTCTCAGAAAAGAAATTATGCAGATGTCAGTATCTAAACAAAATGATACACCTTTAACCCTTATTTAAATTGCATGATGGTTTATGCACTCTTCATGCCTTGTTCTTCCCCATCATATTATATCTTTTTTAAAAAGTTTATTTGTTTTCAGAAAGAAAGAGAGTAAGTGGTGGGAGGCAGAGAGAGAGGGAGTGAGAGAATCCCAAGCAGGCTCTGTACTGTTAGCGCAGAACGCAACATGGGGCTCGAATTCATGAGCTATGAGATCATAACCAGAACTGAGATCAAGAATTGGGTGTTTAACCAACTGAGCCACCCAGGTGCCCCTCCCATCATATTATATCTTGAACAGCACACCTACCTCATTGTTTTTAGTAGCTGTACCTATTGTTTTGTACTGATGAACCAAAATATACTTAATCCAATTGATGGTATACGGGTTCTTCCCTGTTTGTTTTTAAATGAAATGCTGTGATGAACATTATTGCATATTATTTGGCATATTCTGTTTTTATTTTGAAGTATAATTGAAATAAAATACTATATTAGTTTTAGGTGTACAACAAAATTAATCAACAATACACATATTATAAAATGCTTCCATAAATAAATAAATAAATAAATAAATAAATAAATAAATAAAATGCTTCCAACAGTAGGTATAGTTACCATCTGTTTCCATGCCAAGTTATTATAATACTATTGACTGTATTCTCTATTTTGTATATTTCATCACTGTGACTTACTTATTTTATAACGGGAAGTTTGTATGTCTTAATCCCCTTCACCTATTTTCCTCATCCCCCAGTGACTTCCTTCTAGTAACAACCAACTTGTTTTCTGTATCCATGAGTCTGTTTCTATTGTTTGTTTATTTTGCTTTTTAGGTTACACATGTAAATGAAATCATATGGTGTTGGTCAAGGTCCATTCATGTTGTCATGAATGGCAAGAGCTTAGTCATTTTTTTTTTTTTTTTTTTTAGTGTTTATTTATTTTTGAGACAGAGTGTGTGTGAATGTGAGAGGGGCAGAGAGAGAGAGGGAGACTCAGAACTGGAGGCAGGCTCCAGGTTCTGAGGTATCATCACAGAGCCCAATGCGGTGTTTAAACCCGTGAACCATGGGGTCATGACCCGAGCTGAAGTTGGATGCTCGACTGACTGAGACACCCAGGCACCTCAAGTGCTCAGTCTTTTTTATTGCTGAATAATATTTCAATATGTATTCATACACAGAAATACAGACACATGTGTGCATACACACACACATGAACACATATCACATCTTCTTTATCCATTCACATATCGGTACACTCCTAAGCTGCTTCCATATCTTGGTTGTTATAAATAACCCTGTAATAAACATAAGGGTGCATGTATCTTTTCAAATTAGTATTTTAATTTTTTTTTTCAGGTAAATAGTCAGAAGTGGAATTACTGGATGTCTGTTGACCATCTTATATCTTCTTTAGAAAAATATCTATTCAGGTCTTCTGTCCATTTTTAATTGAATCATTCATTTTGGTGTTGAATTATAAGACTTCTTTCTATTTTTGAATATTAATTCTGTATGAGATATTATTTGCAAATATATTCTCCCATTTGGTAGGTCACCTTTTTATCTTATTGGTGGTTTCTTTAATGTGCAAAAGCTTTTTTAATTTTATGTAGTCCTTGTTTGTTTTTGCTTTTATTTTCTTTGTCTGAGAAGATAGATCCAAAAAAATGTTAAGACCACTGTTCAAGAGATTATTGCCTATGTTTTCCTTTAGGAGTTTTATGTTTTTGAGTTTTGTTATTTAGGTTTTTAATCCATTTTTTTTTTAATTTTTGTGTATGGGGTAAGAAAGTAGTCCAGTTTCATTATTTGGTGTGTAAATTTCCAGCTTTCCCAATATAGTTTATTGCAGACCTTTATTGAGATGTGTTTTCCCCATTGTATATTCTTGCCTCCTTGTCATAGATAAAATGAGCACGGAAGTGTGTGCTTATCTCTGGGCTCCCTCCTGTGCTCTATTGATCCATGTGTCTTTTTTTTTGTGCCAGTACCATACTGTTTTGATTACAATAGCTTTGTGGTACACTTGTATATTTGGGATTGTGATACCTCCAGATTTGTTCTTTCCCAAGATTGTTTTGGCTTTTTGGAGTCTTTTGTGGTTCCACACAAATTTTAGTGTACTTTGCCTTAGTTCTGTGAAAAATACTGTTCATATTTTGATGTGATTGCATTGAATCTAAAGATTGCTTTGGGTAGTAGGGGCCTTTTAACAATTAATTTTTCCAGTCCATGAGCATGGGTTTTTGTTTATTTGTGCTACCTTCGGTTTCTTTCATCAGTGTCTTATGGCTTTCAGAATACAGTCTTTTACCTCCTCGGTTGAATCTATTCCTAGACATTTTATTCTTTTTAATGCAATTGTAAATAGGATTGTTTTCTTAATTTCCCTTTCTCCTAATTTGTTATTATTGTAGAGAAACACAACAGATTTTTGTATATTAATTTTGTATCCTGCAACTTTACTGAATTCATTGGTTCTAGTATTTTTATGGTGGAATCTTTAAAGTATCCTATATCTAGTAACATGTCATCTGGAAATAGCAACAGTATTACTTTTTCCTTACTTATTTGGATCCTTTTTTTTTTTTTAATGTTTATTTTTGAGAGACATAGAAAGACCAAGCGTGAACGGAGGAGGGGCAGAGAGAGAGGGAGACACAGAATCTGAAGCAGGTTCCCAGCTGTCAGCGCAGAGACCAATGCGGGGCTTGAACCCACAAACTGTGAGATCATGACCTGAACTGAAGTTAGATGCTTAACTGACTGAGCCACCCAGGTGCCCCTGGATTTGGATGCTTTTATATCTGGTCTAATTGCTGCTGCTAGGATATCTAGTACTATGTTGAATAAAAGTGCTGTGAGTGGACATCCTTGTCTTGTTCCTGACCACAGGGGATAAAGCTTTCAAGTTTTCACTATTGAGTAGGATGTTAGTTCTGGGTTTCCCATATATAGCCCTTCTTATGTTGAGATATTTTCTAAACCACTTTGTTAAGAAATTTCATAATGAACGGATGTTGAGTTTTGTGAAATGCTTTTTCTGCTTCTATTGAGATTATTATATGATATCATATGATATCATATCCTTTATTTTGTTAAGGAACCACTTTGATTAGTGGACATTGAACCATCCTTGCATCCCTGGAATATATTCCACTTGATCACATAAATGATTCTTTCAATTTATTGTTGAATTTGAATTGCTAATGATTTTGTTGATGATTTTTTTCATTTGTGTTTATCAAGGATTTTGGCTGCTAATTTTCCTTTCTTGTGATGTCTTTATCTGGTTTTAGTATTAGGTAATAATGTTGTCTTGTAGAATGAGTTTGGAAGTATTCTTCCTTCTTTTATTATTTATTTATTTTTTTGAAATAGTTTCAGAGGGATTGGAATTAACTCTTCTTTAAATGTTTGGTGGGATTCACCTTTGAAGCCATCTGATCCCAGATTTTTGTTTGTTGGGAGCTTGTTGATTAATGACTCATTTTTGTAACTAGTAATTGGTCTGTTAAGATTTTCTATTTCTTCCTGATAGAGTCTTATATCAGGAAAATTGTATGTTTCTAGGAATTGATTCGTTTTTCTTAGTTGTCCAATTTGTCAGCATATTATTTTTGATAGTCTCATAATCTTTGTATTTCTGTAGTATCAGTTGTAACTTCCTTCTCACTTCTGATTTTATTTGTTTGAATCCTCTCACTTTTTTCCTCACTGAATCTGACTAAAGATTTATCAATTTTGTTTGTCTTTTCAAAGAACCAGCTTTTAGTTTTATTGTTTTTTTCTATTGTTTATTAAATCTTTGTTTTATTTATTTCTGCTTTGGATCTTTATTTTCCTTCCTTCTAACTTTGGGCTTTGCATGTTCTTTTTCAAGTGTCTTTAGGTGTAAGTCTAGATTGTTCATTTGAGGTTTTTCTTGTTTTTGCGTATGGCTATAACCTTCCCTCTTAGAACTGTTTTTGCAGTGTCCCAGAGATTTTGAACCATTGTGTTTTACATTTTCCTTTGTTTCCAGGTATTTTTATTTATTTATTTTTTTATTTTTTTTT
>NW_024412444.1:8897500-8952994 GCF_014898765.1 Herpailurus yagouaroundi
AAAAAAAAATAAAAAAAAAATGTTTCTCTTTTATTGGTTTGTTGACCCATTGATTTTTTAATAGCATGTTGTTTAGTCTCTACATGTTTGTATTTTTTCCCCATTTTTTTCTTGTTTCTAGTTTTATGCCATTGTGGTTGAAAATATGATTCATATCATTTCAGTCTTCTTAAATTCATAGAAATTTGGTTTGAGCCTAACGTGTGGTCTGTCCTTCAGAATGCTCCATGTGCTCTTGAAAAGAATGTGTATTCTCTTGTTTCCACATGTAATGTTCTATGTATATCTATTAATTTCATCTGGTCTAATGTGTTATTAAAACTACTGTTTTCTTTACTGATTTTCTGTCTAGATTATCTGCTAAAAATCCCCAATTATATCCCTATCTGCTTTATCCTTTATATATTTAGGTGTTCTTATGTTGGGTACATAGGTATCTAAAATTATTATACCCTCTGGTTGGATTGATCCTGTTGTCATTACATTATGGCATTTTTTTGTCTCTAGTTACATACTTTGTTTTAAAGTCTATTTGTCCAGGGGTGCCTTGGTGGCTCAGTCAGTTGAGCATCCGACTTCGGCTCAGGTCATGATCTCACGGTCCATGAGTTCCAGCCCCGCATCGGGCTCTGTGCTGATGGCTCAGAGCCTGGAGCCTGTTTCAGATTCTGTGTCTCCCTCCCTCTCTGACCCTCCCCCGTTCATGCTCTGTCTCTCTCTGTCTCAAAAATAAATAAACATTAAAAAAAAATTAAAAAAAAATAAAGTCTATTTGTCTGATGTAAGTATTGCTACCCCAGGTGTTTTGGAGGGTTTTATTTTTTGGTTTAGTTTTTTATTGTTGCTTCCATTGGCATGGAAAATATTTCCCCCTTCATTTTCAGTTTGTATGTGTTTATAGGTGTGAAGTGAGTTTCTTGTAGGCAGCATACAGACTGTCTTGGTTTTTTTTTTTTTTTTTTTTTTTTTTCAGTCATCTTATATCTTTTGATTGGAGCATTTAGTCCATTTACATTTAAATTAATTATCTGGGACACCTGGGTGGCTCAGTCAGTTAAGCATCCAACTTCAGTTCAGGTCATGATCTCACATGGGTTTGAGCCCCATATCAGGCTCTGTGTTGGCAGTGCAGAGCCTGATTGGGATTCTTTCTCTCTCAAAATGAATAAATAAACTTAAAAACAAAGCAAAACACGAAACATCCTGTGAAACAAAACAAAACACAAAACATCCATTATGTATAGCAGTCTATGTTAGGTTCATGGTCCCTTAAGTTCAAACACATTCTGAAAGAACTACATTTTTAGCCCCATCTATGTTTTATATATGCAGTGTCATACTTTACAGAGTTTTATTTTGTGTATCTCTTAACTAATTTTTATAGATCTAATTGATTTTACTACGTTTGTCTTTACTTTCATACTGTCTTTGTAAGTAATTGATCTACTATTTTGACTGTATTTGCTTTTACCAGTGAAATTTTTTCGTTTGATTATTTTCTTCTGTGGCCTTTTCTTCTTTAAGAAGACTTGTTAAGACGTCTCTTTAACATTTCTAGTAAGACCTATTTAGTCGTGAATGCCTTTAACTTTTGTCTGGGCAACTATCTTCTCTTCAGTTCTGAACGATTACTGGGTATTTTTGGCTCTAAATTTTGTCCTTTCAGCTCTTTGGATTTTATAGGCCTCTCCACTGGCTTTCAAAGTTTCTGCTGAGAGATCAGCTGATGGCCTTATGGTGTTACCCTTGTATGTAATGATTGGCTTCCCTCTTGCTGATTTTAACATTCTCTATCTTTAATTTTTGACATTTAAAAAAATTTAACCTTTATGCATTTTTGAGAGACAGAGCGTGAGCAAGGGAGGGGCAGAGAAAGAGGGAGACACAGAATCCAAAGTAGGCTCCAAGCTCTGAACTGTCAGCACAGAGCCTGATGCAGGGCTCAAACCCACAAACTGTGAGATCATGACCTGAACTGAAGTCGGGCACTTAACCAACTGAGCCATGAGGCACCCCTAATTTTTGACAGTTTAATAATGCTATGTCTTGCTGTAGACTTCTTTGGGTTTCTCTTATTTGAGGCTATGTGTGGTTCCTGGACCTGGATATTTGTTTCTTTTCTCAGATTAGGGAAAGTTTTAGCTATTATTTCTTGAAATAAGTTTTCTACCTCTTTCTCTTTTTTTTTTTTTCCTTCTGGGATCCCCATAATGCCAATGCTGGTACACTTGATGTTGTCCCAAAGGTCTCTTCACTTACCCTAAAAATTTGATTATTGTTTTTTCCTTTTTGTTCTTTAGCTTGGGTGATTTCTACCACCCTGTCTTCCAGATTGCTAATCCATTCTTATGCATCCTCTAATGTGCTCTTTATACACTCTAAGACATTTTTTAAAATTTCAGTTATTGTTTTCTTCATGTCCAGTTGATTCTTTTTTACATATTCTACTTCATTGGTGAAGTTCTGAGTTCATCTACTCTTTCTTCAAATCCCATGAGCATCGTTTTTTTTTTTAATTTGTTTAATTTAATTTAATTTAATTTAATTTAATTTATTATTTTTTAAAATTTCCATCCAAATTAGTTAGCATATAGGGCAACAATGATTTCAGGAGTAGATTCCTTCGTGCCCCTTACCCATTTAGCCCATCCCTCCTCCCACAACCCCTCTCATAACCCTCGGTTTGTTCTCCATATTTATGAGTCTTTTCTGTTTTGTCCCCCTCCCTGTTTTTATATTATTTTTGTTTCCCTTCCCTTATGTTCATCTGTTTTGTCTCTTAAAGTTCTCATATGAGTGAAGTCATATGATATCTGTCTTTCTCTGACTGACTAATTTCACTTAGCGTAATACCCTCCAGTTCCATCCACGTAGCTGCAAATGGCAAGATTTCATTCTTTTTGATTGCTGAGTAATACTCCATTGTATATATATACCACATCTTCTTTATCCATTCATCCATCAATGGACATTTGGGCTCTTTCCGTACTTTGGCTGTTGTTGATAGTGCTGCCATAAACATGGGGGTGCATGTGTCCCTTCGAAACAGCACACCTGTATCCCGTGGATAAATGCCTAGTAGTGCAATTGCTGGGTCATAGGGTAGTTATATTTTTAGTTTTTTGAGGAACCAACATACTGTTTTCCCGAGTGGCTGCACCGGCTTGCATTCCCACCAACAATGCAAAAGAGATCCTCTTTGTCCACATCCTCGCCAACATCTATTGTTGCCTGAGTTGTTAATGTTAGTCATTCTGACAGGTGTAAGGTGGTATCTCATTGTGGTTTTGATTTGTATTTCCTTGATGATGAGTGATATGGAGCATTTTTTCATGTGTCAGTTGGCCATCTGGATGTCTTCCTTGGAGAATTGTCTACTCATGTCTTTTGCCCATTTTTTCACTGGATTATTTGTTTTTTGGGTGTTAAGCCCATGAGCATCTTTATGACCATTACTTTCAACTCGTGATCAGAATTGATTGCTCATTCGCATTTAATTTACTTCTTCTTCTGAGGTTTTGTGTCGTTATTGTTTCGTTTGGAACATATTTCTTTGGCTCTTATTTTGTCTGGCTCTCTGTGTTTGTTTCTATGCATTAGATAGATCAGCTACATTCTCCCAGTATTGAAAGTGGTGGCATTGTGTGGGAGGCATCCTGTGGGGTCCAGCAGCACCATCCTCCCTGGGTCACTAGAAAGCAGAACTCCAGGGCCGTAACCTGTGTGGGCTGCAAGCGCCATCTTGTCGTGACTGGGCCATTACTGCTATGCATGTGCTTGTGGGTGGGGCTGGCCCCAGACTGACTGGCTGCTGCAGTGACTGGCTGTGACCACTACAGGTACACTAGTGGATGGGGCTGGCTTCCTGTGTGGCTGGCTGAGAGGCCGGCCACAGCTGCTCTAGGTGTAGTAAGGTGGGACTGGCTTTAGGTGGGGGGACACTTCCCTGCTGAGGTTGCCTATTGGGCCGGGCAGGGCAGCAGCTGCTTTGGACAGGGTTAGGTGAGGCAGATCTGCATGGAAAATCCATGGTGGGTGAGCAGTGCTAGCAGCGCTAGCAAGGTAGATGGAGAGAGTCAGAACCGGCTCCTTCCAGCATCCTGCTAGCCAGTCTGAAGGAGGGCAAGAAAAATGGTCTACCAGCACTTCTTTTCCTAGAGAAAGTTCCTACAGATCCCTTCCTTTCCAGAGAACAAGTTAAAATTAGTCTATGACTTAAAAAATCATGTCTACTTTACCATCTGCTGCCTCTGTGCTGGGTCTCAGAGTATGTGTTACAGCACACTGGCCCTTTAAGAGTGGAATCTCACTTTGCCATAGCCCTCTGGTTCTCTTAGAGTTAAGTCCCACTGATGTTCAAAGCCAGAGGGTATGGGAGCTTGTCTTCCTGGGACAGATCCCCAGGGCAAGGGGTGTCCAGTGTAGATTTTGAACCCTTTACTCCTCAGGTATGGCTTCCTCACCTGTGGGTCTCTGCACCAGGGATTTGGTTCCTGACTTTGTTTCTGCCCCTCCTACCCTTTTTGATGTGGCCTCCTCTTGATGTCTTTAGCTATGGAGGACCTGTTCTGCTAGTCTTCAGGTGGTTTTCACAGTGAGTTGCGTCATAGGTAGTTGTAACCTTGGGGTGTTCATGAGAGGAGATGAGTGCAGGCCACCTCCCTGAGGTCCCTACTTTGGACTATTCTAAGTAGATCTGTAAGGCAAATTTTTAGTAAAGAATCAGCTGGTTTTAAAGGTATGCACATTTCCCATTCTGTTAGGAGATTGCCAAATATTTAATATCCAAGTCAGCTTAAACCACATATTCCCTAACAAACAGGTGGAAGAAAAATCTGTTGATCCATCCCTCCAGATTCATTTGCTTCTCTCAATAGCTTTCTAAAAATAATGGAGTGGAATGTCTATTAGGTATATTCTATCTAGCGACCACTCTGGGCTCTTGCCTACAAGGGAGGCTAATGAGCTGCCATGAACACAGGGAGTCAATGTCCTGGCTGTTCTCAACCAATGGATATTTGGCTGAACTATTATTTTTATTACAGAAATCTCATATAGTGTGGTGATGTGGGGTATATCACTTTGATCAGATGCAAGATTATTATCATTTTTTTGCTTATATTCAGCCTCATCTAATAATTGTCAAAAAATTATGGGGCGCCTGGGTGGCGCAGTCGGTTGAGCGTCCGACTTCAGCCCGGTCACGATCTCGCGGTCCGTGAGTTCGAGCCCCGCGTCGGGCTCTGGGCTGATGGCTCAGAGCCTGGAGCCTGTTTCCGATTCTGTGTCTCCCTCTCTCTCTGCCCCTCCCCCGTTCATGCTCTGTCTCTTTCTGTCCCAAAAATAAATAAACGTTGAAAAAAAAATTTAAAAAAAAAAATTAAAAAAAAAATAATTGTCAAAAAATTACTATATTGCCAGAAAATTAGTCCTATAAACCAGATGTCCACAGGAGCCTCCTTGCTGTGTGGAGGTGTGACTATAATGGACCCAACCCCCTAATTCCACTTTTCATGAGAATTTAAAATTCTCTCCACATTTTGTGGGAATCTTTCTGGTTCCTCTGTCAATGTATCTTACAGTGGTTTGCAACACTCAACATGATATGCTATTTATCATAATAGTCCTATTCTCAGGTGTTTTTTTTTTTTTTTTAACTTTAGTGGCAAACTGGAAAAGATAAGAGATTGGCTTTTGTTCTCCCAGCCCCTTCCTTGTTCCCTCACCTCTGTAGAAAAGACTTGCCTCCTTCTGTGAAGACTTTATGTCCTCCACTATCCATGCCCTCCAAGCATCAACTCTGAGATGATTTGAAAGCCTTGCTTCCAAACAGATACATGTCTTCCCAAACAAATTTTTAAAAGCAAAAAAAAAAAAAAAAAAAAAAAAAATCCTCCATATCATTACAGTCTCATTGCTTTAATCATGTTGGGAACATTTCCCTTACAAAGAACCGTTTCCACACTTCTTTTCTGTGTGTTTTTGTTTCTGTTTTAATTGGTTGCTATTTAGCTGTAAGGATGCATAGGGCAAGGGCTTTTTTAGGATAAATCCAGCACTTTAGGAGGGGAAAAAAAAAAATGCATGACCTTGGGAGAAGGAGAGAACTCTGATTAAATTCAGGCCCTACCATTTACTCACTGTGTAACATAAACGACTTAACTTTTGAACCTTATTTTCTTCAGTAATCTAAAAGGAATAATTCTTAATGGATTGTTTTAAATGTTGGATGTCATAAACATCAGGCTTCTGGCACAGAGAGTGGAAAGTAGGAGGTGTTCACAAAGTGGTCGTGTTATGACTGGAACTCTAACTCACTGTTGTCATCTGTATCCTTGAATTTTGAGTTACAGATTTTGTTAATTTCACACTGTAGAATACACACACATTCCCACTGTCATTATTTGAGCACTTTCTGTTCTTAACCCCATAGAAAAGTGTCAGGAGAGGACCATGTCTAATTTTCTATTTGGTTGCTGAATACACATCAGGTACTTAGTCAGTTTTTATTGATTGGTATTTTATTGATTGATCATCTTTCAGAGATGCAAAATTTTTTCTTCTTTCTACCTTCTTGGTAACTACTTAAAGATACTAAAATTCACTATATCAGAAACTGATTTCTTCTCTGCCTGCCTTACTTTGAGTCAGGTTTCTGTTTTCTGGCATGAGACATATCTTCATTTTTTATTCTAGGAATAAATCAATCTTTCTCATTTCTTGCTTTTTTTCCAAATTCCCTTTTGTAAATCTTTTTTTTTTTCTTTTTCTCCTACACATGAATTCTCTTCTGTTCTTCTGGTGGAAATTCATCTCTTGTGTCACAATGCCCTTATTTCTATGTGATTCTCCTGTCTACCTTCCTCCAGATGATATATTCCCCTTATCTGAAAGAAAACATCATTTGTTTCCCAGCATCTGATCTGAATATCAGTGAAATGTTTGTTTAAAATTAATGCTTTGAGCAAAATAACCCTCTCTGTTTACTTGACTTGCAGTATTTTAATATTTAACATGCTATGATGTAAAACTTGTGGAAGAAAAATATCCTGGTGTGATCTGGTTGTCTAACAATTTACATTCAGCTGCAATATTTTATTTGCTATAATTACTCACTGACAAAACAGGGAATCGAAATGCAAAAATACAAAATGCTCTTGGTTTGCATTTTATTTTGGAACGTGAAAAACCCTCCATGCTTGAGAGAGAGCGTGAGCAAGCGTATAAAAAGGATACCTAACTTAGTCAGATACCCATCTCTATAACCCAACTCTTCAGCAGTAAGTCTCAAACCAGAGTGGAAACTGTTGGGCTTTCAGAGAGACTTTTGTAAAGAGGCCGTGTGATGTGGACTTAAGGTTGGAGGGCAAGGCCTGAGATCATCACATTGTGTCTCTTACTCCAGACTCTCCCTGTGGTTTTGCATAGATTTCTTTCACCCTGTAGCATTTACGGATCTGCTCTTAAACCATTGAAGTTTCTTAGATGAAAGTTAGGAATCCACTGGGCTCTTGTTATAGAATGTCCAACTCTGATGCTCTTTTCGCCTCCTATTATTGGCAGTCTTGAAAGCGACAGGTTTCAATGGGATTGTGGATCTGAGTGGAGCATGACAGACAACACTTAAGCAACCAACGATTAGCTTGCCTGTTGATCTCTACCCTAGTGAAAAAGCCCTTCCCCAGATTCAGAGATAGGCGCTTCTACATATCCAGATCTTAGCTCTTTCACATATCCATCCCCAACCTCATCTGCAGTTTGAAAAATGAGGGGCGCCTGGGTGGCGCAGTCGGTTAAGTGTCCGACTTCAGCCAGGTCACGATCTCACGGTCCGTGAGTTCGAGCCCCGCGTCGGGCTCCTGGGCTGATGGCTCAGAACCTGGAGCCTGTTTCCGATTCTGTGTCTCCCTCTCTCTCTGCCCCTCCCCTGTTCATGCTCTGTCTCTCTCTGTCCCAAAAATAAATTAAAAAAAAAAAAAACGTTGAAAAATGAAAAGCACTTCTGTTTCTGAAAATTGGAATAGGGTTACAATGCATTTTTCCAAGAACTAATTTATAGAGGAAATCAAAACAAGTTCTTCTTTATGATTAAACTCAACAGTGTTCTCCAGCTTAAGAAAAGAAAGAAAACAAAATTGATTTTTGTTTCACTTTGGGGGCAAAAAGTGGTACCATGTTGTTAAAATCTAAAACTGACCAAGACAACTGTGTATTGATTCTTTATAATTCAAAATCTCATTTTTCTCCCAATAAGCTACTTTCTTCCCAAATATGCAGCATTTTTCATGTAACTTATTCAAAGTAGGTAGTATATAGGATGAATTTGCATTCCGATATTTCTGACATATAAAGCAGTGAAGACAAAGGATTAATCATTACATAAACCATGTGTAGGCAGGATTTAGGCCAAAGTTCTTAGAAATAAAGACTTTGTTATGTGATGCATATTAAAAAAGAGTTTTTCCACCCCTTCAGTAACAGAATTTAGTGATCCTTAGTCTCCATGTATTGATTCTGTGATCTAAATTCAATTCAGTTTGATTTTTAGATAATCTGAAAGTTGATTGAGTTGAAGAATTCCATTTTTGCCACACACACAAAAACATTCTTTATGTAACAGGAGGATGGATTTCCGCAAATATTTTATTTTTTAATGATTATCATAATTTCCAGTATGTTTGTTATTTTTGTCTATGGTTCAAGGAAGTTGTAGAGGTTCCCAGGGTTAAAAAAAATACTACTTTCCTACTGTCCTATTTCTACCAATAATAAGAAATTGGGCGACTACCCAGTTTTCTCTATGCATGTGGGCATTTTGTCTATCAAACCACAGAAAGCTCATGGAACATACAGTAAAATGCCTATGAACTGAAATTGCTCTCTGTGGAGGTTGCATTATATGGCCACCCTACCTACTGAGGCCCTGTTGAAGTTAGACTATTTTAGATCTAAGAAATAGATACTAAAGTTTTATTAACAGAGGGGAGATTTATAGCAAGGCTGCATGGAGTCTTGCACTGGCAGGAGAAAGCAACTAGAACTAAGGAAGCTCTTAACAGCCCACATCCATGAACTTCATGATCATAGAATATCTCTCTTGTTTCCTACTTTCGAGCTACCTAGCTTCCCTTGCTTACTCAGTTCCTAGGCAGTCAGGAGGTCAGCTTGCCCTTGGCTGTCATGGTCTCTCTGTACCATATTCTATCCACCTAAGCTCTTGCCACTTGGATTGTGTTTCCCGATTCACTTTTCCAATCCAGAGCAATTAGAATATTTTGTTGTATTTTATCTGAACTTTGTGAGAGGACCTTACCAATCCATCATGCCTTTTATCTCACTTGGACCTGGAAACATCTTCGGAATCCTTAACACAATATTTTTAGCAGCCACTATCAGTGGATTAGAGGTGATATGCCTGGAGTTGATAATGTTTTATGTCTCTTTACCACTAACAACAAGCAGTTTTTTTTTCAATATATGAAGTTTATTGTCAAATTGGTTTCCATACAACACCCAGTGCTCATCCCAAAAGGTGCCCTCCTCAATACCCATCACCCACCCTCCCCTCCCTCCCACCCCCCATCAACCCTCAGATTGTTCTCAGTTTTTAAGAGTCTCTTATGCTTTGGCTCTCTCCCACTCTAACGTCTTTGTTTTTTTTCCTTCCCCTCCCCCATGGGTTTCTGTTAAGTTTCTCAGGATCCACATAGGAGTGAAACCATATGGTATCTGTCTTTCTCTGTATGGCTTATTTCACTTAGCATCACACTCTCCAGTTCCATCCACGTTGCTACAAAGGGCCATATTTCATTCTTTCTCATTGCCATGTAGTACTCCATTGTGTATATAAACCACAATTTACAACAAGCAGTTTTAATACAGAGTTTTGGCATCAGAGCAGATGTAGTTTCTATAAAAGGGAGTAGTGGGAAATATTATTTATATGGTAGTAACATACACATAACATAGGATTTGCCATCTTAATCATTTTTAAGTGTACTATTCAATGGCAGTGAGTATATTCACACTATTGTACAATCATCAACACTCTCCATTTCCAGAACTTTTTCATCATCCCAAACTGAAATTGTGTACCCATTAAACAATAATTCCCTGTTCCCTCTTCCTCTTAGCCACCAGTAACTTCTTGATACTTCCTGTGCCTATGAATTTATTCTAGGCATCCCATTATAAATGGGATAGACATTTATTCAGACATTGTAGGATAGACACAATATTTGTCTTTTTGTGTCTGGCTTACTTGACTTAGCATAATGTTTTCAAGTTTCCATCTTGTAGCATGTATCAGAATTTGATTCATTTTTAAAGCTGAATAATATTCCATTACATATCTATTTCTGTATCTATATCTATGTATCTATGCATGTATCTATCTATCTATCTATCTATATCACATTTTGTTTATTCAAGTAATAAAATTTTACACTAGGCTTTCTTGGACAGGGGAGGTATGACAATGGCACTTGGTCACACAGAAAGGCTCAGAAGGAAAATAAGGGGCAGGGATCATATTCCAGATCCCGTAGCATTCCACTTAATAGAAGTACATCTTCTGGTATTTTTAGTTAACTCCCCTAAACCATATACTGGTAACTGTTAAAGGTTTGTTGTGAGGTTTATATAGAATAATATATAGGATATCCTTGGCCTGGCGCATAGTAGGTGTTCAGAAAGTTAATTCCACATTGTTCCCCATTCCTCCACTCCCAGAAATGCCTCCACATGTAAAAAAAAATGAAGAAATACATTTGGGGAGGTTGTTTGGCTTGTTTTTTATAGTGTAGGAAAGAAAAAAAAAATAAGATGCTTGTGTGTCCCAGACATAGATTTGAGAATTGTCAGGCAGGAATGGCAAGATCTTCAGAGCAGGAAGAGTGGCCTTTAGGACTCAGCACTCGTGTGTCTGTTGCATGAACTGGGGTGGCTGGCCTCATGGATCTGGTTGATCTCAGGAGAGAAAGGAAAGCATGCCTCTCTGTCTACCATGCTGAAAACACATTTTCCACAATAAAAAGTGTCTACCTCTCTTTCAAACTGCTGTTGCTGTTTCCCCTGGAAAAAAAAAAGTTTTGCATTTTGATAAAAAGCAATTTCTATTTTCCTGCCAAACTACCATAGACTCTTGGAGAAATGCTTCTGCTTTCCTGGTATCAGGGTGTACAATCTGCATGACACCAAGACTGCCGTGGCATCATGTTGGCAGCTGGCAAGGGTGATGGCTGGAAGAACAGCATGAAACACATGCGCTCCTCTGTTAATGCACTTGAATCAGAAGCATATTCTTGGAGTCTAACTACTAGTTGTTTAGGCACATCTAAACTTGCAGGAGGGTAAGGAGTGCAGAAGAGTTTCTGTTAAAGAACTTCTTGCAAATAATAGAATTGGGATGGGGTGACAAGAATCGCAAAAAAAAAAAAAAAAAAAAAAAATGAGCACTGTATCTTCCTCTCCTCCCCCATCCCCAGTATATTAAATGGTACTTTCAGACAGAAAATCTTTTAGTTCCAAATAAATAAAAATTAACAGAACCAGAAACAACCTGGGCTTTCTAATCAACTCCAACATTTCTGGGTGAAGTCCCCTGGAGAATCCATTCTCTCTCTGTGTCTCAGAAGCCTTACAGCCAAGATGAACTTCAAAGACATAAAGCAGAAATGTTAGGTGCTGGCCTTCCACCCCACACTGCCTCAGGAAACCCTGCATGTGGAAACTGCATAATGCCCTTGGCACTTCCAGAGATGTGTTCTCAGATTCCTAAAGAAGGCGGTTGGTCTCAAGTTGTTTTTTGAGGACACGCATGTGATTTGGTTGTGCCTGGAGCAGCTCTTTCCACACCTGACAGCTGGTGTTTCTTATTAAGTATCTGAACATTATCCACCATATCCATGTTGGCCAGCTGGCTTGAACACTTACTGAGTCCTCAGGAGCCCTGTTTAGCATCTTCAGAGCTGCCTAGAGAGGGTTGATGGTGTGTGGGGATGAGGGTAAACTTTGGAATCAGATCCAAGTTCTACTTCCTCTTCCACAAATTGCTAGCTGTGTGGCTTTGGGCAAGTCGTTTAACCTCTCTGAGCTAAAGTTTGCTTCCCTTTGCTTCCCTGTAAGATAACGATAAGCCCGTTTCTTTAACCTGCTTGTCCCCAACATTAAACAAAATCAAGTAACTCTTAGTAAATATTTGCAGTGTTTCCTTTATAGCCATTGCCCAGACAATGTTGGTTTTTTCTCATCTTCCTTCTAGTTTGTGGTATAATTTTTCTTGGTAAAATGCTAAAGTGCTTAAGCTCTGTACACGACCATCTTTATGACATAGAAATTGACCAAGAACCTCAGGAATAAATGTGAAAATTAGAAAGAAGAAGAAAGCCTATCACTGTGAATTTGTCAGCTGGCAAGTCTTTGCCTTTTCTAGTTAGAGTCTTTCATAGTAAAGTGGTTATTTTTTTCTTCTTCTTGAAGCTGTGTATGTCGGATACTGTTTGACAGGCGTTTTTGTGTGTGCCAAAGTATGGGGGAAATTGACAAGGAGAGGCCCACTCGAGATGTCACTTCTCTGTGCTGCAAGCTGGAGCTGACAATGCACTCTCTTCTGGAAAGCCCCGACGGCACGTTGGAGCGTCTTAATGTCAAGAGGAGAGAAAGTCACTGAATAGTCAAGGGTACCTCTTCCCTCATGTGAGAAAAGTGTTTCAGGTGTGGCACAAAGATAGAAGGCTGTACTCTGGAATGGGGGTCGTCAATTCCTTTTACTTGTATAGAGAATCATATTGTGACAGGATATTTTTTATTTCCTCCTGGTGTTGGACAACTGTCCTCTCTGGTCAAGGAAAAATGTGTGCGCACACACACACATGTGATACTTTCAGTGGGAATTTGGAACAGGCAGCAAAGGCATCCATTTATTTTCATTTCATTGGTTTCTTAAAATTTTTAAGATTATTTATTTATCTTGAGAGAAACAGAGATAGTACAAGTGGGGGAAGGTCAGAGAGAGAGAATCTCAAGTCGGCTCTGTGCTGGCAGCGCAGAGCCCAACGCAGGGCTCGATCTCAGGAGCCATGAGATCACAGTCTGAGCCAAAACCGAGTCAGACGCTTAACTGACTGAACCACTCAGGTGCCCCAGTTTCTTAATTTCTTTACAAAATGCATTTCTCGCCAGTGACAGGTGATGAAACGTCATGATCGTGGGTAGGCAAAGGATGGGATTTGAAAGTGTTCATATAAAGACATGGTGTGTAGAGAGATCTGAAGGCACAAATAAGTAGAGCCACTGCCATCACAACAACAAAGAAAATGAGGTACCGCTTGTTCTGTTCTCAGCAAGCTAGGGTGCACATAATATGCTGTTTTTGATATTGTGAATAAACAGATCAGGCAGAAGCCTTGATGTCTGGGGCTCACTATTATCTTTAGTGAAAATAATGTACAGCTGTCAAGGTACCAGTGGGCTTCCTTATTCCATCATTATGACAGATTTCCCAATAATTTAAAAGTCATGATGCTTATTGAGAAGCATTCGCTGGGTGGGGGGTGCATATATCAGAGAAGCATCGCTCCGTTGGTGACAGGATCAGAGGATGCATTTACATTTGTTCTGCTGTCTATATGTCAGAAGAAACCTAGTATTTTTTTTCGGATATGACCTTGGTGCTTCCGTTTCTCTCCCACACATATAAAGTATTTTCCAGGTTCTGTGTTAGAATTTGCTCTAATTCTGTGACTTAATGTGATTTCACACTGCATAGACTTTCTTCTTTCTTTTGCTTTTATCTGTTCCTATTTTTTTTCCAATAATTGTTGGCAAACTTGTCATTTCGTTCTAAAAAGAAATTTGAGGGGCTCCTGGGTGGCGCAGTCGGTTAAGCGTCCGACTTCAGCCAGGTCACGATCTCTCGGTCTGGGAGTTCGAGCCCCGCGTCGGGCTCTGGGCTGATGGCTCAGAGCCTGGAGCCTGTTTCCGATTCTGTGTCTCCCTCTCTCTCTGCCCCTCCCCCGTTCATGCTCTGTCTCTCTCTGTCCCAAAAATAAAAATAAATGTTGAAAAAAAAATAAAAAGAAATTTGAATCTGATCCAAAAGTTTTGTAAATTTTATGATTAAAAAGCCAAAGAACTCATATGCGGAGTTATTATCAAGTTAAATTGATTTTACTATGTGTAATAGCTCATATTTATAAAATTTTTCAGTGACTGAATTACATTTGTTTTTCTCTTAATAAATGTGTGTGGGTGGTCATTTTTTCCTCAGAATTAGCCCTTTGAAGAATACAGTGTACATGGTTTCTGATTCACATGTATACAATGCCTAATTGAATTACAGCTGTAGATATATTTATAATAACAATTGTGTTGAAAGGGAATATTTAATTTTATATATGTGTGCATGTATGTATCTTTTTTAAAAGCAATCCTTTCTTCTATATTTAATATTTGGGTGTTTTTTTTTTTGTTTTGTTTTTGTTTTTTTGCCCTGTAAGCATCATATATCATATAAGGTCATATCAGGAAAGGACTGTTTGAAGGAGGGGAAGTGATGGAGATAAAGTAGTAAGAGATGAAGAAGAAGGTAGAGGAGGCACAGCCCAAGTAGCATCGGTATGTCTCAGGTGTGATAGGTCAGAAAGAAAACAAAAAGTGGACGTGTCATCAAATCTTAGACCTGATTTCATGAACCCTTTCGGGATTTTTTTCCTATGGCATTAATGGTGATAGAGTCTTGACAATTCTTTCATTTGTTCACCTTTCCTTGAACACACATAGAGCTTTCTCTGTGACCAGCACACATGCTAATGAGTGGTAACATGTACAGGCAAAACACATGATTTGGAAGCACCAGGGAGAATGCTAACCTAAGTATTTTTTTTTATTTGATGAGTGTTTGTTGGGTACCTTGTATGTAACAGGCAGATTGCTAGATGCTTGGGATACAAAGGCAGAAGAAACCCCTGGCATTATGGTGACACAGACAGTTGAACAAGTAAAAAAATAAAATAACTGTGGACTGGTGTGTGTGTATGTGTGTGTGTCTCTGTGTGTCTGTGTGTGTGTGTGTCTGTGTGTGTGTGTGCTATATGTATAAAGGAAATTATTGGGATAGCCTACTTTAGATTTTGTGGAGATGCCATTGCTTAGAGACAGGTGATAGAACTAAAAGGTGAAAGTTGGGAAGGAACAAGCCGTGCTGAGAGCAAAGGGGAAAAGCATACCAAATGGAGAAGACACCACAACCAAGGTGCCCAAGGTGGGAAGCAACTGGGCAAGCTCTCATGTTTCCAGAAGTATACCATGTACCTGAAGCATGGTGCGTAAGGCAGAGCGTGGACTGAGTTCAGGTGGGAAACATTGAGAAAGGCAGATCACATGAGGATTGTATTTTGAGTGCAATTTTAAATGCATTGGACTGGCAGATTTAGCATATAAAAACACAGGATGCCCACTTAAATTTGACTTTCTGATAAACAGCACATGCCTTGTTTATACAAGTGTGGCTCAAATATTGCACAGGGCATACTTATAGTAAAAAAAAAAATTCTTTGTTGTTTATGAGAGTCAGAGTTAACTGGATGTGGTGTATTTTATCTGGCTATCCTGTAATTGGGCACTGATGTGATCTGACCTGTGTGGGTAAGATCAGTCTTGCCGGCTGTCTTGCTGAGTGTCTCACTTACTTTCTGAGTCCCAGAGGTACATCAGGAATGATCTAGCCACTTCACTGTATTAATCACAGGATGGTTTCCAGAAGCCCATCTTTTCCTTCCTACTACTCTTAGGTAAGCTGCCTACCTTCCACTCATCTTATGGGTCTCGGCCCAAATGCAGCTCCCCCTGAGAAACCCACCTGTACTTACACTCAGAAGCCCCATGAGGTGCTCCCTTCCTATGCAGCACCAAAACTCCCTCTCTTTCCTTTGGTCCAGCATTTATGCCCTGCCTTAGAGCTGCTTGTCCTCTGTCTTCCCCGTAGTCTAGGAACACTCTGAGGGCACAAGTGATTATTTTTCCTTGTTGGTTTTCTGGCATCTAGCCAGTGCCTGGAACAATGGACAAGCTCTGTAAATGCTGGTCGAGCGGGTGAAGTAAGCATGTGGCCTCTTTAGATAACTGTTGGGTGAGTAAGTACAGTTTTCTGAGATATCACTTGCTAAAGGGCTTATTTATTGAGCACTCCTTATTTTCAGGGACTATGAGAAATTTTGGAGACACTTGAATCTAGGTCTCTGTCCGCAAGGAGCCTGTAGATTGGTTGATAATATTAGATAACCCAGAACACAGAGAGTGCACAAAACCATAGAAAGTACAGTGAGATATTAAAATAGGTGGTAGAATCAGTACGACTTAGAGATCCTTAACCTGATTTTATTGAGTGCAGGAGGTTATGTGAAAGGGCTTGGGGTAGGAGGTCTGAGAACTCTCTGGAATTCGATGCACAGTGTTACAGGCAAGTGTTTTCTTCTAGTGGAAAAGTCCAGAGCTTTGATCACTTCTTGAAGGGCAGGCACCTGACACCAGCCAGAAACGTTAAAAGTCATCTGCTCTGTGTGCTGTAGAAATCCATGGTGGACACAAGATCCAAATATGAATGGTGAAACTTTGAAACCGTGAGGAGAAAATTTATGAAACCTCTTTACAATTTCACACAGGGGTAGAATTTCTTAAAATAGTCAAGGTGAAACATGAGAAATTCAAATCATAATTAAAGGATTTGTGTCCAATGAAGAAAGCCCTTAGAAAAATTAACAGAGGACAAGCCAAGAGAAAACAATGAAAATATTTACAATAGGTGACCAAATAGTTACACTATGGATAGATTCTTTTTATTTCTGCTTATTGTGAACAGAAGTTTAAATGGGCAAAGGAATAAATGGGCATTTTACAGAAGGGGAAATTTGAATGGCAAATATGTGTTTGAAATTGACGTTCAGTCTTATTAGTATTCAGAGACATTACTATTACAATGAGAGACATTATCCCTATCAAGTTGGTTTAAAAAAATTAGAAAGTCAGTAGTAAGTATCAGTGAAGATACATGAAGACAGGAATTTTGAGGTGGTTTGGTATGGCAGAGGATTAGAAACAACCAGTCTGCCTGTTGATAGGAGAATAGAGAAGTAAAAGTTGGGTGTATGCTTATGATAAAATACCCTGTAGTAAGTAGTCAGGGGAATTAAAACCTAGAGCAGCACTGTCCAGTAGAAACTTAATGTGAGCCACATGTGTTATCTTAAATTTGTTTGTAACCACAGTAAAAAAGTGAATAGAAATAAATAGAAGTCGGTGAAATTACTTTTAATACTCTATTTTATTCAATCCAGTATATCCAAAGTATTATCATTTCAACATACTATTAAACAAAT
This sequence comes from Herpailurus yagouaroundi, assembly GCF_014898765.1. Taxonomy (NCBI): domain Eukaryota; kingdom Metazoa; phylum Chordata; class Mammalia; order Carnivora; family Felidae; genus Herpailurus; species Herpailurus yagouaroundi. Next base: position 8,914,876 of record NW_024412444.1, read on the forward strand.
TTTTGAGATATTTTTCTTTCCTTTTGTGGATGAAGTCTTCAAACTTCGGTGTGTACTGGACACAGTGTATCTAATGCAGATGCTAAATTTTTATTGGAAACACTTTATCCTTATTTCTGTGTTTAGATTTCATAAAAGGTACAGTTTAAAAAATCGATTTGCATACACAAGGTGTTCCAAAAAATATTTAAAAGTGTTGCAGTAACTGAATAAATTAGCAATTTTTAAATTTAACTTAATTAAAATTTAATTAAAATTAAGAATTCAGTCCCTCATTTGCATCACCCACATTTCAAATGCTCAGTAGCTACATGATGGAGAGCTACATCTAGCTCTCTAGGTGTTTTTCATAATATAATGGTGGAAGAAAACATAAGAATAAGATTTATAATAAAATGTCATTTAAGTAAATTGAACATATACCAAAAAAATCAATACATTATATTTTTGCAAAAACATTTATATATAATGAGATACATGGAAATATTTGGGAAGAAGCTATAGATATAGCTTGAGATAGCATATCAGGAAGGGGGTATCTAAACGGAAAATATAAGTTCCATCTAGGAGAGTTCTAGACTGTTAGAGTGCTGTGAGTCAAGGAGCTTACCCAACTCAGTTCTAAGGGTAAAACAAAAAGCAAGAGAGAATACATCCAAACAATGGAATATCACTCAGATCCTAAGCCATGAAAAGACATGGAGGAACTTTAAATGCCTACAACCGAGTGAAAGAGGCCAGTCTGAAAAGGCTACACAAACGCTCTGGAAAAGGCAAAACTATGGCAACAATAAAAAGACCCATGGTAGGAAGGGGTAGCGGAGATGAACAGAATGAGCACAGATTTTTAGGGCAGTGAAAATACTGTGTATCAATATTGTAATGATGGATATACAGCATTACACATTTGTTCAAATCCACAGAAATGTACAACACCAACGGTGAATCCTAGGTAAGCAATGGACTCTGGATGATTATGATGTGTCTGTGTAGGTTAATCCTTGGTGCTAAATGTCCTATGCTGGTGAGTGATGTTGGTAATGGGGGAGGCTGCACATGTATGGGGACAGGGCATGTGGGGTATTTCAACCTTTGTTATAAACCTAAAACTGCGCTTAAAATGTGAAATACTGACAAACGCTTTTTAAAAAAAAAAAAAAAAAGCTTATTTATTTTGAGAGAGAGGGAGAGTGTCTGTGCACGCAGGGGAGGGACAGAGAAAGAGGGAGAATCCCAAGCGGGCTCTGTGCTTGTCAGTGCAGAGTCTGACGTGGGGCTCGATCTCACAAATGGTGAGATCATGACCTGAGCCAAAATTAAAAGTCAGGTGCTTAACTGACTGAACCACCCAGGTGTGCCTAAAAATACTTGTAAAAGACCAATGGAAATGAGCTCCGTGCAAAACAGTGACAGCATTGGAATCTTAATGCAGAATTCTCGTTTTGCGATCACGTTTTCAAATACCTCATGCTGACAACTCCCATACATAGCTGATGTCGTCAGAAGACATTATTGTGAAAAAATTCCGAGAACATTAACTGCGGGCTCTTCACTCCTGTGATAAACATACTTTTTAAACATCATCCTCTCAGAACCTGTTGATTATAGAAAATCCAAAATGAGCCCTTATATAATTAACCCCTCACAAGCCAGAAGACACTACAGCCATTCATACACTGTTGTGTTTTATGGAAAATTATTATATATGCTGTAAGGGTTAAATTGCGTCTCGAAATTCATATCGAATCCCTAACCCTCAGTATGTCAGAATATGACTGTATTTGGAGACAGGCATTTAAATAGGTAATTAAGTTAAAATGAGACTTTTAGAGTGAGTCCTAATCCAATCCTACTGGTGTCCTTGTAAAAAGAGGAGATTAGGACACGCACAGAGACCCCAGGCAGGTGTTTATGCAGGGAGAGGACCATCCCAAGGATAGGGGCCTCAAGAGAAACCAAATCTGTCCATGCCTTGATATTGGAACTATAGTCCCCAGAACTGCCAGAAAATAAATTTCCATTATTTAAGCCATCTCATGTGTTATTTTGTTACGGCAACCCTAGCAACCTAATATACCTGCACTTAAAAAAAAAAAAAAAAGGTGGAGAGTCAGTACAGCAATAAGAGCAGGAACTGTGGAGTCAGATGGGATTGGCCTTAACTTCAGTCTGCAAATTACTAGCTCTGGGCCTCGTAGCATGCTGCTCTCTGGCCTTGTGAAAGGGGAATGGTAATTGTACCTGGTAGGATTATTGGGAGAATTAAGTGAGTGAATGGAAGTAATTGCTGTATAAATGTTAACTGTTGTTTTGATCATTACGATTGGATGCCGCGCTCTGGTTGTCATAGTTTCACTGTTCCCATATAGCAAATGCACCCTAACAGCTAGCGTGACTCACTATCAGTTCATTCCATGTGTCATTTTAAAAATCATAAAGAGATTCGTTTGTGAACTGTTGCCTGGTTTGCCCATTATTTTCAGTGGTTCACTCTCCAAAAGCATGACTTTGAATTGACTGCTGGAGTTCTGAAATTGAACATGATATACTTTGAGTTTTCTTTTAGGAATTCATGTGGTCAGTGTAAATTCATGCAGTTAAAATGGGCATTTGGGGGCAGCAAGAAACCAACCTCAGCAGTTGGAAGCTCGAGAATTAACAGTAGCTCTTTATAACAGAGAACCACCAGCCTGAGAAAGAGCCAGCAGTGTAGCAAGATGGATTCTGTTTTGTTTTATCTGTAATACTGCTTTTCCTCTGCAACAAATTGAGGATAGAATTAGCTTTCCCAAATCAGAGGGCATCCCTGCTCTTCACCCACTGTTGTGTTTTATGGAACATTACTATAATGTGCTTGCATTTTAGAATGCAACAAATTCTTAGCAAAATGTCACTGTTGTGAATGCAAGCTCTCCACTGTGTTTAAGTTGGTTACCTTTACACATCAGGCTCTAGGAGATAAAAGTGGGCACTTAATATTCACTGGATCTGTTGAGAATATCCCTGTGTATATGCTCAATTTCCTAAAATCACATAACCTTTTGTTATCTTGTAATACATAAAAGGGATGGTTGGATCTAAGAAAGCTGTTACTATGTCACATAAACAAGTCACAAAGTTCCATTTAAAGTACTTATGCCCTGCATGGCAATATGCCTTCCAGTGCAAACTTGCATCACTAAGCCCAGTCTGAATTCTTTGCATATTTCTCAAGAACATCTCTGATTCAAAATATGCCACTAAGCCTATTTTCTTAGAGCTCAATCTACTACCTATAAACATTACTGGCTCTGTTTTGGTGATGTCCTGCCTTTCTCATTCCCTCCTCCCCTGTTCTGTTGCCTTGTACCAGGATGCCTCTCATTCAAGTGTCTTTTCTCAGCCAGAAGCTAGCTCTGTTTGTCTTTTTTATTCCCACCACTAAATTTGTGAACAATTTCTAGTGTCCATGAAAGTGGAAAACTAATGGGCTTGTCTGGAAGCAGTCATATATACTTTGGACATGTGCTGCACAAACCTTTGCGGTCAGTTTGCTGAGCCATCTCCATTTGCAACTTGTAAACACTGATGGCAGGCTGGTCTGCACAGGTGCTGCCAGGTGCTGATTATTGCATCCACAGACACAGCTGGCTTGACCATGCTGGCTGAATTGATTGGTGTCCTGTTAGAAATCCACCTGCTCGTTGAATACCCTGTTTGCCTAAATTCAGCATATGATTCTGCGGAATGATCAAACTGGCCATGTATGAGATGGCAATAGCTTAGAAAAAAAAGGCATTGGAACTAGTAAATAAAAGGCATGAAAAGCAACTTCATTAAATGCTTGTTGTGTTAAACACTTATTCTTAATTTACACAAATGATACAGTGCCTGTCTGTCATTAATCACATATGAAATATTAGATGAAAAACAGAAGATTAACCCATACATACTTCTGGAAATACAAGCTTATAATTATTAATGATAGAAAAAAATTGAAGGACCTAGGGTTTGATTGTAGGCAAAGATTAGAGGTCCCGGTGGAAATACACCCAATCTCCACCCTAACCCTCCTTCCATAGCTCCAGGTACATAGACCCAACTGCTTGCTGGTGATCCCTATTTGGATGAACTTCACATGCCTTTCCAACACTACTGTCCACTGAAAGTGCTCGTTCTCGGTCATTCTCTGTTGCAGGTTTTCAAGTAACTTGGAAATCACCATATCCTTTCTCTGTCCTTCATCTCCCCATTCAGTAATGTAACTCATCCTTTCATTTCTGCCTTGTGAATATTCCTCATTTATGTCCCCTTCTTTTCATCCCCGAGACACAAGTCTTTCTTGGTGGGTAAAGGGGAAGGAAGGGAGAAGAGGGGAGAGAAGTATTTTACTTGCTTTCCTTTAAAAAATTAATTGTAAAAAAAACACAACATAAAATTTATCATTGTAACCATTTTTAAGTGTAGAATTCAGTAATGTTAAGTACACTCGCATTGTACAACGGATCTCTAGAACTGTGCAAACCTAAAATCCACACCCATTAAACAGTAATTCCCTTTCTTTCTTTGCTGTTTTCTATATTCAGTGGTCAATGTGGACAAGCAAAAGAAGACAGATAAAACTTTGGGTCATTGTAATATCAGTTTATCAGTGTCTGCCTATTTCAAGATTCTTAAATGGTGAGTTTCAAGTGAGATCATTCATCAATGGCCCTGGCCTTGCAAGCTCACCATCTTCCCATGACTTGGTGTGGAGATTCTGCCCAGCATTTTCACCAGGTGTCTGCATGGTCTTAATTTCAACAATCTTAAGAGAAGGGAAGGTGACCTAGGATAGGCACTGTTGCTTGTTTTTGCAAATGTACATTTAGAAGAGAGCTTGAGGTAATGGAATGAGACACAGGATCTGGATGTGAGTCTCATTTTCATCATTTATTTCAGTGTGACCACTTGCCACCAAAATCCTGCATTGTGTGAAGTATTAAATTTTATGTAGTAGATTACTTTTTGGGGGGACTATACAAGATGATCTTGTTCATCATCTTCCTCTTTTCTTCCTCTCCCTCCTCCTCCTCCTCCTCCTCTTCCATCATTGTCAGCAGTTACACCATTGAGACCCCAACCAAGGTGTGCTGGAAGTAGAAAAAGCCAGAGGGGATAAGATTTGTGTTGCAATGTTGTAGGGAGGCCAAACCATGGGCACGTGTGTTCAAAGCCATTGAATGATGTTCCAGGGGTTTCTACATACTTCACCAGTGCCATCTTTCACTTAGAAGTTTGAAGACACAGCCTCAAAACTTTCTGTGATGTTAGTGGGTAAAGGTTAATACAGTTAAAACTTCTAAGTCTCATTCATAAAAGGCAGCACATCTATCAAGACATATTTGTCCTGTTATAATCAAAGATCTGTCAAGTCCTTCCAGCTTCTCAAGTAAACCCATATTTTCATGATCTTAGGGTTCTACTTGGCTGTAATATTTCCTCTGGGCTGCAAAGCAGCACATGTAATCTGTTCAGGAATGAACTTTTCTGCAGAAGTCAAAGGAAAAAAATCAATTTAGCTGGTTTTGACTTATAACAGTAAAAAGGAAAATTGAAAGTATTGGATTTGGATAAGGACTTTTGCTTCACAGTTTGAGGGTTGAGTAGATGTTAAAATATCACTCAGCACATTGGCCAGTCATTGGATTATTCTGTTTTACTATTTCGAAGCTATAAAATCAACTGAGTAATTAAGTGGGCTGCACGTTGTCAGATGTTTCACATAAAGAACCATTAGCCTTTTCAACACATCAAATACTAATCAGTTGGCTCAGGCTTTCTTTGGTTGAATATGTTATGTCACAGATGTAGGCATGAGAAAAAGCTGCAAGTTTCTAATGAGTGCAAGGTTTATTGCTAAAGGATTAGCTTTAATCATAGATGTTTTGTATCAAAATAGATATTTCATTTATACCTATACAACACACCCGTGATATACACATGTATGTACATGCATATGTATATGCGTATGTACACACACGATGACACAATATTGGGCAATTGACAGAAGTTCTGAGGTTAAATGAGTCAGTATTGCATAGGGCCTAAAAGTGTGGGGTTTTTGTTCAGATAACTTGAGTTCAGACTTTATCTTCATTGTGTGTTAGCTGGTGGCTTTAGCAAGATACTTAATTTCTCTAAGTCTCAGTTTTTATCACCTGTAAAATGGAGCTAATAGTAACAGTCTCATCTTGTGAAAATGGCCTTAAATTGTGCATGCTAAGTGCCTCACAAAGTGCCCAAAACATAAGTCTTAGAAAAAATGAGTGGTATTATTACTTTTCCTATTATCAACTAATCAAAAAGGTGGGTGGTTGGCCATTATTATTCATTTACACACAATTCTATTAAAATAATTATCATGGGCTTGGGGTGCCTGGGTGGCTCAGTCAGTTAAGCATATGACTTTGGCTCAGGTCATGATCTCATGGTTTGTGGGTTCGAGCCCCGCATTGGGCTCTGTGCTGACAGCTCAGAGCCTGGAGCCTGCTTTGGATTCTGTGTCTCCCTCTCCCTCTGCCCCTCCTCTGCTCACACCCTGTCTCTTTCTGTCTCTCAAAAATGAATAAACATTTAAAAATTTTAGAAAAAATTATCACAGGCTTAATGTCTGATGGAAATTGGTGAGGGCAGACTGGTCACTTCTATGCAAACTGGACACTTCTCTACCCAGTATCACAGTGTTGCTGTGGCTGCCTTTAGGGCAAAGGAGAAGGGAATAGAAGTCAAATGCTTTCCACAACTTGAAGTTCAGCGTTCCAGCTCATCCACATTTCTACAAGATGGAGGGACTGCCACCAAGAGGAACTCCATTCAAGAGCATGGAGATGGCTTTTTGTTCCTGTCTGTTTCCCTGCCTACATAGCATAGTGCCTGCACTGAAGAGATGCTTCAGTGAAGCAATCAACAGAGATATGTGTGGCAATAGCATCTTTCCTCTTTGATAAATGACTTTTTAAAACCAGAACTTTTTTATTGATCCCTGCTATGAGTTGAATTATGTCCCCTCCAAAACAAGGTATGTTGGAATTCTAACTCTGAGTGTCTCAGAAAGTAGTGTATTTGAAGACAGGGTCTTTACAGAGGGAATCCAGTTAAAACGAGGTCATTAGGATTGGCTGTCATCCAACATGACTGGTGTTCTTGTAAAAAGGTGAATTTGAACACAGACACAGGCACACGAGGAAGATGATGTGGAGAGATACAGAGTGAAGACAGCCATCTGTAAGCCAAGGACAGATCCTTCCCTCCCAGCTCTTACCTGCAGGAACACCTGCCAACACCTTCATTGGGGGCTCCCAACCTCCAAAACTGAGACAAGATAGAGTTCTCTTGTTTAAGCTGCTCAGTTTGTGGTGCTTTCTTCTGGCAGCCCTAGCAAACTAATATAGTCCAGACACAGCAAAAGGTATATGAAGGGTGAAACTATTAAAGAATGAAAAGAATTAAGTTGCTTGAGTTTCCATTTTCCATTTGACAACTTAGGTCATTGTAGGTATATGTGTGGCACGCTATTTCAGTGTCAGCACCTGAGGACAGGATGCTGGTTCTGCTGCATTTCAAATGCCTTCTCCTGGGGGATTGATCGAACACAAAGAGTTCAGGGGAAGCCTGGAAGAAATATCCCCAAGCCATCCGCAAGAGGCGTGTTGATACACACCTTTAGTAACATCCTAAGTAGGCTGGCAAATGTGGGTCCTCCTCTAAGAGGATTACGTGGAAATCTGCCACAGTCACAGAGACATATAAATAAGGAATGTTATCTGTATCCAATGCTTCTTTAAAGTGTGGATTTTTACAAAAAGCTAAATAAAAAATTTCTCAGAAAGACGAGTAAGAATTAGGAAGGCTAAAAATGAGCTGTGTATAGAAAAATGACTTTGAGTAGATATTTGGTTAAGAATGAATAAATCTCACTTTTACATCTGTCCTTCTCTCGATCTTTGTCCCTAAACATGTATGTTATGGAAAGGTTGAAACTATTTTGTGTACTGATAAACAAAACTGCTCAGTAATTGAGAAAATAATGACAGAAAACAATGAAAGTCCAAGTTTCTTCCCTGGATATCGTGACTAGGTCTCAGTTGGTGTCTGGTCCCCACAACAGCCGTCAGCTCAGATGCTGAAGGTTGACAGATAGGGGTCTCAGACTGATTGGAATGTTGGAATTAATAAAGCCATAAATTGAAGGCAGGTTCTAATCCAGTGTTCCTTGCCTTCTTCATTGGCCTAAAGGTAACTAGGTCTGTAGTTAATTAACTTAGGGTTCTTTGAGATGCTTGATTCCATCACCAGCGCAGTAATTACTATTCAGGGCATTACTATACTTTGATGTTTGCCTGAAGTGTAAATTATTAGTGTCTGAAAAAAGTCATTGGCCCAAAAGGAAAACATAAGAAACAAAAGGAGGATCAAAGTACTTCTGAGCTGGTTTTCTGCTCCGAGTGCATCATCCAGGCAGCAAATGCTCCCTGACCTCCCTGAGGTTCCAGAAGCAGTGGGATCTGCAGACTTCTCCCTAGGGTCACACCAGGTGGGGGGAGCCTAGGTTGCTAATAAGATGGCTCATGGTTTGGAGGTATTACAGTATTCCATGTTCAGGAAATTCTTGTTTGGTGGCTTGATTTTAAATTCATCAAAAGTTTCTCTATTCAGAGAAGCCCATCAGGGATGTATTTTGGACACATATTTGTCACTGCCAGTTTGTCTTCTTTTTAAGCTCTCCTTTCCAGATTTTCAGAGAACCACAGGTTTGATATTGTGAGTTTTGAATACAGCTTGAGGCCCTGGGTTGCCTCACTCCCCACTCACATTTGCATTCAAGAAGTACAGCTCAGATGCTTAAGGTTAATTAAAAGGAAATTCAGGCTTTATTTGAGGATCTCAGAGCAACAGGATGTACTTCTCTTCCCTCCATGGTGTTTCTTCACTCCCCCCAAATTTGGTGCCCTGGAGCTGCTCCAGAGCCATTCAGACACCACTCCCCAGTCTCTCCTCTTCATTCTTGCCCAGCACTGCTCTTCTTCACCCATGTTTCCTCTCCCACAATCCTGAATCTTCATAAAAGAGACTTAGCTCCCTAGTTCTTTTCCCTACCTCAGCCCTTTGAACTGCTTTCACAAATCCAGAAGCACAAGAGAGCCAGTGACCAGGCTGGGGAAAATGAGACGGACAGGGTAAGTGTGAAGAGGGAGGGGGAGAGAGGATCACATGTGAATGGCATGGCTCTCTTCCACCCTTACTTACTATAATTATGCTATCAAGAAAGGAAGGTTAAGAAGGAAGGCAATTAGCATTTGTTGGGTGACTCTGGTTGCACTGACAATGCGTTTGGCAGACCTGTGTCCTCCTAAAGACCACTGATAATTGCAGATGTACAATGGTTTGGGGAACCTTCCATTATCGTAGTGATTCACTGTTGTGTTTTCATCCTGAGCTATGCTTGGCATGTATTTGGTTCTCCCTAAACATTTACTGAATGAATTATATAACGAGTGGGTCAGGGACTTTCAGGGCAGATTTGTGGACTTGTATAATCTCTTCCACCTCATAGATGAGGAAACATAGACTCTGACATGCTAAATACTTCGCCAAAGTTAAGACTGCTCAGAAGGGGCTGTGCTGATGTTTTCAACTCCATATATTTGGTTCAAAGATTTTCCTCCTAGAGCACACCGTCTGAGACAGTTCTCCCATATCATTTGCCCATTGGAAGAGTATTGAATTCATCAAGCAAACACTTGGTAGGGTTACTTTTTTGCTTTGCTGCTGCTAAAATATTCGTATTATAATGACAGGGATGGAATGCGAGACTAATTGAAAGTGAGGTATTTAGTACAGCTTTATATACAAAAGATACTGGATTAATGATGAACCAGCTCTCAGTTGTATTCTAATTAGCTGCAGTTTTGACTATCTGCCTTCTCCAGGGATTCTTGTCTTATCACTTGCAATTGTAGAGGTCTGTGGCATTAGACACCATCTAAACCAGTCGCTTTGAAACATTTTCTGTTATGTTTTTCACTGATACAGTCTTTGGTCAAAGGTAATCTTATGCCAAAGCCAAGTGTGTAACATTAAGAAAAGTGACGTTTCTCAGAGAGACTCTCTCTCTGCCTTGCCTCTTCTCTTCAGACTAATCCTTCAGAACAGAACTTAACAACCACTGACCTAGACACATGTTCTTGATTTTATAGGAAAGGAAATGGGAACAGGGAGGCTAAGTGTCCTTGGGAAAATTACAGAATTATTAGTGACACAGAAAGGTTTGAGAAGGCAAACCAGAGCATTTTATATTGTGCCATGAAGAGCCACTGAACAACCAGAATAGCAACAGCACATCCTTATTGGTCATTTGTTATGTATGAAGCACAGTGCAAAGAGCTTTACACCTACTTCCTCAGAAAATTTTTTTGACAACTCACGAGAGAGGTGGTGTTATCCCCACTCCATGGGTAGTGAAACTGAGATACAAAGTGGTTAATCATGCTTTCTTGAAGTCACACAGCTGGAAAGCAGAGGGTGGCCAAAGCCCTGCTCCTAATCACTATTTCTACATTCCCACCGACTACCTCTTGTCCCACATAAAACCATGAATTCTCTTTCATTGACTTAAATAACTTGAATAGTTGTTTTTATGAATTCTTCCCACCCCTACTACTTGCCATATGATGTGGGATAGTGGTTCCTAAAATTATTTGCTTGGTGAAATGCACACTGATGTAGATCCTTGCATAGGATGCTGTGAGGGTTGGGCAGAATTGCCTGTGGTTCTGTTAGTCTTGATGCACTAGGGGAATCTCTACCCCTCCTCTCTCTAAACAACCTGAGGTAAGCCTTACACAAAACTTCATTCCTCTTTGTGGTGCAGAACCATGGTTAAGAATCACTGCCCTAAAGCATCTTATCCACAAAGCATGTGATTTAACATTTTGCAACATTCCCATAACAGCCCTCCCCCATAGGCTAAGAGAGCAGGCCTACCTATGCCCATACTGGAGACAGCAGGAATTATTCCCTATTATCCTAAAGTACAGTTCTCTAACTTACACTTGTCATAATCTTTATCCTTCAGCTTATTTGGCATAGCTGACCCTTCTCTTCTTCTGGAAATCTATGTTTGTCCTAACTTTCCAGATACTTTCCGTTCCTCCTATTTTCTCATCCCCTGGAAACTCCATTTCAGTTTCCTTTGTAGGGTGTTCCTCCTCAAATCAATTTGCCAAAATGTTGATCTTCCTCCTAGCTCCATCCAAGGTTTCCTTCTCGTCTCCCAGCCAATCCAGAGAACGTTTGCTGTTCTGGGGCCACTGGAGAACTAGCTAAATGTCAGCATACATGACCTCTGCTGGCCGAGATTTTTGTCTCCTTTACTCATTGCCATGTCTCTAGTGCCTAGCATAGCATTTGTCCCATAGTAGATACCTAGAAAATATTTGATGAATGAATGGTCAGTCTGTCCTGAATCAATTCAGCTTCAGAGCTTTGTCATTTTCTACTTAAGGTTTGTTCTAGCAAAATCCCAAAAGAAAGCTAATGCCCCCAGGAAAGAAAAAGAAAACACTTCTCTACAGAGATGCTGCCAAGGCTAATTGTTCAAAGTGAACTGTTGTGCCTCTGTTATAGTCCTTGGTACTCCAGAGAAAGTGATGAAGTGTTTGAATTATAATCAGTGTTTATATATTGCAGTTTTACCTTTAATATTCTACTCAAGTTAATATTTTCAAAGACTGAGTTTCTGTTAAAGTCTGGGTTTTTTAATTAACAAATATTTATTACTCCCAATTCAGTTGATAAACCTGAAAAACAGCAGACATTGGACTTTGGCATTTATTTTTCTCTTCCAGATTATGTTGTTCATCAGTTTTACAAGTGTAGGTGGCTCATGTGGCTAAAGTGGTAGATTGGATTTTCAGAGAAATGGGCACATCAAAACATGTCCTATCCTACATGTTCTTAATACTACAGGGTCCTATTACAGTGTGATGATGAAACTCTTCATCAAGACGTGAAGTTTATGTTCCCTCCACTTGAAACTGAGTGGATCTTTGTAAATACCAATAGAATGTGGCAGAAATGAGGTTGTGTGAATTTTAAGGATGATTCCTTAAAGAACTTTGGCTTTTCTTGGTTCTATCTCTGTCTTAGGACATATGCCTAAGACATATGAGAAATCTGGCCACCCTGAAGCCACCATCCTGGAGACTCCACATGAGGATGCCATATAAAGCTAGGGACGGATACCCCTAACTGGAACTGAATCTTTCCATCTCAGGTTCCAGTCATGGATACAAAGAGGCCTTTATGACTCCAGGCTAACCACTGTCTGATTGTAACCTCATGAGAGATCCAGAGACAGGATCTCCTAGTGGAGATGCTTCAAATCTCCTGACCCACCCACAGAAACCATGAGAAGTAATAAATGATAACTGTTATTTCAGTCTCTTAGTTGGGGAATATTTTGTTACATAGGATTAGATAACTGGAATTGTATGCACTGGAATTCTATTTTCATATAGAAATTTGATTATTCAGTTTGGCTTTGTAATCTTTCTTTCCTACCATGGTAAATGTTTCTCAATGAATATTAATTTTCTTTTCATATTGCTTTCTTCTTCTCTATTGGAACATTCTGCTATAAATTCTTTATCAGCATCAAGTGAATTTTTCAGCTAAAACATGTATCTCTTTCATTTGTTACCAAAATTTCTCCCTCAGGAATAGTTTGAGCAGAATTGCAGGTGTTTAATGTTTTGCACCTTAATGAAGGCACAACTCCTGAAAGCAACTATTGGACTGTTGAGCATTCATGAATATTGAGACAGTATTAAATGGAAGAGGTTTGTACTAGAAACTCTCTAGAGTGATATCTGAAAATATTATTTAATGGTACCTTTTTAAATTTTGATAAATTTCGGGGCGCCTGGGTGGCGCAGTCGGTTGAGCGTCCGACTTCAGCCAGGTCACGATCTCTCGGTCCGGGAGTTCGAGCCCCGCGTCGGGCTCTGGGCTGATGGCTCAGAGCCTGGAGCCTGTTTCCGATTCTGTGTCTCCCTCTCTCTCTGCCCCTCCCCCGTTCATGCTCTGTCTCTCTCTGTCCCAAAAATAAATAAACGTTGAAAAAAAAAACACATTTTAAAAATTTTGATAAATTTCCAGAGAATGTTTGTATTTGAAGCAGATATTATCAGACTCTTAGAAATGTATACAATATTACTTATAATGCAGTAGGTTTGGCAGATTCTGTATGAATTATAGCAGTCATTAATAGTTGTAAATAGCCACATTTTATTTGTACTATCTTCTTTTGAATCAGGTAAGAACTATTTGATTCAGATCAATAAGTATGGCACATAAAATAATAAACCCTTTCACAAATTTAAGAATATAAATTATGTGTGCTTGTGAAAGTGGTCAAATACTGAACATAAAATTTGAAAATATTATAGCTTAACACATAATCTATCAGCTATTAAAATATAAAATAGACAAAAAATCATTACTGTGAAATTTAATAATATTTCAAAGTGTTTGGATGATTTTTCCTTCTTAGTATGGAAATAGCTCAGTGTAATTTTAAGACTTATTTGATCCTAAGTAAGCTAAGTGGGTCAAATGACCATCTGGGTTGTTTATCCACTGTGGTGAGACTTCCTAGTGTCTTTTGGTGTATCAGTAACACAAAAATACATTGTGTATGGATATTCCATCTCATCCCAGAAGGGGTTCAACTCAGCTTATGCCAATAGGAAGAGTACACAATAAGTTAATCATAGAAATTAATTACAGGAAGAAAACAAGAAAATTCACAAATACGTGAAGATTAAACAACATGCTACTGAAAACCAATTAGTCAAAGAAATAAAAAGATAAATAAAAAAATACTATGTGACAAACAATAATGGAAATATGATATACCCAAATATTTGTGAGATGCAACAAAAGCAGTTCTAAGAGGGAAGTTCTTAGCGATAAATGCCTACTTCAAAAAACGTCAACAGTCTCAAATAAACAACCTAAAATTAGAACCTTAAGGAACTAGAAAAATAAGAGACAAATGAAGCCCAAAATTAGTAGAAGGAAATAACAAAGATTAGAAAAGAAGTAAGTGAACTAGAGACTAAAAGATGATGGAGAAGATTAATAATACTAAGAGCTAGTTCTTTGAAAAGATTTAAAAAAAAGTGACAAGTCTTTATCAAGAAAAAAAGTCTTCATCAAGAAAAAAAGAGGACTGAAAATCAGAAAAGAAAGAGGAAATGTTACCAGTGATACTACAGGAAAACAAATCTAGAATGACCATATGATCCAGCAATTCCACTTTTGGCTATTTATCTGAAGAAAATGAAAACACTAACTTGAAAAGATACAGGCACCCATGTTCATTGCAGCATTATTTACAGTAGCCAAGATATGGAAACAATCTAAGTGTCCATCACTGGATCAATAAATAAAGAAATTGTGAGATAGATAGATATAGATATAAAATACTATATTTATTACTATATATTAGATATCAATATATGTAATATCACAGTGGGATATTATTCATCCATAAACATGAGTGAAATGTTACCATTTGTGACATGGATGGATCTTGAGGTCATGATGTTATGTGAAATAAGTCAGAGAAAGGCAAATTCCGTATGACTCCTCTTATATGTGGAATCTCAAAACAAAACAACAATAACAAAAAGTCGAGCTCATAGATACAGAGAACAGATTGGTGGTTGCAGAGGTGGGGGATGGGAGAAATTGGTAAAATGAGTATAAATTTATTTAAAAATAAACAAAAAGCACAATGATGTGTATTTGCCATTAGTGTATCATATAAAATAACTTTATCATTTAAAGTTTTAAAACTTCTCCCTGCTTACATGCACCATCTATTCTTCTATGTTGTCTGCTTTTCCATTAGAAACATTGACTAAAAAAAAAAAAGTGGATGAGTTAATTGGAACAAAAGAACAAAAAAATAAGAAATTCAAGACTGAAACTAAAACTCTTGTGTTTTTGATCTTGTTAATGGTATCTTAATGATAGACCAAAACATGTAACATTGGCAATTTTCGTCTTTGCAAAATTATTATTCAAAGTTGTCCAAGATTTAGCACATGGGCTTTCTTTTCTTTTCTTCTAATAATGGAAATCAAGCTCCTTTTACTAGCAGTGATTTCTTTTAGAGCTGGGTTAAGGAGTGGAAGTGGTGGCTAAATGATGGTTGCTGTACTGAATAGCTTAGAATCTTTAAGTCATTGGTACCCATATTGTGGAAAATACAAATCAGTCTTAAGATATCACCCAACATGTCCTTACCTTGAGAAAGGGTAAAAAGCATTGACTTGGCAGTCACTTGTCTTCTATTTAAAATTCTCCCTGTATCTTCGTGCTCCCTGAATATAGTGATGTTTTTCCATGAACACTCTTTAAACAAGCTAGAAGGAAAAGAACTGAAAGGAGTTGCTGGTTTAGGGTGGTGGGATTATGAGTTCAGTTTTATTTCATCTTTATGATCTTTTTAATGTTGTTTTAAATATCTTTATGATATAAATAAGAAGAAAAAATTAAAAAGGTTTATTACTTACCAAGTATTACTAGCCTCCAGAGTATTTGAAGTCTTTGGAGATGAAATCTCATTATGCATACAGCCTCATTCAATCATTCATGCAATATTCATCTAGCAAGGCATTGTGGGAAGCAGAGAATCCCAGTGGAGACACTGTTCTCTTATAGTCATAATGGCCTTCAGAGGTAAGATAACGTGCTGTGTGTATTAAGAGTGTGAATGTCTTCCTTTTAGCATGAGGTACCAGCGCTGTCTATTTGAGGAGGTAGGATCCAACCTAGATCTGAAAGAATTACAAGATTTTAGACGTATGGAGGTAAGAAGTCATTGATGGTGTTGGCCAAATATTTTCAGTTCCCTCTCATCCAGGCTTATGGTAGAATTGGGCTTGTGGTTTGGTAGAACCACATGGCTGTTTATGACAATGAGTTATGTCATATTTTGTCTAAGCACTTAACTTATGGTTCAAGACCCACAGAATTTTCTTTTTCTCCTGGCATGGCTTATAGCAGTGTTTGTGCTGGTAACCATTCGTCAGCCTGGATGCCTGAGTGACAAATGTGCACAGAGCTAATCTCTTGGCTTGCTCTCAACTCCATCAGTATCAGGCAAGAAGTAAACCTTTATTGTTCAACCTACTGAAATGTTGGGGCTGCTTGGGATCACCACACTCAGCCTAATCTGATAATATAATGGGGGGAAGATGTTTAGAGCAGAAAACAGTATTAAGTGAGGCATAAGTAAGTTACTTCTACTTGGGGGCTGGAGCATTAACTAAGAGTGGTGAAAAGCAAGGTTGAAAACAGGTGAGACCTGCAATGGCAAACCTAGAACTTTAGACTAATGCAGAAGAGAAAACAGACCTTTGTTTTGTGTCTGGACTGTTCCTTAATTTATTGTGTTATTCCATGTTCTACCCCCAAACTTAAATATGCAAAACATATTTGAGAGGGAACTCCCTGGAAAACCTTGACCAATCAAAAAGCAAAAAACAACCAAAACAAACAAACAAAAAAAACCAAATTAAAGAAAGAAAGAAAGAAAGAAAGAAGGAAAGAAAGAAAGAAAGAAAGAAAGAAAGAAAGAAAGAAAGAAAGAAAGAAAAAGAAAGAGAAAGAAAGAAAGAAAGAAACAACAAGCACTTTGCTGGTGTGATGTCCAAAGTGACACCTTTTCTCCACATGGTGGCCATTCTGTAAAGTCCATGCAGCTGTCTGACTGCTTGCTCACCTCTGGACCTTGGTGCCCTTTCAAGGGCCTCGTGCAGTGGCTGACATGAGCTCAGTGTTAAGCATGGTGTTATTGGTGTGAAGAGAATCTCTCTGCCATGAGGAGGTGGCTTGATCTTCTGCGTCAAGTTTGTGTATTTGTTGCTCTGGATTATCTTTTTCTCTAGAGCATGATGACAATGATTTAAAGTTTATAAAATGTTTGAAGAGGCATGAGGAAAAAAAAAATACATTCTGTATGAATGAGAGGGTAATAACAATAACGTTAGAATTGAACCAGAGATTGGTGAAGGAGATTTAGTTTGATTTGCATCAAACGGGCTGCATGTTATGAATGATTGGTAAAGTTAAATCTTTTTTCTGAAGTTCTTAAACATTCCCATTTCTATCCAGGGCTTTAATATCATTTTAATGCAGTTTTTTACATGTGAATTAATATAATAAATGTCAATGTTCAATAGAATAAGGTCACATTTTACTACTTTGACCAGAAGTGTAATCTTCCAAGATTCAATTTTATTACTATTATAATAGTCATACTGGATAAGGTCACCAATATTTCTTTCCAAATGATATAATATATGACGACAGACTTTATACCAACTTTAGTTTTAGTAATCTGGATTTATATTCTGAAACATGTTGACAAAGATACGCCATGGGCATTTCTTGGTCAAATGGCAGCCTGGGGAAGATGTTTCCCTGTAATTGATGGGAAATTTGAAAATGGATAAATGAAGTAGTTGAAATGTAGCATTTTCTTGATCACATCATCTCCTTGCCTACAGATAATTAAATTCTTGTGGGATTTTAGTCTGCCACTTGAAAGGGAAAGGTGATGTTTGAAGACCTTTCAATAAGTAAAGCGGAGAATTGCTCTCTGTTCACTGGCTCTGTGTGAGCCAGCCAGCTGGCCAGCCTGCAGAATTCATTTGAGTCACATGTTCATTGAATCAGAAGAGTTCAGGGTTGTCAGACTTGGTAAAGGGCAACTATAACAGCCATTCACCTTGAACTTGCTCTGCAACATCGTCACCAAAGGATCCATCTCTGCTGGCACAGCTCCAATGGGCAGAGTAGGAGTACCTACCTTATGGCACTGCTATTGAGCTGAAATGAAAGAATATGTGAAAAGGGCTTAGACTTATTTCTGCCACGTTGTAAGTGCTCAGTAAACTTAAACTGCTGTTGTTTATTTCTTTTTAATATCTCTGAGCCACCACCACCTCAGCAGACAGTGTATTTCCATCTTCATAGAGCTCTCACTGTGAAAAAGCTTATTCGTGTTTTGGGCCTAAAGTTAACTTTCATACTTTTTACTAGTTGATCTTAGTTTTGGCATTAAGAATCATGAATCGTAATGATGAAGCTAATAGTTTCTAATTAATGTTCGTTGAATGCTTACTATGTGTCTGTAGCTATAGGCAGAATATCATCACCTATACAAATCATTTTGGGTTATTTCAAAATACTCAGAAGTAACAAAAATAATTTAAAGGATGCCCTTGAACCTTTGCCAGATTGAATGGTTTTCTAGACTTTGCCACACATACTTCATCTATACACTTTCATTTTTGCTACAATATTTTGAGGGTGTTCTTAGAAATAGTTTTATCTCAACCCTATACACATCGGTATGCATTTTTGAAACTATAGAAATCTCCTAATGTAAATATAATACCATGATCATATCTAACAAAATTAATAGGAATGTCCTGACATGATGTAATATTCAAGTTTCTATGGTTATTTAAAAATGTTTTTTGTCTCATCAAGATCCAAACAAAATCTTCACGTTATATGTGGTTATTTATTTTGGGACTCTTTTAGTACATTATTTTTATGACATTGATTTTTTTTTTTTAACTGGGTCAGTCGTCCTAAAGACTGTTCTATAATCTGAATTTGTCTGTTGCTTTTGCTTATTGTTCTTTAACTTGTTTCTTTATCTTTTGTGTCTTGTAAAAGATAAGTTAGCTCTAAGGAGGGTTGTCTAGGACTGTAGATACTAGCTCAATGTGACTTTTTAAATAGAGAATAATTAAAGTTAAAAAGAATTGAAACATTCAGCTGTTCACTTGCTCTGGCCACATTTCACATGCAGTTCGTGGCTGATGTATTAGGTAGCCTAAACATAAAACATTTCTATCATCACAGAAAGTTCTGTTAGACAGTGTGGCATAAGGATTGGCTATTTTCAGATGCAAGCATTTGTGGCATCTTGTAGGGAGGCATAATGTTTGGATGTCCCACTCTTAGGGTCCTGACCTTGCTCAGCGGATTTAGTAGTGACACCCTAGCTCCTCATTATAAATTTCCCATCAACCTTTCATCTAAAGCAGGAGCCCTTAATCTTTTTTGTTAGGTGAGCCCCTTTTGACAGTTGGTGAAGTCTAGATTTCTTCTCCGAGTAATGTTCTTAATGAGGAAAGTTAAGTGTATACGAATACAAAGGAAGTCAATGTTACTGAATAGCAGTTATTGTAATATTAAAGAGCAAAGCTGTGATATGGGGAGATATGCACTACATTATTACATATTAAATAACAAGAATTGGTAGGAGGTATAATGACTACTATAATTTGCTAATACTCATAGAACTAATGAATAACTATAGAATAAAGGATATTGCAAGATGTCTACAACAACTATAAAGTTATCACTTTATATTTATATTTTTAAAATGTCTGTGAATTATTCTATGACAAAGTTATAGGCATTAAAGTTACTACTGTGGTTTGTTGTTCATGTTTGTGATTTAAGGAGATGCAAAATGTCAGTTAGAAATTAGTGAAACAAATATGCAGCTTTCCCCCCATTCATCTGGATGTATTTCTTTTCTTCACACTTCTTTCTTTAAGTGTCCATGGGGAACTACCCCCCATGTGAAGAACCCCTGATCTAAACCCTAAATCATCTGTTAATACTTTTATCTGAATCATTTATTTTTTAGGGTTTGAAAATGGTGGTTTGTGCAAATCTGTTGTTATTCCTCTCATTTTTATTTTATCTTTATTATTTTTTAACATTTATTTATTTTTGATAGAGAGAGAGAGAGAGAGTGCAAGTGGGGAGGGGCAGAGAGAGAGGGACACACAGAATCTGAAGGAGGCTCCAGGCTCTGAGCTGTCAGCACAGAGCCTGATACAGGGCTCAAACCCACAAACTGCGAGGTCATGACCTGAGACGAAGTCAGACACTTAACTGACTGAGCCACCCAGCTGCCCCTATTCCTCTTGTTTTTAGAATTGGAATGCTTTAAATAACTTTCCATCACTGGAACTATTTGATTTCCTTGAAATACAGTTTAAACAGAATAAATAATACCCATTTTTCAGATGAAGTTACTGAGACTCAAAAGGAGTTGATTTGTCTGAAGTCAAATAGCTAACAAGTGGTAGAAATGGAATATGAATCTAGATCTGGGCCAACCCTCAGCCTGCATGCCGGATTGAAATTCCCCATCATTTACTAGTTGTTTTCTGTCATTTACTAGTTGGTTTGTATTCTCCCCTTTACTAGTAGGTTAGCCAGAATCTTCCTCCTCCCACATAACAGCCGTTCCAGTGCTGTGGCTTCAAGGTTGGCTCTTGTTTCCTCATTTCCATTTTCTCTGATCTTCCTCATCTATACTTATCTCTTCTGTGAATGTGCTATAGGCAGTCCCTCGTGGCTTCCATGTTGACAGAAAACTCCATGAGAAGCCTTGCCAATAAAGATCAGAGTGAGAAATCGCCTCCCTCAACTCAATACCAGACTTGCATTCACATTCTGAGATAAAATGTGTTTTGTGGAAACAACATTTCTCTGTCAACTCATCTTGAGCTTATTCTTAACAAAAGTTCCCAAGCTGTTTTCACACATGCTGCTGTGAAGTGAAACGTCTCCATCTTGTAGCTGAGCAAATGGTAGGCTGGACCTGGGGAGCTCATCCACTGCAAGAATTCTCATCTTCAGATTTGTCTAAGGCCAAAACCTAGGAAAAGGAAGGTAACCCAGACAGTGTTCTGTTTGTGGGTGTGAAACATTAGTTAGGAGAACAACAGTTATCTTTTTTTTCTACTTTCTACTTATCATAATAAGGTAGTAGTTTCAGACTAATTTATTTATTAATCAGTCATCCATTTCAACTGTCTTACATTCAAATAGTCATTCACTCAAACATGCATTATTTCAAAACATCCACCCACCAATTCATTTGGTGTTTAGCAACTGCTTTATGTCCAGGAACTCTACTGGGTATTAGGACACAGATGAAAGCCAGCTATTCCTGACTCTGATTATCATTTCAGTTGACATTCTAGATAGGAAATAAGTAAACCTAAATGAATACTGTAGTTCCAGAATTTAAATCAGGTCCTGAGGGATACCAGTGTATGAGGACTTATGGAAAAAGGGTTGTTTCAGATAGAGTGGACAAGTCCCCTAGAAGGTGACATTTGAGTTGAGACCTAGCCTGGGCTTCAAGTCCTGGCCTTTAGATTGAGGAATGAATGAGATATGGCCTCTGTTTTAAAAAGCTTTTGGACGAGTAGCAGGGGATGTGCTGTAAGAAGGTCCAATAGCAGAGCATTGTGAGGAGAAGGACAGAAATATCTCCATCCCCTTTGTTGTCTCAAAACAAGGATTTTAGCATAAATGTTGCTTATTGTTTGTCCTCCATATGAAATAGGGGACGTGCATGGTGTTGGTGTTACTTATTATGTAATTCACCTCCCTTCATATTCTTAGGTATAGGAGAACATTTGGTGGAGAAACGTTAACAACTAGATGTAATGGTGCATTGAAGGGTGAGGAGTTTTGATTATATGCAGTTCTCAGGCTATTTGGAGAAGAAAAGAAATTGTCAACTGAATTTTTGCCAGACAGTCTGTTGGAATTCAAGAGCATATGACAATAGGTGTACCCTTCCTGGTCAGAGTATTGGATAAATACATCTTTTAAAAGTCATTTACAGCCATCGAATTTCTTCAGCCTGCTCTATCCTGCTATTACTGAGATGCACATCAAATATGACACTAGTTCCTGGAACAGGTTTTAAATATGGCCCATTAGCCATACCTCTTATTTGCCCTGCACAGTAGTTTTCATGTATTTGAAATATTCATTGTGTGCAGCAGTTTGGGACTGGAAAATGACCAGGAAAGCTGAAACCTTGCAAAGCAATCTTAATAATCGATGGGGAAAATTATGATTGTTCCATGACCTTTAAAAATATGGTCAAAACTCTTGAAATTCTTATTATCTGTTGAAAGCAGATAGGGGAATTTGAAAAAAAAATACTAAAACTTATTTAGTACACTGGTAATTTAAAATACTAGAAACACTGAGAATTAATGTGGTTTTCTTTTTTTCCCTTTGGAAAACATTTATCAAGAGTAGTCTGAACAGTACTCACTGCCTCTTTCTGGTTGTATAGCTTATAATACAGATGGAGCATCTTTTCTATGCCTTGGCAAATTGCCACACTCCTTTCTGAGTTTGGATCAGTTACCAACATTTTACACTTTGTGCTTTCAGCGTGGTGATAGATGAAGTTTTTTAAAACATCAAGTATTTTGTTGGCAAAACTTCCTCTGGGACATTGTCCTCCTTTCCATCATGACCACGTCCTCCGTTTTGTCGATCCGTTGGCCTTAGCTCCATTCCTCTGGCTGCACATCTAGTCTCAGCAATTTCTTCTGTAACTCCATTTATGTTTGACTCACAATTCACCTTCTCCATTGTCACTTTTTGCTTCTTTGTCGTACTTTCTTCTTTTTAGGTTTGTTTGTTTTTTTCTTAATCTTAGAGCACAAACTGGGGGGAGAAGGGAAGAGGGAGAGACGGGGTGGGGGGAGGGGGCGGGAATGAGAATCTTAAGCAGGTTCCACACTCAGCATGGAGCTTGATGCAAGGTTTGATCCCACGACCCTGGCATCAGAACCTGAGCTGAATTCAAGAGTCAGATGCTCAACTGACTGAGCCAGTCAGGCGCCCGTCTTTGTTGTACTTGGCTAGCTACCTCTTCTGAGTGTCCATTTTTGTACAGTGTCACCAGGGTTTAATCAGTGGAAGACAGGAGGCAGCACCAACTACTACCGACTTTCCTGACTTTGTGTGACTGAATGACAGATGTGCAATGAACGATCACTGACAGACATTGAAAGAAGTGCTACGGTTGGTCACTGATCATGATGCACATCTGTTATCCACATGGAGAGCTATTGACTGAAGACAGGGTAATGGACTTGTACTTTATGCATTGCCTCTGAGCTAATAAAGCATGGTAACTGAAATTTGAACTAAATTGTTGGGGAACTGGTATTATTTAACTGAACTGTGGTCGCTGAAAATTTTGAGTGTTGGAACTATGGTAAATGAAGGCTGCCTGTATTTGCCAGAAATTAAATATAGGAGAATTACACATAGAACCCAATTTCCAGTTTCTCTTGATAAAAAGAAACAATTAAGTAGTGTCTACCCATCTTGGGGTATGTGTCTTCCTGTTTGCCTCAATTCTCACTGCTCCCTGTTATTACACACCCATGGCTTCCACTTCAGGGCTGTCCAGTGCAGAAGCAACTAGCTACAGATGACTACTGGCTTCAGGTGGCTATTTAAATAAAAACATAGTGTTGATATTTAATTGTTAATTTTAAAATTAAAATTAGGTAAAAGTAAATGCAATTAAAATCTAGTTCTTTAGTCCCACCAGCCACATTTCAAGTGCTTAGTAGCCACATGGGGCTAGTGGCTATTATATTAGTGTAGGATATAGAACCTTTCCGTCATTATGACAGTTCCATTAGACAGCACTGCTCTACAGGCATTGATTTATATTAGGTAAATTACTATGGATATGGGACAATAACATTAAAATTGCATAATACTAATCCCTCTCAGTTTGAATTTTTTTTTTCTTCTTCAGAGATTAAGCTAGACCAGATGAGATTCTAAATAAGAGTATTTTTTTTTTTTAAGGAGAGCCTTGTTTTTTGTTTTTGTTTTTGTTTTTTCCACATGGAAATATTAATGATAATAGAATCTCTCTGGAATAGTATATGAGGCTGCAGTCTCCTGGAAAAACATTTTGTCATCAATAAGAAATTTGAGGAGCACCTGGGTGGCTCAGCCAATTAAGTGTCTGACTCTTAATTTTGGCTCAGGTCATGATCTCCCAGTTTGTGAGTTTGAGCCCTGCCCAGGGTCTCTGCTGTCAGTACAGAGCCTGCTTCAGATCCTCTGCCCCTCCTGAACTTGTGCACTTGCTCTCTCTCTCTCTCCCTCAAAAATAAATTAAAAATAAAGAAATTTGAAATACTATTTTAGTAAAGGTTGTACTAATTCAAATAATTTCCAATTTTTTTGATGGCAAAGATGGTGGTGATGATGCTGATACTGGTAATGAAAGATATTGGGGCCAATGTTTAATTCCTCATGCCAGAAGGTTGTGAGGTAGCAAAGACATGTTTTAAATATCTGAGCATATAAAGAAAATAGGAGTGAGTTTTAGGATCCTGCAGGAGTAACGATGACATATAAATATAAAATTGTTATGGAATTGCCAGACATTTTTTTTCCAAATTTTTGCTTTCCTTATGCATGCCTAAATATATATATATTTTCAATTATATACAGAATAAAAGTAAAATACATAGGAATCTTGGGCTCAAGTTGGTATTTTCATAGTCTTTGAGATTATTGGGTCTTCTTATTTAAAAGTTAGGCAAACCATATCCTGTGCTGTGCTATCTAAACAATATCAAAAGTGATATCCTGGAAAAAAGTTGTAAATCCTAAGTGCATTTAGATATTTTTAATGTTTTCATTCTTTGTTTTTTGTGTTCTGAGGGTTTTTTTTATTGTTAACTTTATGTTTTGGGTGCCTGCATGATTCAGTGAGTTGAGCCTCCAACTCTTGATTTTGACTCAGATCATGATCTCCTGGTTTGTGGGATCAAAGGTCCTCTTCAGGCTCTGTACTGACAATGCAGAGCCTGCTTGGGATACTCTCCTTGTCTGTGCTCCTCCCCTGCTTGTGCTCTCTCTCAGTCTCTCAATCAAAATGAATGAATAAACATTAAAAAAAACAGTTATGTTTTTAAAAATTCATACAGTTCAAAGTGGAGTGAAAGAAGAAATTATAGTCAGATAACCTATTTCTAGCTCCTTCCTCTAGTGATGCTAGATTAGGATGATAAAGAAAAATGCAGAGAGAATATGACGTAAGGGAGGGGAGTAGGTGAGTGGAATGTGAAAACATAGGGGTGAAGTTTCATCTGTGGCCTGAGGGAAGTTCTAGCTTCTAAATGGTAACGCTTGTGTTAGTCAACAATATTCAAATCTTATTCCACGTTACAGTTGCAAAGAAGGGCATGTTGTACAGAGGGAAGTCTTCAAGGAATTCATTTCTATTGATTTTTTTAAGTAACCATATGTTTAGCAACCTTCACTTTATGGTGTGAAATATGTAATTAAAAAATCCCTTATTAAAATAACAACAACACCAAACCTTGTAACAATGAAGTAGATATAAACATTAACCCAGTGTTAACACAGACACTAGGCTAAGAGATTTGAGGAAGAGAGTGGCTTAGGAGTTTGTGGTTTTGAAACCCTGTGTTTGTGAAGGTATTTTTTTCTGTTATTGTTTTAAAGATGTCAAAGCCTTCCTTGTCATTAGCAGGTGACTTTATAAGGAGAAGAGTTTAAGCAGATGGAAAGAACAAACTTTCTCCCTTTACAGGCTTTGGAGGTTTGGGGGATAAATGCTGTGCTATATTTGCATACAAATCACTATCTTGAAAAAGCCTGCTTTCTTGACACTTCTTTCTGATTTTTTTTAATGTATTTGTTTTTAATGAGTTCCTTCTTTGTTTTTAGCAGCTGACTGATTAACTTATTTTATTCTGGAAGCTACCAGAGTGACATTAAAATGTCTTTAGCTTCCTGTTTTGGAAACATTTAGAAATCACTTGCTACTTAGTGTTTTCACGCCTGTTTTTTTTTTTTTTCTGGTAGGATTTTTTGCATTTTTATTGTTGTAAATGATTTAGCCCATTCTTTAATTTTGAATGGATCACACAATCATCTTTATGTGTCCAGCTGTCTTTTGTTGGAAGGGACACATTTTAAATTGTTCACTGCTGAATCAGATTAAAATGATTTTAGTGTTAAGCCATTTAGAAAAAATAAATCTTTAGTTTGTCTTTTGTGGAGAGTTCATCCTTGTGAACATATTGCTCAGACACAAAATAAACTACTGTTTTTCACTCT
Organism: Herpailurus yagouaroundi; assembly: GCF_014898765.1. Classification (NCBI taxonomy): domain Eukaryota; kingdom Metazoa; phylum Chordata; class Mammalia; order Carnivora; family Felidae; genus Herpailurus; species Herpailurus yagouaroundi. The sequence continues at coordinate 8,940,949 of NW_024412444.1, forward strand.
TCAGGAGTGGGTCTCTTAGATTCTAAGCTAAAATGAATAGAAATATGAGCCTATTTTTAATCGTCTTTTGGAAACTAACTCCAAATAATTTTGTTAATTCAAATCAGTGATTCTTAGTTGGAGTCAGAAGACTAAGAATTTTTTGCAAACTCAAGACCACAGGAGAACAATGTATACTCCCCCTTCTCCCCCACCCCCATGGACAGATCCATTCCCAATTTCAGGAGATTCAAAGAAGCCCTGGGGTGCATCTACACATACACGTTAGTTGGTTTTGGGAAATCTAAATTCAAGAAGGAAAGATATCTAGATAGTGAGCCCCATGGCACTGCCTTTCCCCTCTGACCGCCATAGCTCCTAAATTACACCACTCTCCACCCACCTCATTAGGCCAGAACCCTGAGATCTTCTTTGACCCCCCTCCTCTCATGCCCATCCCCCCACATCAGTAAGTACTGTTGCTCCTGAGTCAGAAATATATCTCAAATTCTTTGTATCTACACAGTCACCACCATAGTCCCGGACTATTTGGAATGTCTCAACTAGTCTCTGGTAAAGCCATCCCCAATGGCCTTCACCTTTTCTCCTTGCTTTGATTGAATCTTTTTTTTTTTTCTTTTTTCTATACAACATTTACTGTGATCTTTGTAAAAGAGAACTCAGATTCTGTCACGAGTCTCTGCTGTCCACTACCTGAGATGCTTCTGAGGCTTCCCCTTGCAGATAGAATCATTCCACACAGCCACCCGAAGCTGTGGAGAGCCAATGCTGTTTCGTGACGCTCCAGGTAAACAGGCCGAGCTTATTCCCAGTGTAGCAGTGTTGGCTTTCCACACTTTGCTTTGTGTTGTTGCAACTTTGCTTTCTTATCTCAACCCTTGTCTCTTTCACAGCAGACCATGTTTTCATCTGTTTCTTGCCTTTTCGCCTTCTAGAATATATACTTTTGGACGGGACAGGATGCGATGCATGATGGCTGGTGTGTGTTATGTCCTCAGTGTCTTACACAATACCCACCATGTGAGAGTCTCTTTTTTTTAAATTAAGTTTTTAATTTTAATTCCTGTATAGTGAACCAGAGCATTTTTTAGGACTTTGCCTGTTTTTCACTTATTCATTAAGAATTTCATTTATTTAATTAAGTACGAATATATGTACTTAATGAATAAGAACAAAACATACAAAGTCCTAATAAGTGTTTTGTTTCTACCCTTTCCTCTGAAATTTTCCTTTATGGCCTTCCTTCAGTCACTCATGGAGAAATTCATTCATTAAGCCCTTGTACACCTTTCACTATGAAATATTCTCATGTCTCTTTTACATTGCTAACTTAGGGAGGACTGAATTTTTATTTATTTATTTTTTTGGTGGGGTGGTTGATTCACATTCTAAGAATGCCAAGTGAACATAATTAAGGCTCTCGGTTTTGGAAATAAAGAATTTTTCTATCAACATTTGTATGTGTCACAGAGAAAGATCTCATGACTGTTTTGAAAAGAACATAGAACAGTGTTATGCTCAGATCTTTCCAAGCTCCAATGAGTTAATGGTCTACAACTCTTCCACTTAAAATGCAAGTGCTGCCTTTGATATGCGAAGGGAAGGGCATCTTATGTTTAGTTTTTCTATGCCTTTAGCTGGGTCTCTTTTTGATCAAGAATTCAGAACTAAGATTTTTTTTTTTTTTTTTTTTTTTAAGTGCATTTCCCTTAATTATTTTCATATAAGTAAGTGGGGTCTGGTCTCGTTCAATGTCTCAGAAACAATTCCTGAAACATTTTGAACAGTTACTTATATGAAAGAATTGTTTCCCAGATTAAGCAGTGAATGAGCATGCATGCCATTTGGTCTTTCACCAAATACTTATGGAAGGACTATTCTGCATTACACTATGTGTGAAACCAGGAATGTCATCTGAGCCTGTTCACCAGGAAGTATTTCCCATCTTGTAAGAATGCTTTACCTGCTGAATATTCCCTTTTTATGTCTTCTTCCTTCTTTTCTGTCTCCCATTTCCTATTTCTTTTCTCCTATGGAAGACTCCCTGCTGTTTCACATTTATATCTTGGTTGCTCTTTGCCTTCCGTAATATCTAGACTGTGATGTGTGGGTTGCTTCATTGGCTTGTCCAACTGTACTGAAGATCTAATGGAAATTGGACTTTTCAGTGGCTCTTGAATGGCATTAACAAACCGGAAGTTGGAATCCATGCTTTTCAGGACCTAGTGGAATTTGTGTTGGAAAGACACCCAAGAGGTCAAACTGTATGGGAGTTTGGGGCCAGTCTGGTCACCCTATAGAAGCAGACACTCAAAGTGTTCTGTTCTCATTCACCTACTGGTAGCCTGAAAGCATAGATGGTCAAGTGCTATGAAATTACTTATCTTGCCTGTGGTTTTCCAGCAGATCTCCAATGAATTACAAATCTTTAGCATTCTTTTCTGATTTATACTAGAATTAAAAAAAAACCATTTCATAAAGCTTTTGAAGTGGTTCTCATAGCAGAATATACATGTAGTTTAAAAAACTTCCTTATTGAGGATGATCCTTAAATATTTCCTTCAGAGGCCCAGTGTACTTTATTATTCTTCTTTGTAATACTCTTCCAGCTTTTAATACCTAAGAGCATTTTTATAACATTCTCATCTTGGTTCCCACTCCCATGTTGGCACATTATGGACAGATACTTTTCAGTGACAGTAACTTTCTTTTTTAATGCTCTCCTAACCAGAATTATTTAAGTTCTATATTCTTCTTTGTATCTCCAGGACAATAACGATAATACCGCATTTTCACAATTGTTACTTAGCAACCTTGCAGTACCTAGACATGACTTCTGTATCATCGAGAAAGGGGGAAATTGAGCCTGGGAACAAATATTTGTATTGCTTCCTAATTGAAGACTGGCGGATACTTGATTATGCACACTGGTATTCTTCCTTCCCTCATGGCAGCCAAAATTAATAAATCCCTCCGTTCTTCCCTTCTGATTCCTATCAAGGCCATAGAATCTCTTCAAAATACTGCTCTAGGCAGATACTACAGGTTAGTTGGAAGTTGGCAAAAGAGATGAAACCTGTTTAACAGACTTGCTCTAATCACTAAGAACAGATGATGAACAGAGCTCCCTGCTTACCTATAATGCCAGTCCAGTATGACTACACGACTAATGTATCTGGTTGTCATGGATAAGGAAAGAGAGCTTTGGGGTCTCACACTGCAGTTAAGGGCTCAAGTCCATAAGTGATATATATCATTTCTGCTCACAATTGCTTGACCAGAATTCCTTCAGCTTCATCTAACTACATGGATCCAGGAAATGTAATCCTACCCTGTGCCCAGATATGGCAAGAACCTGAAATAGTTGGTAAACAGCACTAATGACTTCATATACCATTAGATATATTTCAATGTTCAACTTCTCAGCATATTTCATTTAGCAGAATGCCGTCTCCCTCTGCCCATGTGAATTAACAGGATGTTTACTTTTTGTTTAAAACACATAAAGCTTTTTCAGGCACCTCTGTGTTGAGGTAAGTGATATTCCCAAAGATTCCCAGAGAACATCCCCTAAGACATATTTCCTATGCAGTGTTCTGTAAGGTGATGATGATGGTGATGATGATGATGTGATTGCTAAGCAAACATGAGAAATGCTGCGTGGCATCTCTGCTTTTTGAGAAGTCAGTGCACATTAGAACATTAAATATCCTGATGAGTACTGCTGTAAAGAAACCTTTTACTTCATTTCATCCAGTGCTTCTTAATCGTCGCAGACCACCCATATTTCTTCCTATATAATGTGTAATAACATCTCATGGAACCAGTGTTCTGGTGAACCACTATAGTAAACACTGCAGTAGGTACATGGAAACTTCCATGACCTTGGAGTCATTGAAACAGCAGAGATGATTTTACCACATGGCCTTAGCCAACATTTTCACTTAATAATTGTGTGACCTTGGGTATGTAATTTCACTTTCTTGGCCTGAACTGATAAATGTGGAAAAATGGGGGTGATACTATCTACCTCAAAGGGTCAGTGATGATCACTAGAACAGAGTAGGCAGCAAACAAATGTTATACATTCTTTCCTTCCCCTTCTGATATCACTTACTGTTCCCCACATATTTGACTTATTGTAAGCATCAGTGTTCCCCATTCTGATTCTGTTAGGATAATCAATATAAGATTCGTTTGCCTTGAAAAATTCACAGAATACTGTGTGACATTTAAACCAAAGAATCTGCCCCAAAGTGCTGCCAGGCTGCAGGCACCCTTTTTCATTTTGTTTTCTTTGAAGGCACATGTTTACTTCTCCTCTGAATGTGATTCTCATCTCTGAGCATCCAGATGGGTATAGGAGTTTGGGAGATGGCTCAGGGCAGATCTGCCTAGTAAAGGATACTTGGCTTCTCTTCCCCCAGATGAGCAAGGACTTACTGTGACTATATGTTTGGCCCAAAGCATTCCCCAGGACAAAACATGAGAATTCTCATGGATACTTAAGAGATGCTTGCCCTGAGATCCAGGTATGAGCAGAGCACTATCAGTAACTTAATCACACCATGCTGGAATTTATCATATTCTGGAAATCAAATTTGCTTAAAATTATGTTCACAACATTTATACTTATGGTTGATGAATATCCCCTGTTTCCATTGAGTTCCTACAGTGGGTATTTTAATATCCAGTGAACAAAGATGTGGCCCATACTGGCAAATTGCCTCTTCAGAATTGTATTGCTTAATTTTGGGGTAAAATTTCTACCTTTCTGATAAGAAAATTTACAGAAATGCTTACATTGTGAATAGTAGATTACTTATTGAATTGCCACCTACTTTGATTCAAAGCTCCGCAACTGTGTCATTTAAATCAAATAAATTGAATCTTCTCTTAAAAAAAATACCTCATGGTCCATCCTGTTGTTTTTTGAAGTGACATTATGAATTATTTTAAACATTTGCAAGGGCTAGGATTATTTGTTGGAGCAGGTAACTCATTACATAGGGTCTTTAGAAGTCTTTAGTGCAAACTGGAAAGTTCCTTGCTTGTCATTGAACTACAAACTAATCTGCAGGAGAGATGAATACACTCTACTTTTTTATTAGTTCAGAAGAATGACTAATTCTTTGTCATATTATTTGATGCTGACTTCCTCCATATTCATATCTGCGCATGCTAATCACCCTCATCAGAATCAATGATATTTTGATGGTTTGATTTATTTTAGTGATTTTTATATTCTGAATCCCTAGAATAGATCAGATATAGAAAAATAAATGGGAGCAAGTCTGAACAACTCTGAGAATAATATTCTGCTGTCTCCTTTAATTAATCACCTGAATCAGTACATTTCCATTTCTCTGTCATGACTCTATATTTAAATATTTCATATTTGTCCTGGAAATGTACATAAAATTATTTTTTAGATCATCAATTATTATCCATGATGAGCAAATTTTAAACTTATCAAATTTATTTTGAATAAAAATGTAGCAACATAATGAACATTTGATGTGCTTGGGCAAATTCTCACTTTTGCAGCATTTCACTTTGTTTTTGTCCCCACATGGCCTTTGCAGTTGTTTTTTGTTTGTTTGTTTGTTTCCTGAGGCAGTATAGAGGGCCACAAAATGACACCTGCATCTCTTATTACATGCCCAATCTGACTGGTGATGACTACTCAGAGATCAGGATTGAGAAGGAATCTGAGTCTCTTTGTTGTTTTGTTTGTTTGTTTTGTCTTGTCTTGTTTTTTAATTTTTTGTAATGTTTATTTATTTTTGAAAGAGGCAGACAGAGCATGAGCAGGAGTGCAGGAAGGGTAGACAGAGAGGGAGACACAGAATCTGAAGCAGGCTCCAGGCTCTGAGCTGCCAGCACAGAGCCCAATATGGGGCTTGAGCTCACAAACTGTGAGATCATGACCTGAGCTGAAGTCAGTCGTTTAACTGACTGAGCCACCCAGGCGTCCCTGAGTCTCTGCTTCAAGGAGAGAATTTTGTAGCTGATTATTGATGTCTGCCATGTATTTAGCACTGGAACATAATGGCAGAGGTGCAGTGTTTTGCCATCTCATGTGTAATGGAAAGAGCTTTGGTTTGGGAAGCCAAATTGTTGAGTTTCAGTTCCAAATGTGTGCCTGTGTGATACTGAGCAAATCAACTGAACTCTGTTCCCCCATTTATTTTTCCATCCAACAAGGAAAATATTGATGAAATAACAATTGGAGGATAATGTTTAAGACCCATCCCAGCTCCCAAATACCATGGCTGTATGTACTCCATAGGACATTAAGATATCTTGGGGACCTGTTCATTGTTATAAAATTCCCAGAACTTATCACAGTTACCGACTGTGGTGGATTATTATAGTGATGACCACCACTGCCATAAGACTGCCACTGCCCTTGGAAGTGTGGCCTCTCTACTCCTCAGGTCAGGAAATGGAATTTATTGGGGTGCCTGGGGGGTTCTGTTGGATAAGCAGCCAAATTTGATATCGGCCCAAGTCATGATCTCATGTTTCATGAGATGGAGACTGTGGGGCTCTACACTGACAGGTGGAGCCTGCTTGGGATTGTCTCTCTCCTCCTCTCTCTTTCCCTCCTCCCCTCAAAATAAATAAACATTTTTTTTTTTAAAGGAGATGGAATTTATTTCTCTACCTTGAATTGGGGCTGGCCTGTGATTTCATTTGACCAATAGTATGTGGGAGAACTTAAGCCTTCAGAAGCCTTAGAGTTTCTGCGTTGGGGCTGGGATGAAAGAACACATGGAGTGAGGGGCGAGGGGCCCAATGGACCCAGCTGAGCCCATCCCCAAGTCTGCCTCCCAACTGAAAGCAGTTGCATGAGTGAGCCCAGCAGCAACAACCACCCACAGAATTAGGATAAGAAAACAAAATGGTGTTATTTTAAGCCACTGTGTTTGTGTTTGTTGTCATAATACAGCAGTAGATAGCTGGAAGTTGGAAGTCAGTCAGTAGGTCTCCTGTGTCTGGAAGGTTCTAACAATTGGTGCGGAGTATCATAAGGTACCTTAGTTCTCCTCCATGTGGTTTTTGCTCCCCCGTAGGCTAGCTGGGCTTTTCATGGCATCTTGGTCTCAGCATTCAAAGAGGACAAAAAACAGAAGTTGTAATGTCTGTTAAGGCCTGACCCTGGAAAGTCACACAGTGAAACGTCTATCACATTTAACTGATCAACGCAAGTCACAAGTCCAGCCGCAATTTGAGGGGAGAGGAAACAGACACCAATTTTTGATGAGAAGAGAAGCAAAGTCACTTTGCAAGGGGGTGGTGGGATGGGAGGGACTTTTGTGGTAATATTTGTATACAATCTCCCACGTCAACTTTGCTTGACTACTGCAAAAAGTCCATTTGATTTCTTTTTTTCATTGTATGTATTCTGGGTTAGCTGTGTGTCACTAAGAGTCCAGCACAGGGTCTGGCATGTTGTGTTATCACTTCAGTGTGACAAAAACACCCCGAATGTTTACATCCAAAGGATAGAGACAGTCACTTACAGACTGGTGGGGAGCTGAAGAGGGAAAGAAAATGCATTAAGCTACCAACTTGCTGGTGGTCCTTGGTCATATAAATAATGGTGAGTCATTGACTCTGGATTACTAGACTGTCCAACAGGCCATGGGATTTTTCAGTGTGTCTGTCAGCCTGACCCATTGATATTGATAGTTGTAGCTAAGCTTCCTCCAGAATCTGTCAGCTCAGGGGAGCCAAAGGTGCCTTGAAGCAAGCCTACCTCAAAAATATAAAAGGGCCAGATAGTAGCTACATTTGTGGTGAACATATCATAAGTATAAACTTGTGGAGTCACTATGTTGTACATCTGAAACTAATATAATGTGCATCAACTGTACTTCAATTAGAATGAATGAATGAATGAATGAATGAATGATAAAGCAGAAGGAGCCAAATGCAGGCTCCACATCCTTCCATTCTTCTTCCAGTTGAACCCCCCGTACAAGGTGAGGTGGTTCTCTCATTCTTGATGTCAGTACTCACAGTTCTCTGTTAGGATGAGGGCATACTTGCTACTTCCCTTTTCCTGAGGTTTCCTCCCATGATGGGATTCCTGATCTCCTCTGCTTTCTTCATTTGAAGCTAAGTGTTTGTCAGGCTGTTAGTAGTTTTGCACAGTGTCTTTGTGTTTCATCGCACCCATGTCTCTTCCACAAGCAGAGAGACTCTGAGATGCAGGACATACTTTAATGGGAGGGTAAGCAGAGACGAAGTCATAAAAGTACAAAACGTTTTAGCATCACAGCGCTATGGTTAATAACATGGATTTTGGAATCAAGCTTCAGGAGAATTCTAGTTTTAGTTTCATATTGGGTATGCTGTCTTGTGCAAGTTTTTTATTTTCTATAAGCTGTAATTTCCTCATATGAAAAATAGGAATTATAATAGTAGTTTATGGATTTGTTGGAAAGATTAAGTAAAGGAGAGTACATTTATAAATGAAACAGTGATTGTGGCCAAAGAAGGCATGTCTGACAATTTTCTTTAAAGCTAACCATAAGTTGCTAGGCCATTTTCAAGGACAGATCTTGGTCCAAATTTGGAGAAATAGTTTCTGATTTTAGAAAATTGAAATGCAAGACCATACTGAAAAGTTTATCTCACACCCCTAGGCACAGTTAGATTCTGCCTCCTCTGTGCTCCCACAACATTCTGTACTGATTTCTATCAATAGTCCTCATCTCTCTGTGTTGTGATGATCTGTTTATATTGCATGACAGTTTGGGACGTTAGTGTGAATGCTTCAAAGTCATTTACTCTATTGTACTCATCTTGGTGCCCTAAATGCTAGCACAGACTCTGGACTGAGAGGAGGCTCTAGTGGAAGGATGGATGGACACATGGGCTGCACTCTGGCCCACTGGTTGAATTACTCCCCCATTTGTAAAACTGACTTTAAATCTCGTGTGCACTAGGAAGTCTTCTTTGATTTCCCTCTGTTATGAGGAATCTCTTTGTGTACCACAGAAACTAAACTCTAATTATTACCATCTATTCTTTAAAAGAAAATGTTACTACTAAATGGACTTCTCTATTTTGGATTATAAAAGAGAGACCAGATTCCATTTGATCACTCTCTTTCATAGGTTTTCACCCATGATGAATCCTGGATAAACATATATTAAATTCAATTATGCAGATTAACTTCTTTGAGGGTTATCATGCATGTTGGCTAAAAAGTCTCTTCAGAGGCACTAATCCCAAGCAAAGAGGACTCAAAAGAAAGTGTGTTCTTACTGCCTATATATAATATGGGGTTTGCCCATTAACAATGCCTAAGAATCTCTAAATTAACTTATACTGCATTTGTGGCATTACCTTAAAACTACTGGCATATAAACAGTTGCAGTAGAGTTATAAGAGCGGTTCTTCAAAGTTAATTTGCTTTCCCTGAGCTGTTTGTCTATGAGAAGCATGTAGCGCATGATAACACCATCTTTAAGCAATGTGGTGTTTTCTTCCAAAGTGTATGCACTTATTTTGAGAAAGTACTTTTATTGTCTGATGAATTTGTGAATAACATACTGTTTCTATACTCTCATATGTTTGTAGATCATATACTTCGTTTTTCCAATGAAAGATGGCAGAAACTCCTTTAGTTGGACTGGGGAGTAATACTTGTGATTTATCTGTATGATGTTATCACTGCAACACAGTTTCTCGTTGTGGTTGGTCTTTAAAAGCATCAGAAGTGCTACACACAGGGTGAGGAAATATCTCAATTATGCCCAGGTATTTTGCTTAGAAAGTGAAAATTTTTAAGATACCATAATGATATTTGTCTAATATACTATTTAAATAACACTATAGTCTTCAACTTTGGAAAAGAATGGGCCCCCAAATAGTTCTAACTTCCTTTAGTTACCTTTTTCTCATGTGATTCCTCTAAGCCAAGGGTTGACATTATTAAGTCCATGGGCCAAGTCTGGGTTGTCTCTTCTTTTTGTAAATAAAGGTTTACTGGAATATAGCCACACTTACCATTGTTTGTATTGTCTATAGCTGCTTAGACATATAGCCCACCAAGCTTACAATTTTTCCATCTGGCCCTTTGCAGAAAAGGTTTACTGACCTGCTTTAAATCCTTTATGAACCTGCTTGTATTCTCAGCTAGCCACGGGATATTTGACCATACTTGGAGACCCCCAAGGTTATCGTGGAACCTTTGCCTGATTAAGGTGTCCCAGGTTCTGCTGCATTGGGTGCTTTGCTCTGCTTCTGCATCCTCTTATCCTCCATCTGTACCTCCTATAGTACTGCAGTTATCTGTTTTGGTGCCCATCTCCTGGACAGGAAGAACTAGAGAAACTTCCTGTTGTCTTTTGCTCATCCCAGAGCCTAGTACAGTGTCCAACCACTTAACTGGTGCTCACTGTTCACTGAATGAACAAATGAATTACACTTTCTAGTCCAAATAGAAAGCAGCTTTTTATCGGTATAGAGTCTGAATAATCTAGAAACCCCTTCTTTATAGTTTTTTATAATTATATTAAAAGGTTTTCTTAATTTCCCCTCCTCATTATATAAGGAAATCATTATATTTCCTGTGCACTTGTGAAAATTAACTTACATTAGAAATGAGTTTACATTTTTCCAACGCACACCCAACATTAGCTCTAATTATGTTAAATATTAATAATAAACCTCCTTGAATTAAAAAAAAATCTTGCGGACTATCCCAATCTTGTAGAGATGGTTGAAAATGAATGGATGTTGTCTCCATTTTGCCAGGGTCTTAGTACTCAGAGGTAGCTGATCAGAGGGTCTGGATCATAATGTATTCACTCATTGTAGCAGTACTTATTAAGTCTGGTGTTCTAGGCAGGGATGAGACAACAGTAAACAAGACAGCCTCTGCTTTTGTGGAGATTACCTTCTCATTCAGGAAGGTAGTAGCCAGCCAAGAAAACTACCAGCTGGTGGCAAGGGCTACGGCAAGGTGAAAAGAGGGTGACAGAAGAGGACAAAACTGGGTAGCAGTTTAAACTGATGGTTCTGGAATGCTCCTTTGAGGGAGCAGTATTGGAATAGAATCAGAAGGTAAGAAAGAAGCAGCCATGCGAAGAACATGGGATTGAATTCTAGGGAGAACAAACAGCTAGGACAAAAGCCTCAAAATCTGGGAATGAGTTCAGTGTGTTAGATGAACAGAAAGAAGGCAAATGTGATAGATGTATAGTGTGTATGGGAGGAGTGGAAAAGGAGCTTCTGGAAGTAGGTAGGTAGCAGTTGGTACCTACTACCTATGTGAGGTGAGGGCATCTTTTCTCTTGTTTCAAAGAACTGAGGGATAGTGGTTGGTCCTGACTTCCTGATGCCATTTAGTACCTAGAATGGCCAGGGGAGACTAGTGAATCTGCTGTTGGTTAGCTCGGTGACTCACACAGTACCCAGGACCCCCAGATCCATACCCTGGGTAACTCCAGACCCATCTGTCTCTCTGTCAAGTCTTGTGGAGCCTACCTGTGTGTCCACTGACAGGTTGAGATACCTGTCTGTCTATCCTCTGGGTCCCAACAGAGCAAAGACAATGATTATCCACATGAACACCTGCCCAAACCAAGTAAGCACCCTTAAAAGTTAATCCTATTTCATCTTAACATTCACATGGGAAGATCGTTTGGTATATGCAGATGTTTTCTTAATAGAGGGTTAGATTGAAAGGAATATATATGTCAGGGCAATGTGGCCTAAATGGGCTGTTGAAAAAATATCCATCTAATTGAGAACATGTTTAGCTTGTCTAACTGTTTCGTGACATGTTGTTATTAGTATTATTAACATTCAATTAAAGTAATAAATGTATGTGATATATGACCCTGTGGTTAAGTGTACACAGGATAAAACAGCTGACAGATTCAGTCATTTTGATTCAGTTCCATAAATGTTTTGATTCATTAAACATTGGGTCAAGCCAATCCTTAGTACCAGACAAGGAAAATGAACAGATAATAAAATATTTTTAGAGTGTTGGAAAAAAACAAAACAAAACCTTTCAGAT
>NW_024412444.1:8953004-8979849 GCF_014898765.1 Herpailurus yagouaroundi
CCCCCCCCCACCCCGCCCTTCTCTTATGGAAATTACGCCCACCCAGCTGAGTTCAGTGCATTTCCTTCCCTTTGGGCTCTGAATCCTACCAGTGTGGTAGGCTAAAATGCTTGCAATTCTGGTGTGACGAGCAATTGTAGAATTGAGATTTTATTATGCCCCATAGGTGCCTAGCTTCAGGCAAAGCACACTGTTTTAAAACAACAAGAAAAAGGAAAAAAAGAAAGAAAGAAACCAAAAAGAATATCTGAGCACTTTTTTCATCTGCTGGTACCTGAAAACTAAATAAAATTTAATGTATTTCAATGTGCGTATATATGTATGCATGCATGATTGCACGTGTAGCCGCATGTGTATGAGGAATTCAAATACAAAGACAACTGAAATGTTATTGATGATGTAACATTGAATGTTAATTTGTCACCAGCAAATGATCAAACTTAGATTCTTTTTCTCTAGCTCTTATTTGTTCAGGCCAATAGCATAAATATGTTGACTTGTCTCACTTCTAGAATGCACTGAGATGGTTTTGTTTGTAGAAGTAAAAAATCCCTTTTCTTAAATGTTCTTCAACTGGCTTCTAGAATTCTTAATAATCAATTGGAGGAACACTTGTCATAAAATGCTTAACCACATGGCACATCTCTTATTATAAATGAAGTTCACTGTACGTTTTCAGAATGTCTGCTCTCCTTTTAAACATAAATAAAACAACTATTGTGTTTTCATTACACATTTCTCTCAAGAGATATTGAAATTAAAATTTTAATTGTGATACTCTCCATAGAGAAACTGACTGGATATTCTGCTTGTTTTTCCAACCCAGTGCCTTTGGCTGTTTGAGAAGATGGAGCTTTCGAATTGGGGTCAGGAGATAATGGTCCAGAATAGATTTTGCCTCTTGGCATAATTATTTCAGCCAGCACTTGAGTCTCTCTGAACATTAATGCCCTTTTCTCTTAAAAGAATTTCTTTAGCACACCACTGCTTCTCTTTCAAAGTATAATTAACCATGTTTGTAAGCTCCTTTTTGAACTTCTTGGAGTTTGGTGGTTGGGAAATATTTGTTCTTTTATTCCTTAGTCTTTGAGAGTTCAGGCCCTGGGCCAAGGGGATTCAATACTGTGGGTATAAACTTGTTGGTAAAAATCCTACCCAAAGCAAGCAAAGTGTGCCTTAACAGAACTCACTGCAGATGTCCTCGTGTGTCCCCTTCGGCCAGTGGAGCGCTTCCGAGACCTGCGTCCAGATGAAGTGGCAGATTTGTTCCAGGCAACCCAGAGAGTCGGGATGGTGGTGGAGAAGCATTTCCAGGGGACTTCTCTCACATTTTCCATCCAGGTGAGTGTCTAAGTAGCTCAGAAATTGTTTTTCTTCCTTTTCAAATCCTAGCGTTGAACTCTCTCTCTTTTAAGCTGCCGTCTCACTGGTAAGGCAGCCGTCATTGTTCATGTCTTAAATAATAGCAGAAAAAGATGTAATCCAGGACCACCCTAGTATCCATTGTCCCAAGGTGGACTGTAGAATATCAGCTGAGGCACTGTCTGCAGCATTGTTTACAAAACAAATGAGAGTAACAGACAAGTGATTTAATGGGCATTCAGGCATTTCAGATCTTCTACTGGAACTGGGGCTGGACAGCTCATGTTCATTCCAGGGCAATTATATTTTGAGCAGTGCATGGACTTAGCCCTCCTCTACGTCAGTGTAGTAGAGAGATGCAAGTTGGTTGGGACCTTGCCCTCAGAGGGCTCCTTTTTCTCTTTAACTCAATCTGCAGTGATTGATTATGGATTGGTATGATGCTGTATCAAGTATTCTGTGTGGCCTGCTTCCCAGGAAAGAGATGACATACCCCAGTCACTGGAGATCTTTAGGCACAGGCTGAGCCAAGTGTAGAAGGAAGTCTATGGTGAGTCATCAGCTATGGGAATTGAGCAAATCAATAGAACATGTCCTATGCCCTTTCAGATCCCCCATGGGAAGAGCTAGGGGTATCAATACATAATTAAAGTCCTTAGTGGCCTTGACATTGGATGACTCTGCAGTAACCCTTTGGAAAGAATTGACTGGTTCTGTAATGTGAGACCTTGCCCTCAATGCTTTAGTTACACAGAATATTTACCATCCTTCAACTACCCTCTTTGCCTTCCAGCCATAGACTTTCAAAGAAACAGATAGAGAAGACCACTATTTTCAAGTTATGAAAGGCTTTGACTAAAAATGCTCCTAAATGCTTCTTTACAAAGTTTTTGCTGTCATGTCTGTGTTGAGAGTAAACTTCCCTCTAAAATATGCTGTATGTGTGTATGTGTGTGTCTGTATGTGTGTTTGAGTCACTTTTGTGCAAGTAATTAAGCTCAGGGTGGGTTTATCAAGCTTACGCTACAAGTCATGTTTCCGGAGAGTGGCTGAAGGCAACTGTCAGTGTTAAAGGAAATACTAGAAAAAAATTCACCTTCACTGAAAATGGCCAGTGCTAGTAGTTATCTAATGTGATTTACTCAAAAGTGAATTCCATAAACAAAGGAACTGACTTGTGCATAGCACTTGGAGTACTTTTGTATATGCAGTGTCTACAAAACTTTTCAAACTTTAAACTAGAGTATGGTGTTTATTTATTCCACAGTCAAGTGAACCTCGCACCTCATGGATATATACGTAGATAAAGGAAACCCAAGTTTTACAAAACAACATTTACCCATCCTGTGTACTCTAATAGTTTTTGTTGTATTATCTGATTTGGTTTTAGTGCTGATCACAACCCATTAAGCTGACTTCATGACCCACTAACGGACTGTGACTTCAAGTTTGAAAGCCATTTATACACAATTCTGGCCACAGTGGGACAAACATTCTTACCCATTGGTCTGGGCCACAGAGATAGAAGGACTTGCTAAAAGTTGCAAAGTTCTAATTCAATTCTACAATTTTCCGTCATAGACATTGCCTGTTCTAGTATCTCAAACCAACTGAGCACTTGCTTTTGCTTTGTTTTGTGACTGATGTCTGGGCAAATCAGCTCATTTTCAGCTAAACAAATGGTTTTGTTGGTTTTGAAAATCTGAGAGAAGGAACCAGGAATGGGAAAAGGGCCCAACTACAGTGAATGCCCCTACTTTTTCCCCCTAAGGTCAGGACAGCCAGAGAGAGCCCACTGTTGGGTGGTCTTCCCATATAAGACAGCCCATATTCCTACTTAATGGATTATGTTTACAGCAATTTTTTTTTTGAGTAGAGACTTATAGTAACCAGACATTAATTAAACGACCTCTGATTTAAAGATAATCAAAAGGTGCAATAATTTACCTCCTCAAACATTTCCAACCTTCCTTTAATGCAATTAAAGCCATAGCCAAGAGCAAAGAGCATGAAAAGTAGCAAGAGGGTTGGCTCCCTGGATAATTTATACCATTTTTATACATAACTTCTCACTTACTCTCAGGCGGAAATGGAGAACTCTCTGGTCCCACACATTTGAAGTGAATGGTTCCCATGAGAATACTATAAATTAACACACAATGAAATTGGATCTAAATTATTAACGAGAGGTATTTCTGAATAAGCAGGAGATACCATCTATCTGTTATCACCTCTGTTATTTATTTTTTTTCTCTTACTTCTAGGATGGCCCTGAAGCCGGGCAGACTGTGAAGGTGAGTGCTTATTACGTGCATACAAATTAATAAGGGGCAATTATGAGAACTAATAAAAATCACACTGAGCCATTTGCAGCACTTTGCTGATTCATTATGTTATCTTTGAGGTCAGAGAGACCCTCAGTGTTAGAGCCATAAATCCTGACATTATAAACTGTGCCAAGCAATATGTTTCCCATTAGTTTACAAGACATTTACCTTTTGTAGTAAAATTATTCTTGTGTCAATGCTAAAACAGAAGCTAAATCAAGAAGTCCGAAAACAGAAACTGAAGTCAAAAGGATTCAAGTGAGGTAGTATCTCAGAAACGGCATGTGAGCCCTGTGTGGACTGGCGGGTCCCATTTGAAGCTGAGATATCTTTGACAGGCCTGCTGGTTCTTCACACAGCCTCCTCATTCTTGAGCGACAGGCTAAGCGAGTTGTTCTCCACGTGCTGGCTCTTTTCTCCTTCTCTCCTTCTCTCCACCCACACACCTATACTTTTCCTCCCTTTGTACTTAACACTAAAGTTCTAACCTGATGGAGTCAGTGGAGCTGGAAGCTGGGTTTTTAAGTGTGCTAAAAGAGGAAAGGAGGATTTATTAGGATACTCTCTACTTTTCTAGTAAAGTAAAATAAAAGAATAAAACTTTGGCTGATGCTGAGGCTGCGTTTCAGCCCCCTTCCTACAAATGCAAATTCCTCTGCAGTTAGGTCCTATGCCCAAATCACAGAAATGGCTATTTTTTTCAGTGCTAGAAATCAGAGGGAAGTTGAACTGAGGTGCTAATGTTATACTTTGCAAAATAAGGTTTTATCACTGCGAGACTGGCTATGAACAGACAAGGTAATGCTTGGCACAAAACAGTACCAAAAAAACAGTCTCTTTTTGGTATTAGTTCGCATATGGCTTTACTGTTTAACATAGCTACTGTGGGACTTTTAAAAGTACTTTGGGAAGTCCTCCTAAGGAGCAAATGTTTTATAGGGATTGCCACCAAATTCCTTACGATAAAAAGGAGCTGTCCTCCTGATTGCTCCAAACACATGATGTAACAGGGACAGAGGGGACTCGCCTCTTTCTTCCACCCCACTGTCCACCTCCCATGCCAGGCTTCTAAATATGTAGACACCAAAAAGAGTATAATGAGTAGCTTCTTTTTGAAATTCATTCATCCTTTCTTCTTTTCTTTTTTCTTTTCTTTTCTTTTCTTTTCTTTTCTTTTCTTTTCTTTTCTTTTCTTTTCTTTTTAAGAGAGAGAGCATGAGCAGGGGAGGGGCAGAGGGAGAGGGAGAGAGAGAATCTTAAACAATTTCCATGCTCACTGCAGAGCCTGATATAGGGCTTGGTCTCACAAACTGTGAGATAATGACATGAACCAAAATCAAAAGTCAGAAGCTTAACCAACTGAGCCACCCAGGCGTCCCCTGAAATTGTTTCATGAATTACAAAGCACAAAGTTTAAATCTTGTTGCTAGTTTTTTTTAATTTTTTTTTCAACGTTTATTTATTTTTGGGACAGAGAGAGACAGAGCATGAACGGGGGAGGGGCAGAGAGAGAGGGAGACACAGAATCGGAAACAGGCTCCAGGCTCCGAGCCATCAGCCCAGAGCCCGACGCGGGGCTCGAACTCACGGACCGCGAGATCGTGACCTGGCTGAAGTCGGACGCTTAACCGACTGCGCCACCCAGGCGCCCCTAGTTTTTTTTTTAAAAAACTCAGTATGTAATTGTCAATCCTGACAACACCAGATTTAGGTACTGAACGCACTATCTGATGGAATTCGTTCAAATATGGAAGTATGTCTGTAGGAACACAGCTAATAACAGGGGAGCATGTACAAACTAGATCAAATGAAATGCACAGATTGATAATAGGTACATATTAAACACATTTATAGCTTATATGTATATATAGGTAATATAATCTCACAATTTCATTTTGGTTCTGAATGAAGGATTAAAATTATGTTCTATATAAGCAGGCGTTGAATAGAGACAATAAGTAGATAAGTGATTTCCAGCAGCTGATGAAAGGAGCGCATGGGGAATGACAGCTAAGGGGTACGGGTTTCTTTTTTAGGGTGATGAAAATGTTGTGGAATTAGATAGTGCTGATGTTCATGCTGCATTATGAATATTCTAAAACCTACTGAAATGTATATTTTAACATGGAAAATGTTATGGTATTTGAATTGTATCTCAATTAAGAATAGTAATAAAACACAGTAAAAAAAAAAAAAAAGTCACCAAACACCAAGTCTAGCAGAACTGCACACCCTGGCTAAGGACTCTCTGATTCTAACAGTGACTACTTTTTTGGTGTCCCCAGTTATCCAACCAAAAATGTTCACGGTTTTGTCAGCCTCATTGGTGAGGATGATGGAGTAATTCTTGGCCTATAGGACTTATATATGAATTGTTGAATGTGATTATTATCACCATCACCATTGTTACTTAGTATAAGTTAATATTTTTTAACAATTCTATATTTTTTAATCAGTAGATTGTATTGCTTTGGACATCTTTCAGCTATTTCCAGCCTAATCACAGAATTCCCCCAATTCTGTGAATTTGGGGGAGGGGCTGCATCTTAAATCCTTTGTAGATGATAAAATGGCTAAAAGAGAACAACCATGCACATGCATATGAAAACCTATGTGTATGACACATAGGTGTATGTGAGTGTGTGTATGCAAAGTTGTGAAAACTGTCCTTTTAGGCCAATTTTGCATATGTGATGTTGTCCAATCTATGTTTTTTCAAGTGCAATCCTTATACTACCTGCATAAAAATTAATTTTGGTGTTAGTTAAACCAAAAAGAAGTGGACTCTTAGTTCTTATGCTAAATCAATTGATTTAGAATCTTTGTGGTTTGGGCTTGGGAATCTTCATTGTGAACCAGCCCATAATATGAGTCTTTTCAGAGTGTGGCTGTTTCTCAGTCTTGTTATTTTATGCTGATAAAATAGCTGGTAATGGCCGCATACCCCTGCCGTGTGGAAACCAGCCATCTAAAAGCCAGCCGCTCCAGGGAGCAAGGCAGCACCTTCAATATTCAGCTGTCTGGTTCTGAAAACTGCAGTTCAAGACTGAGCATTTCATGTTTTGAAATTCACACAGTTGTGCGTTTCAGGGTAGCATTTGACAGCCTGCCGCGGAAAGCGCAGTGACTGTTGGCTTCGTCTTTGCCTGTGTGTCTGACTCTTGGTATTCTGCCCAATGTCTGGGTTCGAAACCATTTGTGTCTCATGCCGGGTGGTAATAACAATAAGCCCAGTAATGATCTCTTCCCCTGAAGCAACTGTTGTTATTGTTAGTGAAGGTGTACCACTGAGCTAGACACTTGAACGTGGTGCCACTTTAGGGCTTTTTGTTTGTTTGTTTCAGGGGCTTTAAATTCTGCTTTGCAAAGAACAAGGGTGGACTTGCTTACTCAGTAAGTGATTCATAGCAGGAAGGGGAAATATGGAAGTAAAAAGTGACCTATTACATTTCAGTTGATTATTCAGTCTCCTTTTGAATTTAAAAGTAGTAGAGTGCTGCTATTTACCCAGTGATCATTGCAATGATTTGAATGTCCTGCAGTCTTGAGAAACAACCTCTTTTTTTCTGGTTTTAGGCATGTATTGCAATATACATATACATGTATATACATATCACTGTATATAAATATACATGTATATACATATCACTGTATATACATACACATGTATATACAGGTACAGCCATATGTTGCTGTATTGTTAGTCTTTTCTGACCCCCATCACCCATCTGAAGTGGCTCTGCTCAATAAAGCCTTTATTCCCTATCTTGTTGCCTTATTTGATTTCCTTCAAGGCATTCTTCACTGTTTTTTTGATTTGTGTGGTTATTTTTGTTTCTGTACCTATGTTTCCTTAGTCCCTCAAGAATGTAAGCTTTTTTGAGGACTTGCATTTTGTCACTGTCTACGATGGCTCTTTTGGGTGGTATGGGGAAAAGAATGGGGAAGATAATGGGTCTTTGCTTGAGAGAGCAAATCTACTCATAATTTTCTAATGTGAATGAACATGAAGCAGCAGATGATATGTACTTGTATTTCAGTGTGTAGTCAGGGGTCTGTCTGAGTTTCCTGGGATTTTTGTCAAGAATCTCCTATATCTCAGGCATCACTGACAAAGACCAGAATTTCCACTCATCAGGTTGCCAAACCATATTCCAAAATGTAATTTCAACTAGCCAAATCATTAAAGGCAGTGCTCAGTCTTTTAAAAGGGATGCTCCATAGTAAGTTTAATGTGAGCTATCTTTTAGAGAAATTAATATGTGCATCTTTGGGTGGGAGGGTGTTTTAGGTATATTAAAGAGAGAAATTTATGGCAGGCAGGCAATCTGGAATCTCATAAGAACTATTTATAGAATGTGCTTGTTTATCCTTTTTTGTGGTTATGGAATTGAATCTCCTACTTAGATAGTTCATTTTATAATATTAAGGCAGTGGGAAGTATCTTAATAACTATTGATATATTAGCAATTACTTCTCAGATTGCTTAAGAAAGAACAAGAAAAGGAATTCTTTGGAAAAGTGTGATTTAAAAATTAAAATAAAGATAAAAACAACTGTTCCATTCACTGAAGGGTCTCTATGGTCCTAGAAGAGATTTTCCACGTAGAGATTTGGTAATCATTTCAATTCATGAACATAGAGGATATTGTAGCTCTTCATGAAGTTCAGTAGTTAATGCACTTTGGCGTCAATCAGAGGTTCCATGGGAATATTAGGTCTATTATTTTCCTGTATGACTTGGGCAGGACTCTTAGCATCTCTGAACGTCTTCGTCTTCACTTTTCTTTCTTTTTTTAAAAAATTTAAATTTTTAAAAAAATTTTTTAGAGAGAGACAGAGACAGAGCATGAGCAGGGGAGGGGCAGAGAGAGAGGGAGACACAGAATTTGAAGCAGGCTCCAGGCTCTGAGCTGTCAGCACTGAGCCTGACATAGGGCTCAAACTTGTGAACTGCGAGATCATGGCCAGAGCCAAAGTCAGACGCTCAACCAACTGAGCCACCCAGGTGCCCCCCCTTTTTAAAAATTTTCTAAAAATTATTTTTATTTCATCTTCAGTTTTAAAATGGAGGGAACCCTATCTATTGTGTTGAGTGATGATGAGGAGAAACCAACATGAATAGAGAGCCTAGCCCACTATCCCTGGGACCTTGTTCATGTTTCTTAATATTAATCTTACCCTCAGTTTCTTATGTTTCTTTTGTAACATAGGCAAAGACTGGGCTTTAGGAGAATATACTTGGCATTGAGATTGCGGCCCTGATGAGTTCACAGTTATACACTGAATTGTCACTGTTGACTTTTGCCATTTTGCTTAAACTCTTGAGAAAGCTTTCTTCTGGTAAGAGGACTTGTGCTGTTTGAATACTGACTTTGAATTTATTACAAAAGTGACCAGTTGAACATTCAGAAATCTGCCTTAATAATTGGGGGGAAAAATCTCTACCCTGATATATTTTTTTATCCGCTGCTCTACTCCTATGGTAATGGGTAAGTCATGGTTCTAAACTGACAGTATACTTCACAGTTACTTGAAATAGGTTTTCACAAAATACAAACCTGCCTGCCCCCTATGCTGATTCAGTAGGTCTGGTGTGGGCCCAGGACTCTGCATTTTAACAAACACTAGGTGATTCCCATGCACACCTTAATCCAGTGCACAACTTAGCAAAGAAGTGATGAGAAGACATGGAGGACTTTCAACAGAACTCCTTGCTTTCAACCCAAATCAATTCCTAAAATTTGGTGTGCACCGAATGGAGATACTGACATTTTGAGAGTAAAAATGATTTTTCTTGACTGTTATTTATTATTTTCATAATGAAAGAAATTTCACAAGAGTTGTAATTTGCCAGAGAACTTTTATCCTTTGCTTAAAGCCATGACAGAAAGTGCCTTGCCTATGTTTATGCCTAATGCCTGCATTTACTGCCTGAAAAATTAGTATTTTAAGGATGTGGTAGCTTTTCTCTTGTGGAATTGGCTTACAATTTATATCTCTTTTCTCAGAATGAATCCCATTTGCCTGAATTTGGTAAACCAAAAATAATTTCAGTGCTCAGGTCGGGATGAGTTTGTTACCCTTCTGGGGACTTGGGGACAAAACTTCTGGTCCCTGGGTCTGTCGGCAGAAGGGACCATGAGTCTGCCTGTCTCCTATGGGAAAGTTCCTCTCTTCTACTAAGCCTCAAGCCTTCTTCTAAGTAGGTATCATATCATTGTGCATGTGTGTGTGTGTGTGTGTGTGTGTGTGTGTGTGTGTGTATTTATTTCAAAATGATCGATTTTGATTTGCATGATGTCATGAAAAAACACTGAAAGAGAATTTAACCAGGTGTTAATTAACCAGGTGTTTTCTGGTTACTATGTGTTTTTTATTTTCTCTGTCCTTTCACTGTCACAGGCAACTTTGGTGGATGGGTCGAGGGATTCTGGAAATGGAGTGAGGATAGAGGGAAAATGGCATCAGCATTCCAACATACTGATGGAGAGACAGATGACCTGGTTTCAGTCCCAGAGCTGTCACCTACCAGGTGTATGACCCAGCAAAAGTTAACCTTTCCTAGCCCCACCATCCATTTATAAATTGATAACACGAGGGCCTCACTGATACCCTTCCTCCTAGAGGTGTTGCAAAGACTAAATGGCTTAATGCATGTAAGTGTTTTCAAAACAGTACTTGGCATGCAATACATCTGAATAAATGTTTGCTCTAGATTTATAATTTTCACTGAGTCCTCATAACCCTCCAAAGTAGGCAGTGATTTTTTTTTTAATTTTTTTTCAACGTTTATTTATTTTTGGGACAGAGAGAGACAGAGCATGAACGGGGGAGGGACGGAGAGAGAGGGAGACACAGAATCGGAAACAGGCTCCAGGCTCTGAGCCATCAGCCCAGAGCCCGACGCGGGGCTCGAACTCACGGACCGCGAGATCGTGACCTGGCTGAAGTCGGACGCTTAACCGACTGCGCCACCCAGGAGCCCCAAGGCAGTGATATTTTACACGTGAGGAAACCGAGGTTTATAGAGGTGGAGTAACAAATCACACCATACACAACTGACAGGTAGTAGAGCAAAGATTCAAACCCAGGCCTCTCTGAGAGCCCCTCTCCATTATATCATGCAGCCAGCTGTTCCTAAAAGCACCTTGCACCCAATAAGCACAGGGGAAGATGCACAAGGAGAGGTTTTGTAAATATATTTTCACCCATAACACAAATTAATCTGCATTATTTTTCTCTGCTTAGAATAATATTAGTTTCTCCCTAAAAATACCCACAGGATTCTCTCTGTTTAACTTTATTATACAGGTAAAGGTCAACTAAACTAAATGCTGTTTTATTACTGTATGCCAGTTTATAGCAGAATTATATGTTTTAGGTGTTTAATTTTTCATTAGTGCTACCAAACAAATTTCTTTAGTAATTGGAGGCCCTGACATAAGCAAAGTGGATATTTGGCTGTTAAATTTATTTTGGGATACGTAGCACAGAAATGCGGCAGATACATTCTTAATGTCAATGTTTTATAGATCTCAGTAGACTGTCTTTTACACCTGATGTTCAGTTTGGGGGTTTTATTTAATCACTGTCAAGTGAAATATCCTGTGAAAAGCAAAGTGCTCTGTAGACCCTAAAATGCTACATAAATGTAAGGTGTCATTATTCAGAGTCACTTTCTTAACTCTGTTGATGCAGTAAGGGCTGTCACTCACTGTTGTCATTTTAGTGTGGAATAGTAGGTGCTCAGTAAGTAATCACTGAAGGAATTTCTCTCTTGGTATTTTGCTCTGTATGTTTCTAGCCTGGGAAATAATGTGTATAATTCTCTAATTCCATTTAACTAGATCATTGTAGGTTTAAAGTTTTCAACCTGCAGCATCTAAATAATTAGCTTGGCCAACATTTGAACAAACAAACAAACAAAAATCAAGGAGGGGGGGAATGAGAGAAAAGGCAAAATAAACTCAGACTAATCATGTGATGAGGATTCAGTTTTGAGGAAATGTAAATGTTCATGTCAGTCTCAGTAGATGAGCCATTTGTCATAAACCACACCACACACCTTAAATGTAGACTGAGGGGTGAATGTCCATTAAATAATGTGTGGTTTGGTTGAAACTGGACATTGTAGCTGAATCAGATACAGACGATATTACAAACTTCTATTTCAGGAATTATTAACAGCAGAAATAACAAAATACAGAGGCAGATTACTTATAGGCTATGTATCTTAACTGTAAAAATGCAGATGGGTAATATTGCTTAGAGATATGGACACAAAGAGGGTTGGGATTCCCTTACGTGGAAACATTAAGGAGAAGGAGTGCACCGTGGGGTGTCACGAGTACCCAGTAGCCTTCAACTCCATAGATCTTTTTTATTTTTAAGATGGGTAATGTGTACCCATTTGTTCATCACGTTATTTATAGTTTGTAATATCACTGATATTTTAAATGTATTTTGAAAAGAAATATACAGCTTTGTCTATACTTTTTATTTCACAGGGGTCCCACTGAAAGGTTTTCCATCAATAAATGACTATTATAATTCATTCTTATTCCTTTATTATCTTTAGCAAATAACTGATTCTCACACCTATGTTCAATTCTCTGATAATGGGGCCCATAATATAGATTTCTGAAAAGCCCACAGTTGATTTTGATGTTGCCCAGATTTAGGAACAGCTGTTTTCATATATTTCTTTTTTTTTTAAGTTTTTTTTAAATTTATTATTTTGAGAGAGAGAGAGAGAGCGTGCATGCACAAGCATGAGAGAGGGAGAGAGAGGATCCCAAGCAGTCTCTGCGTTGTCAGCATGGAGCCTAATGTGGGGCTCAAACTCACAAATTGCGAGATCATAACCTGAGCCAAAATCGAGAGTTGGACACTGAACCAACTGAGCCACCAGGCACCCCTTAACATATTTCTATAAATACATTTTGATTCTTGGTCAAAGTGGCCTAGGCTTGATTCTTGCTGCCATATCCATCCTAAATCATTCAGTCCCTTGAAGGGGCTCCTCTTTGCCTTTTATGCTGAAACCATCAATAAATTAATTCTTAAGATACAAAAGCAGCTGGAATAGTAAGGATTTGATGACTAAGTCTGGGTCAAATGGAAACCAGGTTAATGAATAATGGACATGGCAGCCTGCAGAGCTCCAGAAATGGAAGAATTAGAATAATGACCTTCCTAATGACATTCAAGTGAAAAATTCTGGGTTGGTGAGAATCTGTAATGGCCCTTGGGCTAAACACAGTGAGAATTTCTGTCCCCTCCCTTAGTATGAATTATGTTAGTGCTGGGAAAGGATAATTTTGAAATCTTCACATGCCGCGAGGCATCAGTACTACACCTGCGGTCTCCTAGAGGATTCCCTTTCTAGAGAGGCTATTCATCTACCAAGATCAGGAAAATTGAGGTGTACATCTCTGGAAGCCTCCTGAGTCATATCAATCCCAAACCTCAGGGGGAAAAGACAAAACTGATGGTCTGGAATCCCTCTGGGCTCATTCTACATACAGATGATACTTTGGGGTGCTGGTAACGAAAACTCCCCTTTCTTTCCCTGGTAGCTTATTCTCTTAAATAAGCCTCTCTTGTTCCTGATGTTACATGAAAAGTCAACATGAAGTTGTTTAGGTTGTTTATCTTGCCCAAAGTGGTTTAGAAGAATAAACATTGTTGAATGAACAATGTGAACTCACCAAATACTCTTTTACTTCATGGTGAAATCCATTTATCCTAATGTTCACATCCAAATATCCCACCATAGGGTCTATATATCAGTACTTGTTACCTGAAAAATGTTTTCTTACCGTGCTTTGTATACCAGGACTGTGATAAACAACCCAGCAGGGCCTTTTATTTGTTTCAATTCATCTGTTGGTTGTAAATGGTATAAATTCCTAGACGTAATCAGGTTCTAGCAGTATAATTTTGACAAAATGATTCATCCATGGAAGGAGTAAATATGATTCCAAGCTCAGCTCTGCCATCAGATGACCAGAGATGACAGTCACCCTCGAGGAAGAAACTCAGAGCCTGGATAACTCAGAGAATCCCAGAAGGGCAAATGACCTTGGAAGGCACGTGGAATCATCACCTGTTGTGCAAATGATCCCTGTCAGTAACCTTTAAATTGGTCTGTCATCTTCCTCTCTCTCTCTGGAAACCCAGTGCACACTGAGGGAAACACTTCTAGTTTTATACAGCTCCAATCTGTGGTTGACAATGAGCATGTCCTCTCTACCAAAGGTATCCTGTTCCTAACTCCCAAGGAGTGAGCATTCTGTCTGCTCATGTTTTATTATCTAACATTCTGTTGTTATTTTAATTTATTCTTCCAGTGCCTACTATGTTCCAGGTATTGTCACAGGCCCTGGCAGACAAAGAAGAGTGAGGCATAGTCCCTATCTTTAAGGGCAGTCTCTGAAATAAGTGCTAGAGTAGAAGAAGACTGAGAGGTTGTGGGAATTTTGTAGTGCCTATGAATCCCTGTCCCAAGAAGGGTTTATTGAGCACCTGCCGTACTTAGGTGCTGCCAGGCACTGGGGTGCCATGGAAGAACAAGCAGCCAAGGAACAGCCCTCACCCTACTTGTCCGACTTCCTCTACACCCAATGAATGCATAAAATAATTGCAAGCTTTGAGCAGTATTAAAAAGGCGGTACCATGGTGCTGTGAAAGGAAGAACATGGAGGGAGGAAAGGCGGTGGAGTGGCCAGCAAAGTTCTCCTGGAGAGGTAAACTGAGACCTGAGAAATGATAAGAGTCTATATGGATGGAGAGCTGTGGAAGAAAGAGCATTCTGGGCAGAAGAGACAGAAGTGATGAGCTTGGGATGTTCTAGGAGATGATTGAAGTCCTTGGGGGGGCAGGAATTTGGGGGCAGAGAGAAGTGAACAAGAAAGCAGTTATGCCAGGCCTTGTACACCCTGGTAAGGGGTTTTAATTCAATTTTTAATGTGTTCAGTGTTTGGATTATATTCCAAGGGCAGAGGGTATTTCATGTGTGCCACATGTGATGGGTCACCTTAATTAATTTGGCTTTTAAGTTTCTAAGTCCAGTTTTCCAGAACTTGAATAATTTTGTCTCATATCTATCTTGAGCACTATGGTTGTCTTCCTGGCTTGTTTTCTTTATTCGTCCATTATTTAGCAGTTAAGAAGTCAGGGTGTGTTTTAATCCATCTGAATATTGGATTCACATCTAGCTACAGGTGTGAACCCTCTTTGGTGTAATTCAGGAGCCAGCAAACTTTATCGTACATGTCCAGAGAGTAAGCATTTTAGGCTTTCGGGGCCAGGTGTCACAATACCCTTGCCTTTGCAGCATGAAAGCCGCCAAAGAAAATATGTAAATAAATTTGCACAAATAAATATGGCTGTATTCCAATAAAACTTTATTAAGAAAAACAGGCCATGGGCCAGATTTGTTCCAAAGGCTGTAGTTTCCTCATCCCTGCCCTAAGCCATTTCTCTCTGCCAACTTATGAGTTTAGTTAACCCTGACCTAAGCCACCTAAGGATTCCATTCGCTTTAGGGATGGTTTTTCCCAGCCTCATGGAGAACTTGTATCCATTGTCTGTGGGTAGGGATATAAATAAGGAAGCAGTAACCCTGACAGTTGCAACAACTATCTTAGGATTCATGGGTGAGTCTGCTATAGAGTGAAGCAGATACTAAGCGTGTAGTGGCAGAGACAGAAGTTGGACCCTGGGTGACATTACCAGGTTGCTGAATTAACCAGTCCTGAAGTCTGCACCACCTCCAGACTTTTTGGTTAGCTGATCCATTAAAGTTGAAGTTCCTGCTACCTCCAGTGGAAAACATCCTCAACTAGATCATCTGCTCTAAAATATTCAGTTATTGTTACTCCTTAATATGCTTAACTGGCAGTTTGCATTAAGTGCTTCTGCATATCTGCAATACTCATCACATGCCAATGGGAATCCTTGAGTGAAAGTTTGAGAATCAATGGCCCTAGAAAAGCTTAACTTCCAATAGGCTCCCTTTGGTGCATGACCACAAGGTAATTCCATTAACTTTAATGATGGTCGTGCTGTACAAAATGGGTCCTGTTAGTCTATTCTTCCCCTTATTTTTTAACATTAAATCTTATCCTGCAGCTAATTCTTCAGGGTAAGATATGTTCACCGATGCCATTCATTTCTTGGCCTTTATTAATATATGCAAGACTCTCTTAGGGAGGGAGTTGGGTACATTAAAAATGAATCCACTGCCCCATTTGTCGACTGTGAGAAAACCCAAGTCAGGGACATCAATGGATTATTATTGATTGTTGTAAGATCCAATAAAATCATAAATATGGCTCAAACAATTACTGTGGCCACATTAGCAAATTATCAAATCTATAACTTTCCTTGGGGCCTGGCCTCAGAGATTTAAATAAAGTGCCAGAGGGAACAAAGTTGTATTTTAGGAATGTGACAAACCAGGGCCAGGATAGAGAAATTTATGATTTAATTTGCTGTGCAATCTAATTGAGAATAACTGTTGGATTTCTAAAAAGTGAACTTTGATTAGGTTAGGCTAGGCACCAGAAATAAACTGGAAATATGGGTCAGTTTATACTTTTCTGAGCGTCTGTCACAAGGGGGAAAGGAAAGTGTTCATTGTGGGGAATGACTTTCCTGGGTGACCTTCTACCCTGCCTTCTGTGTTCTTATTTCCTGTGTTCATATAATTGCATTATACCTGAGACTAGCTGGCTCTTCCCAGAACGTGCTTTTTATGCTTTTCACCAAGTGTCAATTTCCCCCCATTTAGAAATAAATCAATTCAGAATGAAATTACCCAGAGCATTCATTTTTCACCATCTAGTAAATGAGCCTCTCTCAAAAACAGGAGGTCCTCCCTTTTTTGGTTCAGGCTTAATAACATCCTCTTCTTACACAGAAGTAGTGCAGAACTGTTGTCCCTGCCTTCTCCTGGCTTGTCATCTTTGGTGGGCTACTAGGCAGGATTTGCCCTGTAACATGTATATTGGCATGTTCATGGATTCCTTTGCATATTTTCTGAAGATCTAATGGGATTCGGACTGCCCGGTTTAAATTTCTAATCCACAGCAGGTTGGGAGGGAGCAGCCTATAGCACCCTATCATCTGTTAGCCACTGTAATCATCCATCTGAAGCCCTGGGCTGTGCCTCATGCTGATGACAGGCACACCAGTGGCTAGGTTTTCAGGAATGGATTGGCTCATCTTGCAGCTCACTTCAGGAAAATAGAAAAACAATTTGCACAAAGATAAAGGAGATTTCATAGTGATCTGGGTAGAGCTGGCTAACGGATTTCTACTGGCAGTCAGCAAAAGCTCGAAAACCCAGCTGAGAAATGATAAATTACTGCTAACTGTCCTAATTATCCCTTGACACTCCGTGTTGAAACCTGACTACATTTTGCTGAAACTTACAAATAGGAAAGAAATTTAAGGTTTAATAAATTACCCATAATAGAAATGCTGAGAGAGAGGGAGGGAGAGAGAGAGACAAAAAGAGAGAGAGAGGGAGCAAGCATGATGCCTATAGCAGAGGGCCCGTATTGATCACCCAATGGTTTCTTGAGCCTTAGCAAGAGAAGGTGGGGGAAATGTGTTGAATAAATTGTAATTTTAATTACAAACCTAATTGATTATATTCAGCACACTCATCAGGTTAAGGAAGACGAGGAGTCAACTCCCAAGGTCATTACATTAATAAGGCACAGTAAGCATGTAATTGGCGTTGAGTTGTGAACATCACGTTCTCTGTAAACAGCATAATCAACGTACTATTTTTGAAGAGTCGCACACTAAGTTTGTTTCTTTATATTTTGGTACAATCATCTTGTACTAACCCATCTTTCATGTTTTATAGTTTCAGCTTTACCTTCATCCATTGTATAAATCCACGTAAAGTCCTTCCAGTGATGGCTAGCTTACTTTTTACCAGCTATCTTATTCCATTTTTAGATGACTTCAGTTAGAAAAATGTATTTTTCCTTTTTCATTTTTTTCTCTTCTTCTTCCTCCTCCACCTTATCTTTTCCTGTGAACCAGCAGTCACAAGACTGGAATCTTTGTTCTTTTCCTTTTCTCTTTGGAGTCTGGGCAGTCTGGTTTAATTCTGTATTTCCTCTCCTTCTCAAAAACCGTATAGGAGTTGGAAGATGTGCTCTTGTCCTTCTACAGAATCATCATTGCCTTTAACTGTGTACATGTACATGACCTGGTTTTTACTCCTTTGCCACACTTGTCCCCACATCTGGGTGTTCTCTGCTGATTGTTCTATTTTAAACATGTTGCTGAGAATCACACAGAGGCCTCCAGAGGGCACAGGAGCAAGAGTTTTATGCAGTTCTTGGGACATAGTAGGCTCTCACTGTTTGTTGAACATGAGGATGGTATAGAGCCTCCGGCCTGGGTGTCCATGCTGCAGATGAAGATTGTCAAAAATTAAATGGTTAGAAAAATCTTGTTGACAGAGACACAGCTGGATGGTGGGTTTTGCTGGTGCCTTTTCATATTTTGAAGACCATGGAATCTGGTCAATGATACGGGATCCTGCGATGTCAGTACCCTCAAGACCAACTGGGAGGTGAATTGATAGAGATGCTCTTTGTTCTCTCGGTGGACAAATGCTAGCACTGGAATGAAATCTGAGCTAATATTCTTAATTAAGCAGTGATCTGTGGGGGCTCCTTCCACACCAAGGGTGTTTTCCAGAGACTGACTGTTCTCATGTCTAATCCTCACCAAGCTTTCATGCTAATTATTTTCCCTCAAGCAGGCATATAAAAATCACCCAGAATGCTTTGACTCTTTGGGGTGACAATTAGAAGCATAATTTAGTGAAAGGCAGCTAACTCATTAAATTCTGGGAGTTGGAAGGATCATGGAATCTTTGAAGTCTGAAAGCTATAGACTTTTTCTATGGAAAAACTCAGGTATATGCACAAAATATTGAGTTTGCTTTCAGGGGTCTGCTGGCCCCATGACACCTGTGTGGATTGCTCCCCTGATCTTACCTGAATTGCTGTCTTCCATCTATATTCAGTGGCAGTTAGTATTACTAGTGTAGGTGGATGGGGTAAATCATGAGGCAGGTCACAATGAGCTATGTTCTCCCCATTTGAGAGATTTACCTTATAAAATAGGTCTCTCACTCAGAAGAAGTATTTGGTCTGAGGATTCAAAGACTGGCTCCATCTACTCTTAGTTGTATGGTGTTAGGCAAGTAGTTTAATCCTCTATGCCTTTGTTTCCTTGTCTGTGAAATTGGAATAAGAGCACTCCCTCTTGCATAGGACATTTATGAGTATCACATAAAACCACAACTTGGGAAACTCTCCACACAGTGTCTGGCACACTGTATTTTTTATTTGCCAGTGATTTGTTGAGACCCGACTGTTTGCCCGCCTCTGTTCTAGCTTCTGTGATGACAGCAAAGAATGAGGCAGATGTGTAGTCCCTACCGTCAAAGAGAGCATCTTCTCTCATCTTAATCTCCATCACCCTTGCGTCAAGCAGAGCAGATGGAAATATCAAGAGAGACACCCGTTAAAAAGGAGTTGAAGTGGATTCCAGTTTACTTCCAGCCACTTGTGTCATCCTGTTAATAGGCCCAGAATTCTTATTAATGGAAGCACACTGGTCTCTCAAACGGAATCGAATTACAGAGCTAGTTCTTTCATGCTGCAGGCAGTGAGGTCTACCAGGTGTCCTTGAGGGGGAAGGGGAGCAGTGTGTATCACCTCCAGACACACAAGATGTCTGCAAAGCATGTGCCCCTGAAACAGGTGTTTGTTCCTTTAAGAAGCAGAATGTTATTCATCCTGTGCATCACGGATTCTTTAATAAATGGACAGTAAAGTGATTGAGAAAATGTTTCCTCCATAGCTCAGCCAAGATAGATCCTTATTCTGATGTTAAATTTGCATAAACAGGAAGTGAGGATTTCTTCAACTTCTAAGGACCAGGCATGACCTTAAAACTAGGCTGGACATTCATAGGAACTCATTCCATTCAGCTGTTAAATTTTACTTCCCTCTTCAAAAGACTGAGTTTGACTTTAAGATAGATTTAAGAAACATAGAAGTTGAGATTTGAGAGTTAGAAAGCTTAGACTTCAGGGAGTTAAATCTCAAGTTAAGTTTAAGAGAGTGAAATTGCAAGTTTACCTAGAATGGAGTTTGAAGTTTTCAATGCGATGAGGGTTTGTTCTGTTTTTACGATTTCTCAGTACCCCTCTAGATTTCCTTTGTAGCTTCCTCTTGCAGCTGCTGGTGCCGGGTATCCTGGATATGACTGTCAGAAGGAGGAGCGGAGCTGAGGACATTCAGAGCTTAGACGCACCCCCAGCTTCCACAGGGGTGGGGAGCGTTCCCCAGCAAAGTGGGGGATGGATGGTGGTGCTGCATCCCCCAGGGGGGTGGGGCCCTGCTGCCCTCCGGTCCCACCTGCCGAGGTCCCCACTGCCACCTCCATAGACTGACCTCAGAGAACATTCGTTATGTAGACACTCTGCCATCTGTCGTGCTGCAAAGGCTTCCAGACTAGAACAGAAACAGGTGTGATGTCAAAGTAACTTAGTGAAGAAACAAGTTGAAAGGGGAACTCAGAAATAGCCTGCCATGTTGTAAGCTCTCCTCCATGCCTCCCTAGTGGCCGGCTCCTTGTAAGGCTGGGAAAGCTAGTTTGGGCTCTAGTCTAGTACTGGGTGGCTTTCTGGAGGCACACGTGGGACTGTTGTGTGACTTGCAAGTGGCAACAGGCATCATGGTATGGATCCCTCTGTGGGGCTCATGCTGGCTTGTCACTGGTTTGCAGTGGGAGTGCCCTCCTGAACCTGTTCTTTCTGAGGCATTCCATTGCCAGAGCTGTGAGAAGGATTTGTTTTTCTTGTCAGATGAAGCATGGAATTTTTTTTTTCCTTTTGAACTCCAGGGAAGAATGAATTCTCTGGTTGCAATGGTGTTAGTGGCACTTCTTTTGTGATGATGTGCTAAGGCTACTCTAGTTGAGTTTTGTTTTGTTTTGCTGACAGTGGATTGTTGGTATTACTGAGAGAAGTGTATGTGCTTTCACTAAAACAATTGATGGTTACCTCATCTTTCAATAACTGTAATGAACATCTATTTGTATTAATATTAATAATTTATATATTTTTTATTAGTTTAAAGTTACAAAATTCTTCATATCACATGCTATAAATGATTTGTGTGGGGCGGAATAGCACAGGGCTAAGGCTTTGGAACCAGAATGCTGGGCTTCAAATCCTGGCTCTACTTTTTACCAGGTGTGTGACTTTGGGCAAGTTGTTTAACATCTCTGATCTTAGTTACCTCATCTGTAGAAGGCAGATAATGATAGTACCTGGCTTCATAGAATTGTTGTGATGATCATAAGAGTTAAGGGAAGTATAGGACTTTTATCACAGTGCTAGCATATGAGACGCCTTAGTAAATGGTAGCTATTATCATTGAATTATTAATATCATCAGTGCTGTTGCTACTATGTTCCCAACAGCCTGTGAAGCAGGTATGCCACCAGGAATTTTATCTTAATTTAAAAGATGAAGTGACTGAGGCTCAGAGGGGAAAAGTGACTTGCTCAGGAACTAGATTCCAGTCAGAGACACAGGTGAACAGAAACTCAGACCCAGGACACCTCATCTACCGAGAAAATGTTGGTAGAGCCCTACTGATGCCCTCATGCTGTGTGATTTCTGCAGTCCCTGTCTCATCAGAGTATGGCTAATAAACTCAACTCCCAGAAACAGCTTTTAAACCAAAACATTTAATTGTCTGTGGCAGAGGAGAATGGAATCTGGAACTTTTCTTTACACAGAGTGTTCTCAACTAGGCAGGTAGACGCCTTTTGAAGACTGGTGTTAGGCATCATAAATTCCCCCATTCTCAGACTGAATAAAACACCTCCCTTAAATTAAAAATGCATTCTAAGGGCTCCTGGGTGACTCCGTCGGGTAAGTGTCTGACTCTTGATTTCGGCTCAGGTCATGTTCTCATAGTTGCATGGATTTGAGCCCTGCATCGGGCTCTGTGCTGACCACATGCAGAGCCTGCTTGGGATTCTCTCTCTGCCCCTTCCCTGCTTGTGCTCTCTCTGTCTTTCTCAAAATAAATAAATAAACTTTAGACAAATAAAAATAAAAATGCATTCCGTGCTCACAGTGATATTATTTTAGATTTTTTAACACTGTTTTAATACAGTCCATGTATAACCAGTTTTATCTTTTAAAAAGATCAGTTAGCCTTAAAGAATGTATAATGAACTCTAACAAACATTATTTGTTACAGACTTTGTACAGTGTTGTCCTAAGTTCCAGATTTAGAAGCTCTGTGAGACTTGGTACCTCTGTTCCAGGGATATGCAGTTCTGTAGGAAGGACAAGAAATGTGTGCAGATAACCAAAAACACAGAGGCATGTTGTAAGGACAAAGCAGTGAGTGCAAAGTGAAATGAAATACCCTGGATTTAGCTGGCTAAGGAAGTTCCTTGGCTGTAAGAGAACTGTCTTAGAGTAGCTGTTCTGCAAGAAAAAGGGTGGGCCACAAATTACCTGTGTGAAACATTAGAGGCAGAAACCATTAGTAGGGTTACACATGATTGTTTGTTTTTAGTTTTTAGCTAGTTACTATTTCATCAACAGTTGGACTTCTTATGGGTAGAATCATTATATCCAGTGTTTGAAGAAACATACTGTTGGCTGAGTAAAGTTGGTAATTGTGTGGTAGATCGAGTATCATTGCATTCAGAAACATTTTCAGTCCTGTTGGGGCCTGGGTCTTTACTGTTGATACTATTGCAAAGTTGTTGTGGTTTCTTCAGAACTTTCTTTCTGTTCTGTGAAAAAGCTGCATGTCAGTATCTGTTACACGATAACATCGGTTTCTGGTGCCTTCTGTACTGCACACAAAACATTATGCAACCCTTTGGAAGACGAAGAAAATAGGCACAGAGCAGTATATTCTATGTAAAATCTCTAATAAATGTTTGTTTTTTTTTTTAATTTTTAACGTTTATTTATTTTTGGGACAGAGAGAGACAGAGCATGAACGGGGGAGAGGCAGAGAGAGAGGGAGACACAGAATTGGAAACAGGCTCCAGGCTCTGAGCCATCAGCCCAGAGCCCGACGCAAGGCTCGAACTCACGGGCCGCGAGATCGTGACCTGAGCTGAAGTCGGACGCTTAACCGACTGCGCCACCCAGGCGCAACTCTAATAAATGTTTAATAAAACTCAAGTGCTTTGGGTTCAGGGATGGAATATTCTTTTTTGCTTTATGTTTTTTTAAAATTTTTAATGTTTATTTATTTTTGAGAGAGAGAGAGTACAAGTAGGAGAAGGAGAGGGGGAGAGAGGGAGAGAGAATGTGAAGCAGGCTCCAGGCTCTGAGCCTCAGTACAGAGCCGGACATGGGGTTCAAACTCACAAATGGTGAGATCATGACCTGAGCTGAAGTTGGACGCTTAACCAACTGAGCCACCAGGGGGTCCCTTTACCTTATGTTTTGATCATTGACTGCTTGATTCAGTCTCTGGGAATAATGGCTTTGTAACATGTTTCCTGAAAATCTTGATTGGTGTCGGTACACACTTATAAAGAAGCATGAGTGGGGAATAATTTGGTTTTAGTGGAGGCTATATCCATTGATCCAATTGAAATATTCTACAAATTGATTTTAGAATTAGTATTTCTTTAAATTAAGAGTGGCATTTGTATTCCCCTTGGGAAGCTTAATTATGAAAACAATTCTTAAATGTGCAACAACAACAACAACAAAAAAAACCAGAATGTAAGTCTGTAAGTAGCTATATGTCTTATATTTGTGGGGTCTTGATAGCAGGCTAATTCTGTTTAGCCTCAAAGTAACTATGTATAGAAATAAAAATCAGTACTGATTTCTGGAGGGGAGTAGCAGGGAACAGAGCAGTGAACTCTGGAATTCATCTTCTGTATTCTTATTGCATACTGGCTAGTCCTATGACCTTGTCAAATCTTTCATTTTTCTTTTTCCTCTGATCCCTTTTTCTTCTTTTTTTTTTTTCCCCTTGCCGTCATCTCCTTTTTCCTGCATATGTTAAAGCTATTTCGGTTGCAAGTGGCAAAAAAACCCACAAACTGGATAAAGTAAATGGAGGCTTTATTGAGTCATATAATTAAAGAAGTCATCCAAGTCTAGCTTTAGGTATGGCTTGATCCAGAGACTCAATGCCTTAAGGACCCGTTGTTACCCATCTCCCACCCTGTGGTATTTCTTTTGCTCTATGTTTCCTGTAAGGCAAAGGGACAGGTATTAGCCTCACTGTGGAAATGGCAGTAGTGAGTTGAGCATCTTGACTGATTTGTGCATGCAGAGAACAGCACAGAGGTGAGGAGGTTTGGTGTCTATTCATAAAGATACTCAGGAGCCAGTATTTGTTGTCTGAATGTGATTCCAGAAGCATTCAGGCCTCACTAAAGTAAGGAGAAAGAGACAGAGATGAAAAGAAAGATACTTTCTTGAGAACAAGATAGCAGTGGATTAGATGAGGCTGAAGGCTGGGAGACCAATTTATCTATCCACTTGAGATTCCAATAAAAGGCTCCAGCAAGTGAACTGATAAGGAAGTGATAAATATGAGTTCTATACGAGATCCCACTAGCTGAAGGATTGTGGTAGAACCCCACAGGACCTCAGTTTCTGTCAGCATCATTTATGTTCTGGGCCAGATTGGGCCAAACAACACACAGCAAATATTGGGTGAAAAATCTTTCTACCTGAAGAAAGTCTCAGCCCTTTTCCTAAATACCAAAATTTCACTAAGAACCTGTATAATAATGGGTTTTGCCCCGTAAGTTTAAATTCAGAAAGGTTGTGATTTTCTGTTTGCAAGATCACACAATGCATGAAATCTCACTAATACATTCATTTACTTTTTTGCTGAGCACCTGCTGAGCAACTCCCAGCCCACTATTTTGCATGTACTGCTAACTAAAACAGATGTGGTCCCTAACCTCCTGGAGCTGATAGTCTGCCAAAGTCTATATCATCCCCAAAATTTACCTAGAATATCTCATTTTGATTCTTCAGGTTTGAACCCAGAGAAGGATTATTTCTAGGAAAGACCTCTGGAAATGTAATCAGTAACCGTATTCAGCTCTAAGCTCCTTTTCTCAACACTACTGTATGTTTAAAATTTTTCATAAAAACTTATTTCGTGGAATCTTTTGTTCTTGGTTTATGGCCAAAGTTCTATAATGACTATTTTAAAAATGACTTAATAAGGCAGCAGTTTTGCCTCTGTTCTAGTATGCCAATAGATCACTTAGGTGTCATTTGTTAAACCACGTAGGTCAATAAAAATCCTTTCCTTGTTTTTCCCCGAGTGGCCATCGAGCCACATAACACCAGCCTTGTCCTTTGCTCATGTTGCTGTATCTGCCTTTGGCTGGCGTGGGTTATTAGTAATTGTTCCTTCACAGACTATTAGCCAAGAGTTATCACTATACGGTAATGGTAAAGGTTCCCAAAGTTCAAATGTTGTAATGAGGGAGCAAAGTTGAGGGGTAAGCAGCTTTTTTAAAGTGGAATAATAACTGGCAAGTGAGAACTGGCTCCCCTCATATGCTCACATATGATTTGAAACACTGACTGCTTGCTTAATATACTTTCTCTGTGTATTTTAAGATTTCACATTTATTCACTTAATAGCTGATTGAAATGAACTAGCGACCTATGAAAACCCACAGGAAATAGAATTAGAAGTCATTCTAACTGAAGCAAACAAGCATTTATGTTGTCCCTCTCTCTTGTAACGCCAAATAGCTCCCTGAGCACAAACAGACAGAGATCTCATTTTGGAGGATTTTTGTCTTCTCTAATGTAAAGATAACACTTGTTCATTGTAGATATTTTGGAAAATATGGAAAAATACAAAGCAGAACACTGACACCATCCATAGTTAAATTGTTTTGGCTTTTTTAAACAACAACAAAATAAGCTTTCATAAAATATGAGGGTTATTATTTGCCACTCATGTTTAAAGGGAAGAAAAAGGACACAAAGATATTCTAAGGTTGTCTTTCCATCCATTTTTCCGACCCTTCTCCTGTGTTGTATTTGTGAAAAGTTAGTTCTCTATCCAGGGAAAACCCTGCCCGCGAAAAGAAATCCTCTGCCATCTGTCTCTGGTTTTTTCTCTCTCTGATGTTTGTGGAGAGGAACACGTCACTTCGATATAATGATGTCTGGGAAATTGAACACAATTTGTTAAAAATAAAGCCATGTGAAAATTGAGAGAGGGAGAAAGGTGAGGACAAAAGGTGGAGGTTTTGTGTTCCCCGAGACGGAGTCCCTGTGAAGACACCACACTCACTGCAGATGTGCTTCTGGTTGAACAACTTAGCGACCTCACTCTCTTCTGTTTAGCTATAGATGTTTTACACTATAGAAGCTTCTTTATACTGTATTCTGATATTTCAGACCCCCAAAAAGCCCAGCCCTCAGAGACCTTACTATGCCATCGTGAAGTAGTTATTGGGAATGACTCTTGTCTCCCACAGTCATCTATAAACCCCCTTGTTGATGAAGTAGAAGTTAACCCCAGTATGAAAGAACAGTGTCTTGCTCTATGTAGAACCAAAGCTAAGGCCTTGCTTCTTCTCCTCTCCCAGATGCTGGCAAAGTTTAGTTCATTTGTGTGGGAAAGTGGCCATTTCAACCCTCTGCAGCTAAACTGGCCTGGCAAGAAGGCTGTCTACTCTATCCTCAAAGATTTCTGGGGAATCACTGTTCACTTGTCTTCCTATAATAACAGCATCTGCTAGTTTGGGGGCAGAAAGGCCTGACCTGTGAGAAAGTTGGCTTTCCCTAAATAGGAGCCACTGGGAGACAGAAAAAGTCACCATTTATCTGTTTTCTCACATTCCCAGGTACTTCAGATCCACTCACCTGCCCAGAATCTCCTTAGAGCCTGAGGCTAAAGCCCTGAGGCAAGATGCTCTCCACCCCTGTCACCCCAAACTGCCCCTCAATGGGGGCGATCTTGACAACACTTAGCACATTTGTTCATATTCATCAACCTGAAATTGTGCATGCTGCCAGCACAGGTAGGAGAATATGTTGCAAAGCGGGGGGGGGGGGG
>NW_024412444.1:8979949-9057151 GCF_014898765.1 Herpailurus yagouaroundi
CCCGCAAACCACCTGTCCTTTGCTTTTAGGGCTTTGGCCCTGTTCCATCCTGTTCTAGGGCTTCCATGCCTCCCATCCCCCATCTTGAAGTGTCCATTCTCCTCTGGCTTCCTGAACCCTTTTTCCTGCTGCAGATCTTCACTTACCTCCTCAGGGAAGTCTGCCCTCATCTCACAGGTGTTTGCTCCTTATCTCAGTTTGAAACCCTACTGTGTATGTGTGATTATTTGATTAAAATCTGTCTTCTCCAGTTGCCTGTAGCTCAGGAGAATGGGGCCACATGTATCCCCACTGCCTGGATGAGTGTGTGGCACCTAGAATTAGTTTAGGAAACACCTTAGTGAGTGAGAGATGTGATTATAACGTTTATATTAGAGTGGGTTTATTTAGAAAAGGACATGTTCACAGTTTCGCTGTATTTAAATGAAGCAACCACAGATCCTATCAGGGCATTAGGGATAGAATCAAGAATAGGAAGGTGGGAGAGAAATTCATAAAGCTACTTAAATTTTTAATCCTTTAAAAAGGTAAAGTCAGGTATGTTTTCAAGCTGTTTCTGCATTTTTAACAAATGTAACTTTGGAATATTCAGCAGTGCGGGTGACCTGTGGGATCTCTCTGGTTCTGTATGGGAGGCTACCTGTTAATTTCATATTCTCTTTTCCTTTCAGATTTCCAGGAAGAGTCAGAGCCTCACACCTTTTTACTTGAAAAGCTCATACGCATTCCCTATAAACCTCCCAAATGTATAAAATAATTACCCAGGAGACAAAAGAGCAGGGCTCCCACAGTCAGATACTTGTTCAGGAATCTATGTGAGGCATTGTTCTGTCCTGGATCAGATTACAACGTGTTCCCTCTTTCAAAATATATTTCAAGCTACATTATTAAAATGCACCATAAGGCGTCTTTGTGTAGAAAATTGAAAAATAGGACTTTAGATGGGGCAGACTTCTCCAGTACCCCAAGTTTTTTTATTTTCCTTGAAACATTCCTTCACTTTGAAAAATCTAAGTAGGCCATGGAGAGAAATGCCTGATGTGAATTTCTTCTAATAGCCCCAAACTCTTCTTTCAAATTACTGCAACCGCAATTCAGCATTTTTTAGTGCCAGATTGATGGGGGGAAAAAGTGCATATTAAGCTTTCTTTATTAATTAAAGGCAGTGAGGAAAGAGTCATCCTAGCTTAAGTTTATGAAAACAAATAATGCTTGAAAATGAGCTTGCAGTATAAAAGTGGGTGATGTTGTGTGTTAATAGTTTGTGTGTTCGTGTTGGGTATCATTGCCTTGGAAGTGGCAAAACAACTAATTACTGGTGGGCTTCAAGAAAGAGGAAAGTCACAAGATTTTGAATGTGGTTTCAAGTTAGAATTGGGAAACCATTCAAGAAAACTCTCCAGAGAAATGATTCTGCTTTTTTCCCCATGAGACAAGCAAGATGAACTAATAGATCATCCTTGGCTCTAATTCCTAACCTTGTTCACAGCCAACCTCATTTATACCTGGTGAATGATGATCTGGGTCACCAACAGAAGTAGCTGGTATGATGAAAACTTTTACAGAGTTTACATATCCAGGGTCCCTTGGACTCTTGAGGGAGTTCCAATCATAGCTATCTGTGTGATATGGCGAAAGGAATGATTCGTTGTATAGTAACCACAGTAGAAGAAAAAATGAGGAGTGTTGGGAAGAAAATGGTCTTTGGAATTTTAATCCTTCTCTATATATTTTGTCTTTCTTGACCATCCTTCTAAAGGTAGAGTGCCCTTGAGTTTTATTTGGACAATTTCTTCCCTCTGAGAACTGCTCAGTTGTCTTAAGGCTGTGGTAATTTTTTTGTTCTTCTTTCTTTGTTTCTGGAAAGAATGATTTTGCCTGAGTTTTCTCAGGAAAGTCAGCCTGATACAGTTTCAGGGTAGACAGTTATAAATTGTTGTGTGCAGGGGCAGGGAAGAGAGAATTTTCTCCTACCTTTTTAGGTTCTGTGTCTGGTCCTGAGAATTAAACTGACAAAGGCTGATATACAAAAGGAAGATACTCACATTTTATGTTAATATTTTTACACATACACAGAGACTTTCACATATATTGGAAATGAAAACCCAAAGAATTGTTTTAACGGAATGATAAACTGTGGAAATGCAACAAGACAAGGAAAATGGGGTTTGTGCTGGGAGTGTAAACTCTGGGAAAGTGGCTAAGAATACATACAGGAAACAAATGGAAGATAAGGTTTATTTCCGTGGGTTTGTGTGTGTATATAAATTCAATTTAGCATCAACTTCTCATCTCTGGGGTAAGACTGTTCTTGTCTTCCTGGTATAGGGAAGGTACCTTTCTCACTGGAAATTTATGTCCTGCTTTTAGGTAAAAGGGAGAAGTGCGAGAGCTCTTCTTACATCTGCTATTTTTTAGTTGCTTTCAGCTCAAAATTATTAGTATGCCAGAGTGGCATATTTTCGTGTAGCAACTGCTTATCCCTTTCACTTTAAATCCCGAAATAGCAGTGTTTGCAGAGAATGAAGGAGGAGGTACTTATTTTAAAAGTTTATTTTATTTCCTTCCTCTCCTTCCCTGTTCCCTCTCTCCTACCTGTCTCTCCCTTCCTTCCTCCCTACTTCCCCCCACCACTCCTTCTCAATAATGGCATGTTAAGAGGCCCAGGCTCTCAGAAGAAACCATGGGTGTCAGTTAGCTTTCATCTTGAGTACTGTCTCCACAGGATCAGTTGTGACTGTCTGAAGAACTGGACCATGGAAGATTCTGAGGCTCATTCTGGGCACAATGAGAGAGTGAGCTGCAATCAATGAATGGTGTCTGTCAAGGGCATGTGCCACATGTATTGCTCATTCTGCTATATAGTCCACACTAACTCATCCAGACTGCCATCAACGCTTAATTTTCTGACTATTTGTTTCAGTAGCCATTAATCAGATAAACTAGAGTCTTCACAGCTAAGCAACCCTTTGAAGTCAGACTCATTTCCCTGAGATGGGAAATGCCAAATGATAGAGATAACCAGAATAAGTAAAATTGCCATTTAGCATATTCTGTTATGTACATAGATGTTCAGGGTACAATAGAAATTTGCTTTACTTGTTTATACCTTTTTTCTACCTCAGAATAGGTCTAACTTGTCTTTTACCTATACATACAGTTCACTACTTTCTGTATAAGTGTGACGGGTTTATTTAAGGCAACACTTGATGATATTCTGAGGCTTTACAAATAACTCCCCATGTCTAGAATTTTGGCAAATATGCTGCTTTACCTGGCCAATGTAGATAAAATGGAATTCTGTATCATTTGGAAGGCAGAATACTTTGTGTTTGAAATGGAGATCAGTTAGTTTCTGCAGGACATATTTGAAGTCACCAATGCCAATTTAATCCCCAGGTGGTCAAATTAACATTAGTCCTCTCCAGTCCAGAAGCTGACACCCTACTCAGCTGTCAGAGTCAGAGCAGGCCACTCTGCAGTGCCTCTGGGCACAAGTCACCACAGGGAAGAAGTCCCAAAAGGGTTTTGAAAACAAAACTTTTATCTCAGTGTCCTTTAATGGAAACGACTTCCTTCCAATACCTATCTGCTTACTCTGGTTCTTGATTCAAATTGATTACTAGCTTAAAGACCTCAGCATACCTTGATTAGTGATGGGGAAGCCCAATACTAATGATCCTGCTATTTCCCAATTATGAACCACGCTTAAAGCTGATGTTTGGACAGGGTTGTGATATATAGCCCGTGGAATCCACCTCTGCCTAGCCCAGTTTTGCTGAGTATTAAATAAGAAGTTAATCTTTGTTTGGTCCCTCAATGTATTTACAGCTCCTAGAAGAGTACCTGCACATAATAGGAGCTGGGTAAGTAGTTGATGAATAAATAAATCTTTTTTTTTTCATAAATGTGTGTTACTGGTGGAAATCAAAGCCATGTGTTTTGGCCATATCCCTTAGGACTAACCCTCCTTGTGCATACTGAGGGAGGCCATTCTATTACAAGTAACTGCTCCTAACTACTTCAGGGCTTTTTCCCACCATTGCAGGGATCAGTCTTCAAATGCTGGGAAGTTAATGTCACCCTAGAAATAGCCCTCAGCAAATGGCAAGTGGAAGTTGAAGGGTCAATCTTCCAGCTCTATTGGCCACCAATGGGAAACTCAGAAATGTGTCTGTTGTTGTCTCTAGGAGGCCACCGGTGGATTGAGCCCCAGTTGTTCAAAGCAGGAACCCACTAATGAATATACTTTGCAGTAGCTTTCTTCTATTTACTGTCTTACCTCCTCCAATTCCATAAGGGTATGTCTCAAGAAATCCACTGGCACTTAAGTTCTCTCAGGATCTGCTCTGGGGAACCTGGTCTGAGGCACTAATAATAAAGCAATAAGAAGCCAGCATGAGAAGTTCAGAGTACCACTGCTGAAAAACCACTGGGTAGAGCATGCACAGCAGTTAGTGACTAAGGAGTGCCATCTGGTATGTCAAGGATAGTATGCCACTTAATAAGAGGCAAAAGTACTATTCATCTGGAAGTCACGGAATGTTGATCCTATATGCACCTGATAATTTTGTGTACTTGGTTAATCAGAATTCATAAAGTTGTGTTCTGTGCCTTGTCCTTCCAATCCATAGAGGCTGTTATTTTTGGTCTGCCCAGAATTCCTTCCTCACTCATCACCAGATGAGTTATGGTACTAAACCTCCTTTGGCCACAAGGGTGATAAATGAATGGACACTTGACCCAAGGCAGGCTTCTCCCTGTGCTTATTTTGTGCATTTCAGGTTCTGCTGGGGAAATTCTCTCTGATTCCCCATTCCTCTCTGATTACTAGGTTGGGG
Organism: Herpailurus yagouaroundi; assembly: GCF_014898765.1. Taxonomy (NCBI): domain Eukaryota; kingdom Metazoa; phylum Chordata; class Mammalia; order Carnivora; family Felidae; genus Herpailurus; species Herpailurus yagouaroundi. The sequence continues at coordinate 8,984,791 of NW_024412444.1, forward strand.
GATTCCTGGGGCCATATTCCCTGGCCAGGCAGTTACCTTCATTCTGAGAGAGTGAAACCAAAAGCCAGAGGGGCAAAGGCCTATGCCAACTCTGCCTGCTGTTCTGGGGTATGTTTATGTGAGTCAACAAAAATGCCCTCTGCTTTTTGTCAGAAAGAATCCTAATACATAATGCATAGGACTTCATCTGCTGTCTTTGCCCTGCTACAATCTCTAGTTTACTAATAGGAAACTCAGGATTTGGTGATCATGCAAGTTATGTATAAAAGTCACTGGGATGTTCTAAAGATTCCAAGAGAACAGAGGCTGTGGTTGATGTCATAACTGTTGAGAACCCATTCTCTTTCTGTGTGTGTAGTGGAGCCAAATGGACAAGCTGCTCTCTGAAGCACTGATTACACTGTTTTAGTAGAAAGATAATCAGCCCTAGGCCCTTACCCTGGCTCAGTTTCCTTCCATTCTGTAAGAAATGGTCCACACTGGAAATTGAGCATAGAATCCTTAAAAACAGATCAAGGAGGACAAAAACTCATTCTGAAATATTCCCAGAGCAAAATAATTTTGATAATATATTTCACTTCAGCTGAATTGGTTTGTGCTAATGCTCTAGCCTACCAAAGTACTACAAGGGCCTTCATCCTATTTTGTTTTTTTTTTTAATACTACTCATAAAACAGTATATTAGGTTTTTTTCTTCTGTGATTCCATTTAACTTCTAAATCTCTGAGGTTTATTGTGGGCCTTTCTTGGAGTCTCAAAAACTACAATTAAAAGACAAAATGTTCATATTTTTGTTTCCCTTAATGATCTTCAGGAAAGTTACTTTGTGTTTGTGTGAATATTCTAATAGGATTTATAAACCCTGTCTCCCTTGCTCTCATCTTTACAAGCTAAGGCAGCACTTGAGAGAAGAAACCCATACATCACTATTTATTCAGCTAATGTAATGTGAAGAGCTCTCCCTGAATAGTCTATTTATCTCTTCATGTTGGCACTAGGTAGAGGTATGATCAGCCAGTGCTCAGCAATCAGGGAGAACCTGTTCAGAAAGAAGTGAAGTCAACTGATTTTTAATAGCAGATCAATAGTGGGCTTTTTTTTCGCTGACCCTGGCAAGAATGTATACTAATAGATACCTTGAATCCTGTGGGATTGTACTGCTTTCCATCATAAAGTGAAATTTAAAATTAACTACATCAGGCCTTTCCTTGAGTTCCAGAAAATGATTAATGTCGATTCTGGAGCTGAAGGTCTTTTGAGTTCATTTAAGGTTAATTTGGCACATTTAGGCCATTTCACATTAAAGTTTTTTATGTTTGTTAACTTCTCTGTTTGACTATTTATCATTCTAGAAACTCCATAAGAATTCTTAATTATCAAAGGCATCACTTAGCCTCGATGTGGGGGCTCTTCAATATTTTCCTTGCCATGAAACTGTAACAATGTGGGTAGAATGTCAGGTGATGGTGTTATCTAAGGTTATCTATGAGGTTAGATAATGCCAGCCAGGCACTGTCACTGTGGGAATCTTAGCATAGTGAAGGGGTTTTGCAGGTCCCCACTGATGACCTACTTATTCATAGCAAGAAATCAGAAACCACAGTTCAAGAACAGCAATAGAATTTGGCTATTTGTCACATTAGCAATGGCCCATTTTCTATTTGCCTTATGTTGTCTTAACCAGGTAATCAGCTGGAAACCTAGGAATTATCCTGAAATTTAGAAGAGACCAGGACAGGACAACATTAAGTCCTTTTGAATATGGAGGCATTCCATGAATGAACATTTTAATCCTTTTAAAAAAAAATTAAAAAAAAAAAAGAAAACATCTATTTGAATTCAAGAATAACATGAAGCATAATGTTCTGCTTCTATGAGAAGCAGAAACTCCATTTCTATGAGATGCTGTGAGAATTTTTACTTTCTTGTAGCCAAGAAGTCTATTTATTTGGCTTAACTAAACATTCACCAATTTTATTTTACCATGGGCATGCCATTTTTTTTTTTCCAGTGGTGGTGGTGGTTTGGTTTTTTGTTGTCATGCGGAATAACAATTAAAATTCTGTAGCTGTTGTGTCTGTAGATATTTTTTGATAATATAACCACAAAGATTTTCAGGGAAAAATTAGTGTTGTTATCAGAAAGGTGTTGTACATCATAATTCTAAGTTCATAGTTAAGATTATGTTTAACTTTAGCATACATTGGAAATTATGATAAATGGCCATCATTACCTTTTTTGAAACAGAATCAATTTATGTCATTCCTCTGCTTAAAACTCTCTGGTGGCTTCCCATGTTTATAGAATGAAACACACCTCTGGACTGTGACCCCAGCACTGCTTCTCTCTTCTCTCATACCACTATTTTGTTTTTTAAGGCTGTACCTTAAAACTGGTGTTTTCTCTCTTCCTTGAACCCACAAGTCCACAGTCTTCTCCTTAGCATTTGGGCTTCAGTCTGCCTGGAATTCTCTTGCACCAGATTTTTACACGAGGCCACCACTTTCTCATCAGGCTCTTTCTCATTTTTCATTTCTTGACAGCTTTCTCCTGGTCCCTGAGTGGAAGTAGCTTCCTCTACCCTACTGAGTAGCCATCCAGTCTGCTCCCCTATTTTATCATTTTCTTCAGATCACCTCTTGCTATTAGAGCATTTCTTTTTTATTTATTATTTAGCCCATCTCTACCTCTACTCCACATACTCAGACCCCAGAATACGAGCTGTTTGATGAGACTTTGTTTCTACCCACAGTATAAGAGCATGGGGTAGGTATAAGTATAATAAGTATGAAAGTAAGGAAATGAAGAGAAATTCCAACCTTGTGGGCAGAATTGGGCACTGCTCTTTAAAGAAGGGGCCTAATTTAGAGGTACCCCTGTAGGATAGAATTCCCCCTGTTCCAGAAAGTCAAAATGAAGAATCTGTCAAGTCTAGACTCCTAGTGTGATCCTGTAATGACTGATGTTCGCATTCCTATGTATAGCTCTCCTCTAACACCCTCACAATGGCCTTCAGCTCGAATTTAAATATGTCCAGCATTGGCGGAAGAAACCCCTCACCTTCTGTGGCAGCAAGCTATACTTGGCTATGAGTTCTCCACACCGAACTTGAGTGATACTTGATGCTCCTTAGACAGCCTGGTTCTCCAGATAGCCTCACCAGAGCTCGAAGCCCTTCTCTGCCTTTATGTCATCCAAATGACATAGCCAAACCCCATGAAATTCTGCAGTGCAACAGAGGTTGTAGCCTTATGGCTAGTTATAACAACCTCTAACTAAAGCAGAGGCATTGAACCTTCAGGCATCTGATAAAGTGAGGGCTCCTTTCTTTTCTTCAAGTGAAGATCACAAATGCATACTTTCGTGTATTGTTTCAACAGGATTTCTTGTTGTGTCGTCAGTTAACTACCTCTGGCCTGAAGTGAAACTTCATCGGAGTCAGAAAACATGGAGGATTAACACTTAGGCCTGTGACGGAATGTGTGATACTCATCAGTAGCTGGGATGATGAGTCAATTTAGTAAGCTGGTAGTGGTTTCCTTAGACTGTGTCAAACATAACGTGAAAGAGGGAGAGTTGGGGGAAAGAGCAGTGTACGTTTGGGTGGTCTTTTATGATATCTTTTCGCTGGGAAGAGAAAATTCACAAAATGCAAATTTGTTAAATTAGGAAAAGGAGTCAGTACAGTGTATTGCCATCTGTCAGACACATGATGTCTTTGTTGTGGAACAGTCCTGTCAGCCAACCTTCATACATTGGGGAAGAGCTGTTGCTTCATCGCCCAGAGTTACTAGAACCTTTCATTAAGAAAGTTTTCATTCACTTCCATAGTTCTTCTTTATGTGGCAGGCAATGACAGTCATTTTTCTAGTTTCTTTCCTAATTTTTTTAATGTTTATTTATTTTTGAGAGAGAGAGAGAGAGAGAGAGACTCAGACAGAGTATAAGCAGAGAGGGGCAGAGAGAGAGGGAGACAAAGAATCTGAAACGGGTTCCAGACTCTGAGCTGTCAGCACAGAGCCTGAAGTGGGACTCAAACTCACAAATGAGATCATGACCTGAGCCAAAGTTGGACGCTTAACCGACTGAGCCACCCAGGGGGCCCTACTGTTTCTTTCTTGTTGAAAATATGTATCCTTGTCACATGGGCTTACTTACCTGTGGGCAGGTTGAGAATCTAAGTGACCCACTCATTCTTCAGTCACTGAAGAGCAGCTCCAACACCTCTTAGAGTTGCAGAGTGCCTCATTTACCTGGAGTGTTCTGTGAGGGTATGCAAGTCCTAAATGGGCTTCATCAACACTTTTGTACCCCTGCTTGAGCTATTTCTACTTAGGAAGGGTTTTGGTATCAATAGAAAACAAAGTGATCCCAAGATAATCTCTAAAATATTTTATTCCCATAGCTGGTATTTGGCAAAATACTTTCCTCTCCCAAGACTATCATGTAATTTATAAGGCCTCCACGGTAAACATTTTCAACTAAACATCTTGTTTTCCCTGAATCTGGGAAATAGAAGCATGTGCAAAATATGCGATAAAAATGCATTGAGGGAAACAGTAACTTACAAACTGTGTTTCTGGCTTTGATGAGTGAGGTGTTAATGCATTGACTACATAAACAACCTGAAAGTCTAAAATGCCTGCTCACTCCTGAAGCTCTTCAGAACCACAAGACCAAGGTCAGGATATTCCTTGGTGCTTTGAGGAGGTGATTTAGAAGAGTCTTGGTGGGTCCTGGCTCTGGAGTATCTCAGCCTCAGTAGGACATTTTTAGCTACTTATATCAAAACAGTTTTCAGATGTTGAGTGGGAAATCAAAACAATGTCAGAAAGAACAGCGTTTTGATAGCTTCACAGAATGGTTTAGTTGTGTTTGTCTGCTGAATTCCTAAGCCCCCAAATGCAGAAGGGACTGTTCAGTTAATTTTCTAAGCTTTAAGTTTTCTTTCCTTTTTTCTTTTTCTTTTCCCCACCTCAGGTCCTGAGCCTTTTTGAGAAGCTTTGGATCTTCTCCTGAGGCAGGGGGTTGGGTGGTGGAGTTAAAAAAACAAAACAAACAAACAAACAAACAAAAAATATATATATGTATACACACACACATACACATATATATAAAGTTTTTTAGTAACTTTAGGGAGTAAAAATCACCACCTTCCTACCCTCTCTCTTCTCCATGGTTGATGCAAGGACCCCTTGGTTCTGACCTTCTGCTTAGATAGTAGTTGGGGTTGTTTCAGAGAACTAAGTAGAAATGCCAAGAAGTGATAAGAAGAACAATAGCTAGTTAATTAGCTATTTAACTATTCTAGTCTCTCGTATTTATAGTAGGGCTTTTAAGGATATTTTAGATTTTCAGATCATGGATATAGCTAATTATACATGAGTAATTTCAGGGCTCTGACTACAGTATAGTATGTTGTAGGTGTTTCGTGTTCTATTTGCCTTTTCAGGAAGAAATAAAGTACTTTAAATTTTAAACAAAGTGCTAAGGTCCTAACTGGCATGTAAAGTGGCCCTATAAACTCAGCTTTAGGACAAAACCTCCCCAAATTTGCTAGCGAAGACCATAGACCATAGTGAGGAAGAGCACACAGATTTGGGGGTTAAATCTAAGTTGTGATTCATTAGCCATGTGATTGCAGCAAGTTGCTTAACCTGTTTTGGGTTCTCTGTTTCCTCACCTGCGAACTGGACTTCACACTAGTACTCACCCCTAGAGTTACTGTGAGGATTAACTGAGATAGTACATGAAAAACTCCTACATAGCACAGTGTCTGGCACAGAGTAAACACTAAATGTATTTCATAATACTGTACACTTGCCTGATGATACTCTTATCTCATAATCTCATGGTTGTTCTCAAACTGCGTAACACTTAGAAACAGAATGCTACCAGTTAACCACCAACTTCTAAATATTCCAGTTTTCTCTCTCTTTTGCCATGTGTCTTTATCAATTAATAGGCAGAATAACTAGAGCTAATAGAAATTTGGCCTAAAAATATCAGTGTCCTTATTTGGCTGTGTGTATAAATCTTTTGTCCTCAGGCCACAGATAACTATTTATAAATACATCCATATCTGGCATGAGAGATTCTCTTTGATTTAAATTTGTGAAGGGGGGCTGTGGAAGGGAACATTTCATATTCAACTTTTCATTATTAGATAACACAGTGACTGCATCTTGGTTGCTGTTACCAAGATGTCATGTTAGATCCGGTGTGTTCAAACTCCACACAAAGAGAAGATCTTGTTATTGTGTGTAATAACCTCTCTGAGGCTTGGAAACTTCAATGTGTTTCTTTTTATGACCCTTTTTCTTGGCTATTGATGTGGTGGATGGTGGATTCTTCTATGAGGGTTGCACATCACTGCTGATCTGGCAGGCTGGCTTTCTTTTAAATAAGTGCTTCAGGGATGCCTACTTTCTCACTAAACATATATCAAAATGTTTGAAGGGGAGCATAAATTGTAGTCCTCTTAGCAAGGAGAACTCTCCAAGTTACTTGAAAATAGGACTTTACACATGGAAGAAACAAAATGCTTGTCTAGTGGCAAAGGCAAGACCATTGGCAGGTAAATGATCTTGAGAGAAACACTCCTGTTTTATCAGGGACTCAGCCATTCTGTCTACAAAATGAGACCGTTGAAAGTGCATTCTAGGTTTTTAACCTCTTTTGGTTCTTGGACCCCTCTGACTGGCTGATGAAAACTATGTCCCAGCTCCACAGTAAAAAGCCATAATCTCAAACAATTTCACCAGGTTGTCACCCCACCTCCACCCCACCTCACCCTACCCTCAGGGCCCACTCAAAGACACTCCTGGTGGTACACAGAACCTCAATTTAGAGCCCCTTTTAAGATGTGCCTTCAAGCCATGTCTGGCTCCCAAATACTTTTCCCAGTGCTGGCAGAAATATCTTACATACTTGTTTCCCTGCTTGAATGGTTGACCTCTGTGGGTCAGGATTGCTTTGTTGTGTCTAAGTTTATCAACACAGTGAAGGACTCAGGGATGTTATTTCACTTGACATTTTGAAATGACTGGCCTTTGAACCAAAACGAAAATTTGTTCTCCTTGTCAGTATTCCTAAGGAAAGCTCAGAAATGAAGACAGTTGGAAAGTACCAAGGCAAATGTAGATATGGTAGAGGCAGATTTCAAGCATCCGATTTGTTGGTTGACTGTGGTAGGACTGGTGTGCAGGGGCATGGGGACATGCACATGGGAATATTGAATGCTAAAATTGGACCCTCCATTCCTTTCCTCTTTCTCAACTCTTTCTTGTGACCACCTCCGTGACATAATTGATGCATTTGTCTTGTTCTTTAGACAAAGTTCCTAAAACACTTTCCTACTTGTCTTTGTAGAGTACCTACTTCTTTGAGAGTTTTTAGTATTTGAACACTGAGCGAATTTGCCCAAGACATTAAGAATGATAGTTGTTGGTTGTAACATGCTTCTGGGGATGGTTTTAGATTTGCTTACATCATATATTTTCTTTGGGGAAGTCAGGGCATGGAAGAAGAAACACATAAATTTTATGAGAAGCATTTACTCAGCAAAATAAATACTGCCTGTGCTTATATGATTATTGGAAGTTTCTCTTGCCCACTTACTTCATGGAACACTTTTCAGGGACTATCTCATTTCATTTCTGTGCCAACCCTGTGGAGTAGATCCAGTTAGTATTCCCATTTTAAAAGAAAAAAAAAAAAAAAGGCCCAGAGGGATTGACTAACTTACCCATGGCCACCCAGCTTATAAGTGATTGAGCTGTGACTAAACTCAAATCCATCTGACTATAGAGCATACACTCTGATAACCCCTAATTGTCCTGGAACACTCCAATGCTGAGGGAAAAGCTAGAGCTGTTATTCTCTTTGAGAATAAAGGACTCCTCTGCCAAGGAGTCAGAGTTCAAAGTCTCATAGCCTGGATTTCTACCCCACCCTATTAGTTCTCAACTCACACTCTGGCTTACTGCAGTATATTGCCAGTTCTGGAGCTTCTAAGGTATGGGTCAATTTTTAACCCACCTGACTCCCACATGTTCACAGGATCAAACATCACCAAATTCTCTAACATGAAGCCTCTTATTTCTTAGGCTAGTGGCTCTTGATTCCTTCTTGTTGCATTGTTTCTGTTTGTCTTGCTTATCTTCCCTCCTTCTCATCTTTTTCTAACATTTCTCTGCTCTTTACCATTTTCCTACTTTATGCAGCAGCACTCTCTTCTTCAAAGTGCTGACTATAAAAAGAAAAACTAGTAGTCCCTACCTTTTGCTGTTGTTTTGAAAATTATGTGATTAATAATTACAAAAAGTACAGTAAGAATATAAGAATATTTGCTGACATTTACTGTATGCCTAGGATATGTGCAGAGCCCCTTATACTTACTATCTCATTATATCTTATACCTACCTTTAGAGGTAGTGTCCTTATTATCATCTCCATTTTAGGGATAACCATTTGTGGGGACAAAGAGCTTAAGTGACTTGCCCAAGATCAAAATTTAATAAGTTTTGGAACCCAGGTTATGTGACTCTGGAGCCCAAGCTCTCGGCTCTTTGTTTATGCTATCTTCACTTAATTCATGAGAAGCAATAGGGACATAACATGGAAAATGGTAAGAACTCATTCATTCTTTCAACAAATAATCATAGTTTTGTTTGTCCCAGCTGCTGGGGATATGGCAGTGAATAAAAATCATAAAAAAAAAAATCCCTTCCGTTATAGAGTTTCCACCTAAGGGGTGGGACACACAAAAAATAAAATAGTTGCAATATGTGTGTCTTGGATGATGAGTGCCATGGACTAGTGAATGTCAGGAGTTGCCATTAGAATCATTGTTTATGAGTAGTCATAATAAAGGTGGAAATTGTTCATTACATTAGTATACTTGACTGCTAGTAATATCAGAAGTTGGTGTAGTACTTTTCTTTCAAATTTGGCCTCTGTTTTCAACTCCACCTTTGAATATCAGGCAGCTTCAGAACCTGAAACCGGAATCCAGCCCCCCTCAAATCACATACAGCTTTTAGCATAAGTTTTATAATTTAGTATTTATTGTGCTTGCCTGCTGTGCACAGTGCAGTCTTTGAGATAGGTGTGAAGTTGATACTCTCTGCATGCAAACACAGTTGGCTTTACAGAGACCCATCCTTCACTAGATTTGCTTATTGTGTTAGTGACACTTAATATGTGGCAGTATTGAGCATGAGGAGATGCAAGGTAGATGAGGTAGACGATAATCTGCCTTTGTGTCTCATGCTGGGTGAAGGTGTTTCATATGCAGTAGAATAGTTGGAAGAACTAGGCCAGAATGGCCTAAATGCCTGGCACTAAAGCCATTAGGTAGGTGTTTAATTGCAGAAGCTAAGCATCTACTCATCACATTTGGAAGCAAGATTTAGAAGACAAAGTTCACTGTTTTTCTCTTTGCTGAATAGGGCTTTTAGACTTCCTAAACAAATGGAGGCCAAACCATGTGCAGAAATCAAACACAGCTTTATTTTTTTTTTCTTTTTTGGGCATTTTGTAAAAACCCATCTATCATTTTGGAGTTGGGGTAAACTTGGCCAAACAGTCAATGGTAACATTCAGAGGTCATAATAGTTCCCTTTGGCCTGCCTTTATGGCCCTTATAGATTGCTGTGGCTGTAGCAATTATGAGACAATCCATATCAGTTGTTGAGAAATGCCATTGTGGCCCAAGAGGACCATATTCTTCCTTATATATGGCACAGACAATTTTTGTCTTCAAAATTTTGTGCTTGAAGACTTTATAGAGCCTTGTGAAGTATTGCTGCTATGGTCCTGCTTAAAAATACTATTAGGAGAAACAGGAAGCTTTGAGACATTATATCAATATTTTTTGGTGGTGGAATGTAGATAGAGAGCCTCTCCTATGTGCCAGAAATTTGTGTAATAAGAAAAATGAAACCTAATCCTTGGCCCAAATAATTTCAACCAGCAAATATTAATGGAGCAGTTCTTACATGTCTTATGCAAACCCCCATGGATGAAATGTTGAACAAAACTAACATGGTCCCTTTACTCAGGAAATTTATACTATTGTAGGGTATCCAGGAATTAATAAACATACAAAACCAAAATCACATCTCTGATGTCTGCTATAAAGAAGACATATTAGTGCTGTAAGATCTAAAGTCAAAGAGAATTGCTCTAGTTGGGAAGTCCATAAGAAATCTTGGTTAGAAATTGATGATTAGGGGCGCCTGGGTGGCGCAGTCGGTTAGGCGTCCGACTTCAGCCGGGTCACGATCTCGCGGTCCGTGAGTTCGAGCCCTGCGTCAGGTTCTGGGCTGATGGCTCAGAGCCTGGAGCCTGTTTCTGATTCTGTGTCTCCCTCTCTCTCTGCCCCTCCCCCGTTCATGCTCTGTCTCTCTCTGTCCCAAAAATAAATAAAAAACGTTGAAAAAAAAATAAAAAAAAAAAGAAATTGATGATTAAATTAAGATATAGATGTGGATAGGTGTTAACTAAGTAAAGGGAGAGATGGGGAAAGAAATTCTGGGAGCATGTACAAAGGCTCTGTGGCGAGGGAGACAGTGATGTGGTGAGAGCCTAAGAACTAGAGAAGACTGAAGATGTCAGATAGACTGTAAATATAAACAGGGCCAACTGAGGTCTTTTGGGTTATGTTTAGGATCTTGGTCTTTAGGGTACATACAGTAGGAAACCACTGAGATGCAAGAAGTGGAGAGAATCAGGTTTGTGTTTCAATGAGATCCATAGAGTGCTTGAATGGAAAATAGAGTAGAGGGGATATGAGTGGACCAGACAAGAGACATTTGGAAGACAGACAAGAATTTAGGTAGCAAGATAACACAGATCATTAATTACCATTATAGGAAGTAGTAAGAAGCACCAGAAGTGAGGAATCAAGTACTGAAGAGTTGAAGAGGAGAGATACACCCTATGTGGCTGGGCTTTAGGAGACTGTTAACATTCACTGTCAACCCCACCGATGGGTGAGGTTTCATAGGAGTTGGAGATTGGTATGGAGTTGAGGGAAAGAATCCAGGAGCAAAACTATGGAAGTAAGAAAGCCCAGGTAGTGACCAAAGAGCAACAATCAAGTGCCAGTGTGATGAAAGTGCCAGGTAAGGTCAGTAAATATTTTCCTTCTGTTCCCTAGAGAGCCTCAGAACAAGGCAGAACCTTAATCCCAAAAGACCTAGACTGAGTAAAGACACAGGAACTTAGTTATCCAAACTGTGGTACAAAACTGCATGAGAAAGGTGGGCTGACCCCAGGGCTTACTTACTGCTGTGACCTATGGATCTTGGCTGGAAATTTTAATTGTTCAAAATCTGGAGCAAGATGGAACCTGCAGGGAAGAGCTAACTGGCCAACTGTGGGAGTCATGACTCCAGAGGAATGAAGGACAGGTGCCCTGCAGGGTTTAGATTGGAGGCTTTTATGAGTTCCCTGCACCATAAAACTTAGTGAAGTTTATAGTTTACTGCCGTGGATACCAAGAGTACATTCCCAGCCAAATATGGCAAGAAATGAGACATGGTCATTGGTAAACAAGCTTCTCAAGTCTCCTCAGTTCTTCATGGGAAACACACTTGAATTGGTGAAATTAATATTCTTATTGTCCAGGGTTAAGTGGTCCTTTGTCTCACAAGGCTCCACTTGGGTCTTATCAAGCCTCTTGAATATGCTACCAAGTCAGTCTGAAACACTTGAGTGTTTTCCTTACATATGTGTCACAACTAAATTTAGCAAATCACACACCTGATTCTAACATCTTTGTGTTGAGTGCCCATCCTCACTAGGACACTAGTGACATCTTGCTACACTGTTCACAGGTTAGATAATAATGATAGGCCACCTCACGTATGCAGTTCTTTATCTGTGACCAAGTGGTAGACATTACCATCCATTCAAGATTGTTGAGTGACAGAGTTTGCCATGTCTTTCTGGGGCCTACCACAACAAGGTTGAAATCTTAAGGACTTAGTGACTAAATGAATGAGAGAAATGAGACAGAATAAGGAATTGACATCGATGACATTTATGATTATATTTTGTTGTCATTTAATGTACCCTTAATGTATAGGCCCTATGGTAGCTCATTTCATCTGCATAGAAACACTTGAAATGGACATAGTCATACCCACATTATAGGTGAGGAGACTCAACTTTAGCAGATTTACTGAGCTTATCCAGCATAACACAACTAGTGAAAAGAGAAGCCTGGAGAGGAGAGGTTTGCCAGAGCCCAGAACTGACCCAAAACCCTACATAGGCTTTCAAGGTCCTTTGCTCTCCAAATTGGTTGATGCACATGTTATGGACACATGTTGGGTATTCTCTTTTTCTGTTGGCAAACTCTTCTTCAGCTTACTTCCCAAAAGGAACCCTAGAAAAGAGTGAATCCCTCCAGGTTCCTCAACAGATCACAGAAGGTTAGCCCCCAAACCAAGCTTACTCGCCCTTGCATCGATGGTGCTACACTGAAATAACCCCTTGAACCAGACCTTTCAGACACAGCTGTTGATTGCTTTTGTCTCCAAACACAAGGTCATTCTCATCAGGAGGGCTTCTAAGCAAAGATAATAGTGGGGCCTCTCTCCCAAGTATGTTCAGATTTTTTAAAAATATATATATTCTTGAATCTATCAAAGTACCTGCTATCCAAAGATTTACCTATTCTCTATATTTCTTTAATCTTGTCAGCTGACAGCTTTCAAATAGGACTCAGATTGCTGAAGACTGAAATTCATTTCCTTGAACTTTATATTTAACTGGGCCACAGAATCATTCTCAGAGAATCATTGAAATTAATATGAGGCATTATGTATTAAAGGGAAATTTTTTTGTCATAATTTCCAATTTCAGAGTTTCTCGAGACCTCTGCTCTGGACTGTGACCCCCGGGTGGTGTGCAGCTCAGGTGGCTGAGGAGCCCACACATATTCTGAAGTTACATCTCAGGCTCTGGGGGTTTGAGAACTAACATAAAGGGAGAATTTATTTTTCTTCTCTGGTCATTCAGTCAACTGGCTTACCAGTGAACCCTGATTAAATGTGGAAAATATGGGAATTAAAAAAAAATCTGGAGTAGGAGGTGGAGGTTTTTGCATCCCAAGTGATAATTCACCCCAAGCTGTGTTAGTGTCGGACGAGACAGCTTGTGTGAAAATTTAGGAGTCCCGGAGAACAACAATAACAAAAATTAACAAATGGCAGGATGAGGAGCAGAAGGGAAAACTCAGCATATGCTGCTCGTTTAAAATGTAGTTTCATTGAAAATCTTTTTCATGGCACCCTAAAACAATCTGTCCTTGCCAGATAACACATTGGACACCAAAAGGCTGTTCCCTCCGCTTGCTTTCTTAGTTGTAAGCCAACCCTTTAAAAATAAGAACACAGCTGTTCAAGACAAAATAGATTTGTCAACTTGTCTTTGAAGGTAAAATAACAAGGGGGAGCCAGTGCCACTTCCCACCACTTACTGACGATAGCAGGCAACACTCAGTTGTGTTTGTGTTCAGTCAACACTAATCAATAAACATCTGTTGGAATGAGCATTGGTGCCTCTTTACGATTCATTATGCTTCATTAGGAATTGGTATTGTCTTCAAGGGAAGGGAAAAAAATCTCATGTAATTAAAGAATAGTATCTTGTGCTCTCATATTTTTCCCCCTAAAGACCTACATTCTTTTCAGGCCATTATTTACAGTACATTTATCGGTATTGAAATGTAACTGCTTTTCCTTGAAAAGACCATCTGTTCGTGAAGACCATTCTATTTGTCCTCCCAGAGGTAAACTTGGGAGCATGATGGTATTAGCTGAGGACTGGGGATCAACAAAAATGTCTGAGACACAAGGTAGGTGAAGAAGGGAGCTGGGTGCCCAGCAAAATGATATTCAGGCATGTTCTGGGTGGGGATGAAAAGGAAAGGTGAAGTTTGCTGGAGGGAGATGTGCCTTTGAAATGACAACATTTAGAAATCGTTTTACCAAAGGGAGGTGGTATAGCTGAAATTCTCAAGGCTGGTTAACTTCACCAATCCTTTCTGGGCTTATTACATATAATCTCAGTGGCCTCTGTAGTATCTGGCCTGCAGTATATTCTGTTATTTTACTGTCAAGAAAATATCTTGATTTTGAAGGGTCTGCTGGAAATATTAGTGTGAATCATGCAGCTATACTAATGTAAGTCACCTTAAAGACACTGTGGATTTAACCCTGCTGAGGAAATCTCCTCAGATGAACTTAAGGCATCTCATACACACAAGTATACAAATAAAGCATAAAGTGGCTGGTAATGGACCCAAATTATACAAAACACAGTTACTATTCCCATTAGTTTAACATTTGTTTAACCAGAGCTTTTGGTGAACTGAAAAGCAAATATCGCACTTCAGAGAAAGCAGAGCACAGCAGAGGTCAGGGTGAAATGCAAGCATTGGGATTAATGAAACATCAGTGTTTACTTTTCCACTTACCTCTTGTTAGAGTCCCCAAATATAGAGGTTTGGGGACTGTTTTGTGTGAATAAAAGCTTTATTTGAGGAACACTCTTAAGGAATTTCACTTGAAGACTGCTACCATCTACAAATGAAGGACACTGAAGAATCCCATGGAATGTGATTAAGTTTTATTTTGAATAATGGTGTGAAGATTGGAGTAGAAAAAACATTAAATATTCTCAAGCAAGACAATGAACTTGCATACAACAGGTCACATCCATGTGGGTTTAGATGCAGAGGACTTTTTATTGTTGTTTATACAAGTGAGAGACATGGTCCTATGTGAGGTATCATGCAGTTGTGCAAGTTGCAATACACGAAACATGGATTACTCACACCATCTCGCTGACCTATTCTTTGTCTACATATTTCCCAAACTGTGTTTGACATAACGTTTGTCTGTCAGGATGGTTATAGCAAAATTAAAAAGTTAAGATACCCTGATGAAATACGTTCGGGAAATGTTGCATTATTGATTTCTTTCTTAGACATTTGCAGGCAACATTGGCATCTTAAAGGCTCTGAGAAGTCTAACAATAAGCAAACAACTGTAACTTTAACTTCAGCCTTATTGGACAGCAGTCTTTTTTGTTCCCAGAGCGTGTTTTAGTATCTAGCAGCATGTTTGTAGAAACACACTTTGGCAAATGGTGACCAGCAATGGCGTCTTCCAGGTTTGAGCAGCTAATACACTTCATGGGGAATGATGAATTGAAAGAGCTGAGACACCATTTCTGTCTCTCTCTTGGAGGATAGAGAACTTTGAAATAAAATCGCAGAACTATTGTTGCAAGCATTGTGAAAGTGCTGGTGTCTGATCTTTGGAATCAGGAGTCGAGGGGTTACTTCTTAGTGGAATAGTCTTCCTCTAGGAGATACCTCAAGGGTACATCTCTGGTTTTTTGTTGTTTTGCTTTGTTGTTTATTCCCACTAGTCCAATAGTCTTAGTCTAAAATACATCTTAAGTAGGTTTGGGTTTCCTGAACTTCTTGAGGTTCACATAGGTCCCTGCCCTCTATCTTTGCTTCATCAAAAAAAACTCGGTTTATATTGTGAAATCAAATTGAAACTGTATGATCTCATCACCTGTAGTGGAGGGTCCTGGACACCTGATCTTTGTACAGTCAGGTTATCACTGGGTGCAGCTAAAACAAGTTTGCCTTCTACAGCCCTTCATGTGCATTAAAAATGCCTCCCAAGGGGGAGAGATGGTATTTTTCCTTACTTTCCTGTCCCTCCAAAATTGTAAAGGGAAAAACTGCCCACCTACCCCCAATCCTTTGAAATAGTATTTTGTTGGCATTCTGTTCTGTTGGGTGGAAGTGACATTCTTCACAAGGTTATTGTGAGAGACTGTGTAATATATCTCACAGATATTCTGCTAATGTTTGTTCTTTATTTCTCCTTCTTTTTTTGGTAAAGTATCTCATTTTTTTTCATTTATTTTTCTTTATTAGCCTCTCTCCCATCTTTATTCTCCTTTTCCTCTTTTCTCCTCTCTTTTCCTTATTTTTTTGTTTAGCCTTTTCCTCCTTGATCTTCCCTAAAAGAGAATTATGGTAAGTCTAAGTACCTTTCATTGTATTTTGTTGCATTCTTTGGATCTATGAAGCTTATCCTGCAAACTTAGAAACTGAGATGCATCTGGGAGCCATGCTGATTCTTTTTTTTTTTTTAATTTTTTAACGTTTATTCATTTTTGAGAGACAGAGAAAGACAAAGCACAAACAGGGGTGGGGCAGAGAGAGGGAGACAAAGAATCCAAGGGAGCCATGCTGATGCTTAGTGAAGATCTTCCCCAAGTTATTGCCAACAATTTAAAAATAATGGGCGTTAGAATTTTACCCAGATTTTGTCAAGCTTGTAAAGCTACAGGTAGTTCTTTTGATAAAGGGACATTTATTTCTGCACAATATTTAGATCAAGGTGTCCTAGAATGGATTGCACAGGTTATATCCTTCATGAATGTTCCTGCCAGGGTGGAAGTGAAGATAAGATCCAGTCCAGGCTTCCACTGCAAGCCTTGGGGATGCTTTCTCCCTTGAAAACCTTCTTTGGGGGCGCCTGGGTGGCGCAGTCGGTTAAGCGTCCGACTTCAGCCAGGTCACGATCTCGCGGTCCGTGAGTTCGAGCCCCGCGTCAGGCTCTGGGCTGATGGCTCGGAGCCTGGAGCCTGTTTCCGATTCTGTGTCTCCCTCTCTCTCTGCCCCTCCCCCGTTCATGCTCTGTCTCTGTCTGTCCCATAAATAAATTAAAAAAAAAAAAAAGTTGAAAAAAAAAAAAAAAAAGAAAACCTTCTTTGTATTTTCCCAACAGAAAGTTGAGTCCCTATTCAGATACCTTGGCTTCTGATGGTGATTCTTTCAGGCTTCTAAAAGCAGTTCAGTATTTTTATCTGCAAGTTTCTAGTGTTATCTTTTTTTGGACACCTTTGAATTTAGTGATATTTCCTCAGAAAACCTCACATCAGTTCATCAGTTGTATCTGCAAGTTCTTTCCATGTATCCAGTCTGCAATAGCTTTCAAAATGATGACATGTTCCATTGAAGTCTTATTTCCCAGGTTGTGTTGGCCATCAGTTCTCTCAACTACGAGTTTGTTTTGCTTTTTCCAGCTTTTTCATCCCCCTTGACAGAGCAGAAGGGAGGAAATTCTAAGCTAATTCAATGTCTTCTCTGATGGGCTAGTTGTATTTGGAGATAAAAATGATTTTTAATATTTAAATATAGTTTTGAATATAATTTCAATATAAACTTGTTATAGTCATGGGTATTGTGTGGATTGGAAGCTGGATCTAATTTTCTTTGAAAGTCTCTTTTAAGAATCACTTAGGGGAACTGGTTTTGTCTAATAAACCAAACCCCAAGGCTAGGTTAGAATTGCAAGGTCTACCCTTTTCTCTTGTTGAGGGTGAGAGAAAGCTGGTCCCTCATGGATGTGTTAATGCAAAATTTCCAAACATGCTATGCTACCAAGAGATTTTACTCTCTGGCTACAAGAGGACATAATTCTGCAAGAGACAAAATAATTTAAGTTAAACAAATAAAAAAAACATTGTCATCTCCTAAATAATACTCTCTTACAGTAATGTATAAAGCAAGCAGGGTGATATTTCTGTAGCTCTGTGAGATTTAGTATATAATTATATATATTCTCACGTATATATGTATGTGTATATGTCAGATATATCTTCTTAATGGAATCTCTATTTCCTATATACAAAGATACCCACATCCAAAAATTGTATTTCATGCTATGTTCTGCTAGACAATTTAAAACCTTACAAATTTAGGAAGTATTGCTTTAGTAAAAATACATGTTATTGAGTTTTATCATAATATAAGCATTGTTTTGCCAACTGTGATCTACTAGACTCAAAACTCTCCTATAATTATATATTTCTTAAGATTTGGAGTTAATAGAGCAGAGTATCACGAACCTACTTTCTTTCCTCCCTGAAAATACCACTTTACCCTGAATAAGACTTTTGGCTCTAATAGATTTTATCCTGATGTTAATTTGATTTATGGAACTGATGTTGAATTTCTTCCTTTCAAATTTATGGTCTGGTAGATTTCATGCTGAGTTTAAGATGCTGAGCCTAATGATATTCACATTGGTGGCATTATATTGATTTGTTGTGGTATGATATATAGGGTTTTTAAAAATAATAACACTGAATAATTATACATACACAATGTACTTTTTTTCTGCTTATGCACACTGGAATTAAGATTTATTTTCAGCAACATGTGATTAATTTTCTAAATAACCTAAATTCAGAACCCTAGACTGATGACACCTTTAACTGGGAATAGGTAAAAATGTGTGTCCTCCCTTGTTATTTACAATATTTGAGTGCTGCTATTTATCTATTGTAATTTATTTTGTGGACTCTATTGGGGCACTTTATAAATAATTTGCACAAAAAAATCATGAGAGAGACTTATTTTCTTCTAGTTGGTCAAACTCTAGAAAAAAATCCTGACAAACTAGTTTTGTATGTGAAATAAGAACCCTTTTATTTAGTTTAATGCTGCACGCTGGAAGTCAGTTAAATATCCCATCAATGGGGTAATGGGTGAGAACATACTTTGTCAGCTGACCTGTATTATACAAAAGGGGGTTAATGGCTGGTGATAATTGGCCCACACAATGTTCATGGAGAGTAGAAAACTTGTGAAAGTGAATGGCATGTCATATCTGAAATATACACAAATTTCCGGCTAATTTCAAATGTTCCTTTTGCATACTCCTATGTAAAGTGTCTAAAATAAAATTTAGTATAATGCATTTTAGCTTTTGCAATGATTAATATGCCAGGTATTAAAAACAGGTTGACTGAAAAGTTAAAGTTATTAAATACAAAAAAAAAATAATATGGGTCAGCTTATTTATGGGTTACTTTATGTTTTTTTAAAAAAAATCCATACAGATAATTGGCATTAAATGAATTGAAAGTCTTAGTTGGTTGACCAGATTTATTACCTTGTTAACCAGCTGTGCTTCTGTTGTATAAAAACAGCTTTACTGGGGTCTTTGCCAACCCACAGCCAACTATTATGATGAAAAATGTGACTTTTTAGTGACATGCATCTGTTTACCAATTTACATCCAACATTTTAAATCATGTTCTCTTAATTTGCTTGCCTGTGTTCCTGTGAAAACTTCATCTATTTCTTCATCTATTTCTTAAAGATGAACCATTTTCACCAGTTTGTAATACAGCTTTATAGAAAGAGAATTCATCTTGGAGTCCAACAGATTGCTCTTTGAAAGTGGGATTCTGTCACTTATTCACTGAATAATCTTTGGAGAATCACTTTAATTTTCTGCACCTCAGCTACTTAATTTTTAGGAATAGATAAGAATATAGTTATGAAAATCCCAATCATAGTCCTTAGACACTTGAGACAATGGTAGGTAATCAATAGAAGTTTTTCCTTTCTTTCTCTCAATCACATTCTCTCTTTCTCTCTCTCAAAAAAGAAAAAAAAAATGTGGTGAACAATTTAAGGAACTAACTGTAGTAGTAATTAACCCAAAGACTTCACACTTATACTTTTGATGGACTTGCATGAGCTTTGAGTATTTTTGACCAACCTAAAACCAGAAAACCTTTAACATAACCAAACCTTTTTGCTTGTCATACTACACCCAGCCTATTAGAAATAAAATATTAGCAATGCTGAGTTCTATGTAAAATTCAAAACACATGCCTAATGTATATTGGGAAAATAGATGAATCTAGTTGTTCTATCATTATTTGCTTTATGGTGATCCTCATTCCCACATTTTGTGTTGGTGCTCTTGAACTAGTAAACATATATGTGAACAATTGCTTTGAGTTGGAATTTAATATTTAAATAAAACTTTTAAGGAAAATGCAATTGTACTGAGAAAATAGTTACTATTTTCTATAGCTTCTGTCTAAAGTTAGAAGAGATATTCACCTTTAAATATCTCTAACAATGGAAAGGGGGAAAAAAAAAAGCTCTTTAACCGTGTAGTCAACAGGTGCATGGATTAAACTCTGTCACTTAGGATCTCATCAGCTATCTTTTTGCTTAGGACAATAATAACTTATCTTTCCTTAACAGACACCTCACACATACCCAACAAAATGAATGTCCTGTTTTGTTTTCAGAACTTTTGACTGCTTAGAATCAGCTGAAATAAATGAAGTGAGCCTGAAGAGTACCAGTTTACTATAAATAGACAATGCTTTCTTTCGGCTTTGATTAAACTTTGAACAAAGTAGCTCTTCAGAAAAAAAACGAATAGGCAACATTAAGTATTTTCCAAAAGCTCCAGCTCTAGTTGGTGGCACTTTTGCCAAGAACAGAAGGCTGATTTTTTCTATTTCCCGTTTTAATATTCCATATAAATGATTTCATCATATCAGTCGGCTTTCAAAAGGAAGATATGAATAATATATTCATTTTATTTGGATGTGGTCAGGGCTATTGGATTAAACATTTTGGTTCAAAAGCCTTTAGTCGAACATCCCCATGGTCTCATTAAAAAAAAAAAAAGTAAATTAATTATTTTGTGGAATAATTCTGTGAATTAAGGCCTGCTCAAGGTAATTAATTCATTCATTCATTTGTTATATTCCAGACACTGAACTAGACATACAGAATTTAAAAAGATACTACTGTCCACTCAAGAAGCTCATAGCCCAGCCTAGGAAAATATGAAAAAGTGGGCTTTTAGATAATATAAAACATGTAGCAGAGGGCAATGAGAACAATGAAATGAAGCAATTTACTTCACTGTAGAAACAGGTGTTGGTTAAATTTGAGTGCTTAATATCTAATTATCAGGTGATTAAACTCATTACTTAGTACATGTATTTTCACGTCTCTTGGAGTTTTTGCCATTGGAGATTGCTTCATCTTTACATTTCTATTTCCATAACAGTGTATCAGTTCAAGCTTAAATCACTCAGGCAGTAAGCTTGAAGATGAGAAAAATGGCTCTGATAGCTGGTGTCTCCTAACATCTTTGAATCTTCCAGTTAGCCCTGGTGAATTAATTTAATCCACCCTAAAACTGAACGTTGGGGAATCCTTAGGCATCACATTCTGGGCTCAGTCCCCACCCACCATGACTTTCATACATTTTAGCATCCATGATAGGAAGACTTCAAGAACCATCTTGGAGTCTCAGAGAGTTCCTTTGAATGTGCTGTTAGTAAATTTAATCTGTTACTTGTATTAGCTGCTGGGGTAAATTGACCACTTGGAGTCTCATCCAGTTCTTCTGAAGGCTAGTGATTGATCCTCTCCTCATTTCACAAAAGTTGGAGTGGTTATAGGGATATCTAATGTCAAATACAATATGCAAAACAATCAGAAAAAAATAGAACCAAGAGAACTGTAAAAGAAAATAGAAAGTTCTATTGAAATGGGAGTAGAAGAAAGATGCAGATACTTGTTCCAAAAGGAGAAAGTAGGTTACAAGAATATAGTGACTGAGAAGTATGTTTTGCCCAGGGTTCCCTGAACACTGCTGTTCACAGTAGCCCTTCTCTATTGAACCCCCAAGGCCTCAGACAACTGATATATGCAGTGGACTCTCAAGTTAATATTTCCATTCTGACCCCTTTTCTCACTCCTATATAGCCTAACTGCCTGTCCGCTCTGGTGCCCTAAAGATACCTCAAAATCAGCAAGGACGCCGTCTGGAGTTTCTGGGTCTGGTCAGAAACCTAGAGATTATCCTTGATTCCACCTGCTTTCTTATCTTCCCAAATCCAATCCATCAGTAAGTTCATTTGATTATTATGTCATTATGTTTCTTAAATTCATCCATTTCTGATCATCACCACTGGCACCAACTAGTCAAGCTGCCAATTTCTCTTATCCAAACCACTAAGTAACCTTTTTGCTGGTTGCTATATTTCCATTCTAGTTTTACCATGCTTCTATATTATTTGCACCCCTGAAGTCTGCTTGATTATGAAAAAGAACAGTTGCTCCCACCCCTCTATTCCCTCCCTCTCTCAAATCCTTGTATGTTTTACCGCTGCTGTTCCATGCTTTTTAAAGTGGTGACCCCTACCTACCTCCCTAGACTCTTCTCACATCAGTATTTCCTTCACCAACTTGTTACAGCCACATTGGCCATCAGCTGTTTGAATACTTTACTTTCCTTCCTTCCCTGGCCCTTTGCATATGCTACTACTCTTTCCTCTCCAGTGCTCCACTTCTGTCCCCCCACCTCCCTTCTACCGAATTAATGTTGATTTGCTTTTCAATTCTCATCTCAGGCCTCATTTCCTTAGACATGACTCCCAGCTGAAGTCAACCTCCTTTGTCATGTGCTCCTATTGAACTTATTCCTTTCTTTCAGAGCATGATGTCAATTTGTGATTACACAGTCACATCATTGATTAATGTCTCTTCTTCCATTAAACTATAACTCCTTGAGGTTTTGCACCTTGTCTGCGTTGCTTGTCACTCTTTTGTACCACCAACTACAGTGATAGGTACCTGGTGAATTTCTGTTGAATCAAGGGTAAATGGGTGGAGAGATAGATGCATGGGTGGGTGGATCAATGGATAAATAGCCTGAATTACCTCTTGTGAAATTTTTCACCTTCCCCAGTATTGCTGCATGTCTTATGCATTGAGATGAGCGATAGTATGCCAAATGATTAAGAACATAGGTTTCAAGTCAAAGCACTTTGGTTAGTGCTTTCATTTTAGTTGGTGCTTCAGTGTTAGTTTGTTAATCTTCCATTACAAGTTACTTGCCTTCCCTAAACCTCATCTTCCTATAGAGAAATAATGTCTCATAGGTTCAGTGAAGGGATTACATTAAATTGTCTTTGCTCATTGTCTTGGCACACTGACTTTTCATACTGAGACATTATTAAATGATAGGTATAGCAATGATCAAGAAGTATTAGAAGACAGGAGAATGAATTTTGTAGCTTTGGTGCTGATGATGATCACATCACCACCTCATACATAGAGCAGAGCTCTGAACCATTCTCACTGCATTGCTCTCTGGCTATCGTATTTCCACATGTAACTGGACTATAATGGTGGTGTCTCAGCTACCTATCCCTTATCAGAGGAGAGGACCCTGGAGGTCATTCATACATCTGGGTCTCTAGCAACTACCTCATCTTGTGTGTTACAGTTTAGTTTAATTACTTGAGTGACAACATTCTGATACTGCTTTTCAATGCATATACCAAAGTCCCACACAATTAAAATGACACTAAGTGGTGAGGTTTCTGGGTGGCTCTGTTGGTTGAGCATGCAACTTTGGCTCAGGTCATGATCTCATGGTTAGTGGGTTCAAGCCCCACATCAGGCTCTGTGCTGACAGCACAGAGCCTGCTTCGGATCCTGTGTCCTCCTCTCTCTCTACACCTCCCCCTCTTTCTCTCTCTCTCAAAAATGAATAAATATTGTTTAAAAAGTGACACTAGGTCAAGAGTGAAGGTTGCTCTTTTGAATCCTGGAACTGAAAGCTAAGACTGACCAGTTTTTTTTTTCTTTTTGTTTTTAATATGCATTTTTTTTTAATTTGACAGAGAGGCAGCGTGAGGGGAGAGGGAGAGAGAGAGTCATGAGCTGGGGAGAGGGAGAGAAAAAGAGAATCTTAATCAGGCTGCATACCCATTGCAGAGCCCAATGTGGGGCTCGATCCCACAACCCTGGCATTAGGACAAGAGTCAGATGCTCAACTAACTGAGCCACCCATGTGCCCCCTGCCCCATTTTTTGAAAAAAAAAAAAATTCTGACCAGTTGCTTTACTTTGCAGTAGAGGAGCAAGTTGGGATTCTAGGATTTTACCTTGTTCATCCCAATCACAAGAGCAAAAGGGAGAGAAGAAGGGAAAAGAAAAGAGCATAGAAGGTTAACCCTGGAAGAGAACTTGAGACATCTGTTTTAGGATAGACAACACATATAGGAAGCATCTTCTTCTGTCCATTTCACAGTCACAGTGGGCATCATTATTCCACCAAGGGAGTTTCTCCTGTCAAGCTCAGATTTCTCAATACAACCCTCTACACAACAGCAGCTAGTTGAATGGTATTGATGCTCAGCACAAAACCTTTTTGCTATTCCTCATTTTGTTTATTTCCCCTTACTTATGTGAGATACACAATTATATCACCTCATTATGTATTTTCTTCTTCAATAGAAAATTAGTCTGTAAGAGGAGAGTTTTCTTCAAAACAGAAATCATCTACCTTTTCTCCCACAGCCTGTGCTATTTCAGTGAGACTTCGCTGTCGAATCATCAGCTTGGTGAGATTCTTTACAGTCCTTTTAAAGGGATCATGTGTTTTAATTCCAAGATCTATTAAAAGAATCAATATACATGCTGTTTCATATTATGAGCCAATAACTTGCTGAGTTAGTTGCATTCATTTGAGGCTTTGTAGTAAGGGACTGCCACACAAGAGATGGTGCTACTGTCAAAACTGTGCCAGCTCTTGCAATCTGTCATGAGTTTAGATATTGCAGCAACTGCCTGTGACAGGTACATAGCCCAGATAAAGAAGGGCTTTATTGTGAAGGCACTTTGGTAGATGTGGGTCATATGGCTACTTGAATGTCTAAATTGAGACCCTATAATGGTATTTGATGTGGTCACCTTAAGTGGAAAATTATATATATATATACACACATATCTCACAAGTATATATATGAAAACACTTACACATGTGTCAATGTTCAAGGATATATTTATAAAAACAACTGACCCGGTATATTGGAAGTAAAATATTCTACTCATTAATTCTAGTTTTGCTTTCATATCTGAGAAATATTTGCTTACTGGGTATGAAATGCCAGCCCTTCCATGTTACATATCCAATGGTCTATCAAAACAAAAATTAAAGTCTACTTCCATCATGTGCACATTAGTAAATAGAATTCCTAAGAGTGGTATTTGGTTGCTCACAAAGGGAGTTCTCAGATCTTCATAACTAATTATATTCTACTTTAGTATCACAGTTGAGAAGTACCAAGGGCCACTAACATTGTTTCTGTCACTTGGGCAACGTACATGGGTGGATTTGTTAAAAAGTCATTATTACATTGATCATCATTATTTTAATAACAGGGGTCAGCCTTTGTGGTATACTTACCATGTGTTGGGAGCTGGGATGGCACGTTTATCTGTTCACTTGATTTAGTGAGTGTTTACTGAGTGTATTAGTTTGCTAGGGCAGACATAACAAAATATCACAGACTTCATGGCTCAAAAAACAGAAATGTATTTTCTCATACTTCTGGAGGCCAGAAGTCCAAGACTAATGTGTTGGCAGGTTTGGTTCCTCTTGAGGTCTCTCTCCTCAGCTTGCAGATGGCTGCCTTCTTGCTGTGTCCTCACATCATCTTTTTATTTGTACACACTTTCTCCATGTGTCTTTGTGTATTCACATTTCTTCTTATAAGGACACCACTAATATTGTATTAAGACCCACATAATGATCTCATTTTATCTCAATTC
Organism: Herpailurus yagouaroundi; assembly: GCF_014898765.1. Taxonomy (NCBI): domain Eukaryota; kingdom Metazoa; phylum Chordata; class Mammalia; order Carnivora; family Felidae; genus Herpailurus; species Herpailurus yagouaroundi. The sequence continues at coordinate 9,010,291 of NW_024412444.1, forward strand.
CTCTTTAAAGTTCCTATCTCCAAATATAGCTACATTCAGAGGTACTGGGGGTTAGTGTTTCAAAATGTGAATTTGGGGACAGGGACACAAATCAGTCATTACATTGAGTGCCTACCACTTTGTTTCTGCTCCTGTTTCAGGCTCCAGGGACTACAGGAAACACAGACGAGGTTCTGTTCAGCAGAGCTTAGAGTGTAGTGTGGCAGAAATGTATAGTAAGACTCAAAATAAATATTTGCTGACCAATTAAGTTTGGTTCTATTAAAAAAGGATGGATTTAAACTGAGAGTTAGAATAAGTAAGGATTCTGTAAGAACATTTACGCTTAGAGCTGAAGGATAATAGGGATTTTCAAAAAGGTAACAGCGTTTATGAAGAGTTTCATATATGCCAGGTATTATTCTCAATATAGTATATATTTTATTTAATATTTGCAACCATATGAGGTAAATAATGTTACTATCCCCATTTTATAGATGATGAAAATAAGGTACATAATACACATAATACTAAGGAGCCTGTCCATAGTCACAAGCAGTAAGACAGTTTGACTCACAAGTTGGAGCTCTTAACTAGTAGATTAATGAAGAAGAGTTTGCTGGCTCAAGAATGAATAACATATGTGAGGGCCCTGAGTGAAGAAAGCATAGTTTAGTCCAGGAATGGGAAACAGGCAAGTAGGAATGCAGCAAAATGACTAAAGAGGAAAATGGTGCTCAAGAAGTGTGGGTAGATCCTGGAAAAATTAGAAGACTTACTTGCGGTTTAATTAGTTTCCAAGCAGCAGGAGGTCATCAAAGGATGTGACTCAAGAGAGCACCGGGATCTGCATTCTATTTGTTAAAAGTTATGCTAGATGTTATGTGCAGAAATGACTGTAGAGGTATAAGACTAGAGTTAGGAGCTCACTTAGGGGTCATTTGCAGTCACCAAGATAAGACAGTAGTGGTGGTGGAGAGGAAGAAAGGCATCTGGCATTAACATGTACTTTGGAAGTGAAATCGTTAGGATTTAGTGACAGATGTTGGGAGAGAGGGAACTGGAGGAGTCATGAGAGACTTGTAGATTCTGGCTTGACTAATGGATGAATAGAGGGAAGAATTTACTAAGATGGGAAAGAATCAAGTTTGGAGGTGGGGCAACAGAAAGTTCTGTTTTGACATATTGGTTTGAGACTTTTCTCTGACATCCACATGAAGATCTCAAGCAGATCGTTTGACATTTGAGTCTGGAGATCAGGGAAGAAGTAGATCACTATGGATATAAAAGTGTGTCATCAGCATTTGGATGGTATTTAAAACAATGGATTGAATGGAATCAGCAAGGAAAAATATGTTGCTCGAGAAGGTGATAGAATATAGAACCAAACCTGTAGGTTCTCCAACATTTAGAATTTGTGTACAAGACGAGCCAGCAAAGGAGCCTGAGGAGTATCCAGAGAGGAAGATGTAACACCAGGAAAGGTCATCCTAGGCACCAAGTCAGTTGGCGTGGTGGGGGGGGGGGCCGAGTCTGTTTATGGGAGAGTCATCAGTTCTGTCAGACACCACTGTCCAGAGGTCAAGTGATATGGGGTTATCTACTGATGACCTTGTAAGAACCATTTTGGTATATGATCTCACCAAATCTTTGCAACCACTCTGTAATACACTATTATGATCCCCACAGCACAGAGGGGAAGATTGAGATTCAGAGGGGTGTGGACCTAGCCATGACCACACAGCTTGTAAGTGGCCAGCTCAGCTTTCAGAGCTGAAGCTTTTAACTCAAGGGTTTGGATTCTTTACTGTTTTACTCCCCTAATGGTATTGATGCAGAAAAGTAGCAAATGGCAACATCACTTTTATTTTAATCCCTTAAATTCAGATTACAATGATATGCATTCAAATTTAAAGTGATTGATTGCCTTTGAGAACAGTTATGAATTCTCCTCTCACTTCTGGACCTAGCATGTAATCTTGGAGCTCTGGTTTCCTCATTTTTAAAAGAAATGAATTGGAATAAACTTTTCAACGTCCCTCCTAGAATTCTAAGACTTCTAATATAAGTAACTTCCAAAAGGAATCCCTGCAACACCTTAACTTCTTAATGCCAGTCTGGGTTTGAGTTCACTTTCAACATGAGCATGTACAACGTACATACTTCCAGTAAGACTTTTTTGGATGTGCTTATTATATGCCACACCCTCTCCTTCCTAGGTGTTTATTCAGTCTGTTCCCCTACCTGGATTGTCCTCTTGTCCCTCTGTGAGTCTCAGATCCCAGATCTTCCCAGGTTTACAGTCTTCCCCTTCAGTGCTTTTAACACTCCTTAGATGAGAGGTATGTGCATGTCCCCCTAAACTGTTCATCTCCAACATGCCAAAGGACAGGAACCATGATTCTTTCTTCATTCTGTCTGTACAAGAAGCCCTCACACAATGCTTTTCTCAAATGATGTTTGTTGAGTCGAATCTTTTGTAAATGATAAAAGCTTTGTTGAGTTCTGAAAGCCCTGGGTCTTGCAGGAGGACTTGGAAGGAATCTGGCCTTTATTTTAGCAGAGAGGCACAGACACATATTTGGGAAAACAGAAGTCAGCAACAGCAAGAAAACCCTCTAAAATTGTTAGGTTCCCTCCCATGATTACTGAGGCCTTAACCAATTGTGCGAGTACCCATGAAGGCTCCTGGGCTCTGAATTACTTCTAGTGTTTGCTTTTCTCCCTTTCCTCTTTTCACTGCTCTTCAGAGTAAAGTGCTGTTTACTTGCTTGGGCAGCTTCCTGACTTGAGCGTTAAGACTGGAATACAATAGGTTCACCACAGCCTCCCATTTGGCCATGAAAGATGGCAAGAGGGCAGGCTCCATGTATTCAGTTTTGCCGTAAAATCCGGAGCAGAACCTTCCTTTAACACACACACTTGGCTCACAGCATGGGTGCTAGGACCTCTCCATGAGATGGTGCACCAGTGGGTACCAGGCAAACACTCTGAGAACAGGAAGCTGCTTGTTGGCAGGACCCTGGGTGCTTAAGGCTTTGCAAAGGGTGGCACACAAGCTTGACCCAGAGAATGCAAGGCCTTCTGTTACATAGAAAATGGTAGAGGATCTACAGAGTCTGTAAAGATTTTACTGTGCTGGGCCTCAGTGGTGCTTTTCAGACTCTGTTTGGCCTCTGCAAGGTGTTGAGGGGGAGGCTGAGCTTGGCTCTGATCCCTACACCCTTACATTACCCACTGAAGCTCTACACTATTCTCTTTTACATGTGGACATTCCTTCAGCATGAGGTTTTGGGCCAATGGGGGCCTACCTTGTGAAAAATAGGTTCCCAAATGCTTGGGCCAAGGTCTGCAGTGCAGGTGGCAATGCAGAAAAAGGCGAGGCTGGCATGCCTGGTGCGGACAGGTTTCAGAAGATCTTGCAGGTTATGGGATTGAACTGGATGGATATGTCACTCTAGATGGGGCAGGGGAGGGGTGGGCACAAGTGTGTGAGGAGATGAGAGGACCAGCTATGGCATTGGATTGTGTGTACTCAATATATCTGAAATCAATCAGCTCTAAGTGCTTGGCAGAGTCCTATATCCTGAGAAGTGTGTGTACTGGGAGACATTCACACACAGACATGCATACACAGACCCAATACACACACATGGCCAGAAGATCAAAACACACACACATACACACACCCTCACGAAAAGAGACACCCAAGACTGAGAAAGAGACAGTCACAGAGATACTCAGAGAGAGGGACAGAGATATATAGAATAGGGGCAGACACATGGGAAGACATAAAGAAATGGGGTGGGGTGGTGGGGGTAAACATCCAGAGACACAAACCCAGACACACACAGAAGCCCAGTGACACCAAGAGAGAGAAATATAGACTGAGATACACACAGAGGTGCGCACATAGAGACAAACACGTGACAGACACCAAGAAGGGGCCACAGAAAGACAGAGAGAGACAAAGACAGAAGCAGGCATGGCAAGGGACATAAATACATAGGGAGAAATTAAACCCCTTAGATAGAAGTCGTGGACCACTCGATTCCCAGATGTGTGCGTAGAGTGGCTGCCATCTCCTTCATTGGCTGCAGTCCACATGCGTCTCACAGGGTGAGCATCTGCTCTGCAGAATGTGATCCTAGTGTTTAAGGATGTTTGTTGTTCACCTCTTGCTGCCAAAACCCAAACTAGGACTTCATCAGGAGCTTGACTGCAGAACCAGTACTTGGCTACAACAAGGGAAATGGGACTTTTTAGACTTGTTGAGGGATATTACATTAATGGAGTTCAATGTCAATTTAAGGGATCCTTCCAGGGCAGTTTAGCCATTCATGATTTTTATCTTACTGGCTAACTTCAGAAGGGAGAGAGAATAAGGGGAGAGCAGCCTGAAGTGATTACATCTAGGGGTAAGTATGAATATGGCATTAAGACTCTATAAAGTCCACTGAAACAAAGAGCATCAAAAGACCGTGCCTCCACATCTGGTCAGAGGAAATGAACACTTGCAGGTGGCCTGTCACACTGGATGTGATTGAGGGAATGGTCATGAAAAGGAAGAGATTCCAGGGAGCCTGATGGCTGACTTGGAGTAGGGAGATATCAGCATAATTTGAAGGTCTCTAATGTGGTGTGTTTGGAATGCTGACTTTGGTAACGAGGTGACAACCTAAGTTGTGTACCTGGTGAACATAATGTGCAATCTGGGTATTCTTATGGAGACACCCAGTGGGTTATTTCAGAAAGGACCATTACAAAGTTTCATATTTGTGTGGTTGAGCAGTATGGATGATGGAAAAAAAAGTATATCCATGCGTATTAATCATGTCGTTTATTTTCTGATTCATTATATGTATTTTTTTATTTGAGAGAGAGAGAGCGAGCGCTAGTGAAATAGATGGGGAAGATGGAGAGAGAGAGAGATAGAGTGTATCTTAAGCAGGCTCCATGCTGAGCACGGAGCCTCATGCAGGGCTTGATCCCACTACCCTTGGATCATGACCTGAGTCAAAATCAGGAGTTGGGCATTCAACTGACAGAGAAACCCAGGTACCTCGAATTTATTATATTTCTGATGTTTTGATCACTGGAGCTTTACTGACCCTGAATTGATAGCATATCCAGAGTTAGCCAATTCCTACATATAATAAAAGACTCACCTTTGAGTAAGCCTTTCAAATGCACATCAACCAATCCAGAGGCTGTACTCCCCAACTTCCCAAGAGAACTATTGGGCCTTCAGTATTCTTATACTCCAGGCCACTATCTACCTGCCATAATCATCACAGGGCCAGGTCTGAGGCAGCCAGGTGTAGCTCCTGTGCCCTAGAGCCTGCTAAAATTATTCAAACTAGCCAGTCCTCAGCCTTACTCTGCCTTGTCCATTCATTCCTACAGAAACTACATAAAGTTTCTTGCCCTTGGTTCTCTCCTCCCTCTCTGATTCCTGACCTTCCCTAGTTCTTTTCTACGGGACCCCTGTGACGTGTGCCTATTCCTGGAATCTGTGAGGGTAACAAACTGTCTTTTCATTGGCAGTTGTTTCCTGATCTATTGGTCTCATAATACTTAAATAATAATAAAACCCACATCAAAACACTGTAAGAGTAGTAGCTAAAGTGACAGGCCTTGAAATTGACTTTATGTACAAGGAACCTAGGAACTTCTAGGTGAGGCTATGATATCAGTCATTTGCTGTAGCCCTGTGGATACCCAAAACAGGATCCTGGGCCAGGCAGAGATGAAGACCATGAGAACGGCCCCCAAGAAAGGAATTTGGGGGACATAAATGGAGGCTGCAGGTGATATTAACAAGGCTCTAAAGAAAGGGGTTGACATACCCAATAGCATAATTGTAAAGAAGGGCACTGTTAAGTAGATGTAGATCAATATTGTCAGGGACACTGGGGCAGGGGAAGACCAGTCCCACTTCTTAGCTTTGAGAAACAAAGGTTCTGACTGGGGGAAGGTGAGAGCTGAGGGATGACCTGGGATGGAAGGGGTGATATAACTGAGAGTAGCTGGGTGAAAAGTCTTTTCCTTGGGATAGTGGTTTTTGATCCCACGAATGAAGGAGGCAGGGAGCTAGCAGGCTGATAGCAGGGCCTGATAATATGGAAAGGCCTGTGTAGGACTCAGAAACCCTGAATTTCTAGAGGGAAGTTAGGTGTAATTCTGGATAGAGAAAGTCATTTCCCTTAGATGGTGGGCCACAGGATCTGATGGTCTCTCCTCTTGACTGAAGGTTTAGAGGTAGTTGGAGGGTCTCAGGTGTCGAGAGGACTAGAGGTGGCTGAGGCATTATAAGCTAATGTCTGGGTCATCATCAGAGTTCCTTGTTTGGATAAAAGACAATCAGCAGAAAGTGCTAACATACATTTTTTGATGTGCCATTTTACCTCTAATTTATTTTTCTCTTGGAAGCAGTGATTGTAGCCATGAAAGTTGTCAACTTAGGTGATTTTGGGGGTCAGTGTAACTTAGGGCTTGCCACTCAATAGCAGTGGCCATGGAGTCCTGGAAGATAGAGCACAGAAGAGCAACTTCTATCACTTGGTCTTCATTCTTTGCTGTGAACCCAGATGAGTACACACTAATTGTTGCTAAGAGAGCACACACAGTTCTTTCCAGGATCATAGAGGATTGGGTTTGTAGCCTGATGCCACCAATTCTCTGGGCAAATCCCATAAACTCCTTAATCCTTGGTATTCTCATCTCTAATACTTGGATGCTTATAATAGATTAGAAGATTGCAGTAAGAAGAGAACAAGCTAACATTGACTTCAGACCCTTAAAACAAAGCCAGGCACCTAGCAAAGGCTCCTTCCATTCTCCTTGTTAGTTAACCATATGAAAGTGGGTGGGTCAAAACAACAAATCTCAGCCATTTCCTCTGGTTCAACCCAATACTGTTCCTATCATTGCTATTATTTACTCGTATGAAGTTGTCTCATTTATGGGCTGCAGAATCCTGGGAGGCTCTTGAAAGCTCAGCTTGAGGACAATGACTCTCAGTGTTAGAACTCACAATGTTTTCCAAAGTTTTGTAAAATGAAAGGAAGAATCTCTCTGAGTGCCTACGAGATCTTTCCTGGAGGAAATCAGGGGACTCCAGAGAACTCATCTGAGGTCATAGTGTAGAAATAAGGCAGGACCATAGTTTGCTGTTCCTCATTCTGGAGGATATTGGAAGAAGTGGAAGAGAAAGCAATGAAACAAACACAACACTTGCAGATAGTGGTAAGGAATGGAAGAAATATAAAGAGGTGCTATAAAAAGGAGGTGGGTGACAGTTTTTATTGGAAGGTGGCTCAGGAGAAAGCTTCTCTGTGGAGGGCCATTTACAAGTATGGAATCCTCAAGAACAGAACGTGCCTGGTATCACCAGGAAGGAAGGTTAGGGTGGCTGGCATATATGAACAAGGAGAGGGAGACACGGGGTGGGGGTGGGGCAAGGTCAGGAGGGAGGTGGGGGTGGATCACAGAAAGGCTCCTTGAATGGCAGTTGTTTTCCTTTTGTCATGTAAGACCAGAATAATAAAATCCTCTTAACTAATTGCATTGATAATTCTTATATTTCATATTGTGCCTTTCCTTTAACAAAGTTAGGTTTTTTATTTGCTTTTTTGTATTGCCTCTATTATTTACTTGTGATCCATAGAACTTCCATGGCAGGGGGAAGAAGAGAGGGAAGGGGAAGGACTGTTGCATTCTTGTCTTTATTTTACAGCCAGGGAGGACACTGAGGCACAATGGGGCCAGGAAGCAGTGCTAGAATCTGCCCCAATGTCTCCTTACCCATGTAACCCATGTTACTCCCCCTGTGATGTGGTCTTCCTTGGAGCTTTAAGTCCATTGGAAAAATGACTCTACAAAGCTCAGGTATCTCATGATCTAATTATGCATTGTTGTGATTTGTAAAGAAGGTAGCTGTTTGTTTAATTCCAAGTTCCATTCTACTCAGCAACTCTCACTAATTAAATGTAAGGCTAGAAATAGGTTAGAGGTGCTAAGCAGTCGCCTGTGTTTTGAATATGATGTTCATATGTAAACACAGCCCACAGATCACACGTTCTGAAATGCATGTGTGCTTGATTAGCCAAATGTGAGTCACAGGTTGGCATAAATAGATACTCTTCAATAAATGGCACTGTGTTGCATTGTTAGCTGTAAGTGTAGGAGCCCAGGAGAAATTAATCACTAACACATCTGAATGTGTGTATTTGTTCTTGTAATTAGTTATCCTTTCTATGGTATTAAATGATTTACATCTATCCCAAATCTCTATAATCATGTTAACCATGGTTTCTGCTTCAGACCAAGGTGTTGGAGAACTGAATGAAAATCCGGGTAACTTTGATTTAGTCACTTGGTGGACATTAATGGAACTTTCAGCTAGTGCCCACCTCTTGGCAAGGCACTGAGGAGTACACATATAGATGAGTAAGCATGCTAGAAATTCTGCCTATGGAAGAGCCAAAGTAGATAGAAACAAAGATTGGAAGTGAAACTTCTGGAAAAGAAGTTAGGGAAAGAGGGGCACCTGGGTGGCTCAGTTGGTTAAGTGTCTGACTCTTGGTTTTGGCTCAGGTCATGATCTCAGGGTTCTTGAGTTCAAGCCATGCTTTAGGATCTGCGCTGACAGTGTAGGGCCTGCTTGGGATTCTCTCTCTCTCTCTCTCTCTCTCTCTCTCTCTCTCTTTCTCTCTCTCTTTCTCTCTGACCTTCCCATGCTCGCTCGCTCTCTCTCTCTCTCTCTCTCTCTCTCTCTTTCTCAAAATAAATTTAAAAATTTAAAAACTTTAAAAAATATTTTTAAAAAGTTAAGGAAAGAAGAGATGATCTCCAGCTGAAGGGACCAAGGAAGGAGTCCTGAAATTTACAAAGTTACTGATAAAAGTCTCATCTAGAATGTTTAAGGACACTCAAACTGCTGTAATAGAAAAAATGAAAAATTCTATTAGAAAATGTACAAAAAGCATGAAAAGATGCTTCATCGACAAGGACATAATGTGGCAAAAAAGCACATGAAAAGATGTTTGACATCACCAGCTGTAACAAAACCAAACAAGAGCGTGTCCACCTGATGCACAGCAAGTCAATGAAAGACTGGCATGGAGCTTTTTCAGTGGAGAAAAGTAGGTTATTTGTTGATGTGCCACCTGGAGAATGGGAGGGCTAATGTTTAAAGTCTCAAATTCTCAATGGCTTACAAGTGGGGTTTTTTAAGGGCAAAATTTAGGACAGGGGTCCTCTGACAAGGTGGATGCTATTGATTAGAGACCCATGAAGTCACATTTTTATTTTATTTTTTAAATGCTTGTTTACATTTTATTTTTGAGAGAGAGAACAGGGAGGAGCAGAGAGAGAGAGAGAGAAACAGAGAATCCCAAGAGGAGTCTGTGCAGTCAGCACAGAACCTAACATGGAGCGTCAACTCATGAACCCTGAGTTCATGACCTGAGCCGAAATCAAGAGTCAGACGCATAACCAACTGAGCCACCCAGGCGCCCCAGCTCATGAAGTCATATTAATAGATGTTACTTAGTAGCCTCTGGTGCTACTCTGTCTGGTCCTATGGAGGTCTGTTCCATCACAAAAAAAAATTGAAGTATGCAAAATATCTTTGTTGTTTGTTAGAGATGTTGTTATGTGTATCTGGTGCCTCTGAGTTCAGGATAGTGCTGCTTTGCTTTCTGTCCATCCTCAAACTCACTGTACGTGCATCAGCTAGTGGAGTTACATTTCTTTTTGTTACCTTACATGACACACAGGCATTCCTATCTCTTGGGCCTGGGTCTTAGTGTTCCCTGGCCAGTCCAGCCATGTCTGGGGACAGTATCACCCCTGGTGTTCATTCTTTCATCTAAAGTAAGGAGATGGATGCCAGCTTCACAGCCCTCAGGGAGATGCAAATTAAGACCACAATGACTTATCACTATACACAGATTAGAATAGACAAAATGACAACACAGAATACCTGGTGAGCTTGTAGAGAAACTGAATCCCTCTGGTCAGAATATAAAAACCAAACATACTTAGCCAGCAATTATACTTCTGGGCATTTATTCCAGAGAGATGAAAACTTATGTGCACACAAAAACTTGTATATGAATGTTCGGAGTGGCCCAAAACTGGACAACATGGTAAGATCCTTTAGTAAGTGAGTGGTTCAACAAACTGGTACATCCCTACTGTGGAAAACTACTCAGGAATAAGAAGGCATGAATGACTGATACATGCAACAGCATGGATGGATCTCAAGAGCTGAGTGGAAAAAAAAAATCTCAAAAGGCTAAATAATATATGATTCCATTTATATGGCATTCCCAAAATAACAACATTATAGAGACAGAGAATGGATTAGTGGTTCCTGGGGTTACAGGCAGTAGGGGAGAGTGTGACTATAAGAGGGCACAAAGGAGATCTTTGCCTTCATGGATTTGTTCTGTATCTTGAGTGCAGTGGTGTTTATGTGTCTACACATGTGCTAAAATGACTTTGAACTATGCACACATTGTGCCAGTGTCAATTTCCTGAATTGATGTTGTACTGTAGCTGTGTGGTGCCCTCCATATGCCATTGTTCAGTACTTGGAGAAACTAGGTGAAGGGTACACTGCACAGGATCTTTCTATTTTTGCAACTTCCTTTGGATCTATAATTATCTCAGTGTGAAAAATATTTTTTTAAGTTGGCAATGAAATAAAAATGATAACAATAACTAACATTTAAAGAGTACCTACTGTACACTAAGCCTTTGCTGAGTATTTATTTTCTGTAATTTATTCCTAATTCTCAAAGGGGAAAATGATATGAGATATATAAAATGTTATGTCTATCTTGCAGACATAACATGGGGCATGGAGAAGTCAGATAGCTTGCCCTGGGTCACACAGAGAGTAAGTGGTGAGATGGGGATTCAAATACATTCAGTCCAGCTCCAGAGCCACATTTGTCCCACCATCTTCTTCATGATGCTGCTTGTGGCTTTCCGGGATGTGTAAGTTCTGTTGAGCCAGGACATCCGTGCAGCAAAAGAAGGATATTTGGGTATAGAGGAATTCCTGTGGTGGAGCTTTCCCCCTCTCCTGGGCTGGTCTTCATACTTGAGAGAGTGGCAACATTCTGAAAAACCACTGTTAAGTATGACAGGTGTTCTAGAACAGCACTGATGCCTGTACCCAGGTGGCAGGAAAGTGGCTTCTGTAATTAGCCAAGGAAAATGGAGTTGTTCTGATTTCCACTTGCATTCAGTGGTTCTCATTGAAGGGAAGGTCCCTAAGGGTCCCTCTCTTTGTCTTCCATGCAGAGAAAGGCTGGGAGAAGGGTGAGCGGTGCATTTCAAATAGAACAGGTGTTAGTGTTCTTCTCCCTTTTCCATCACCAAGATATAAATCCTCCAATTTCCATGCTGATTTATTTGAAGTTGAGAATATTTCTTTGTCTGCTTCTTATCCAGCTGCCTAATCTGCCTTTGATCCCAGTCCTAAAAAAATTCTTTGACTTCTGTCAACCTGAAAATGCTTGGTGCTCGCCAGCATTCTCTTCTAAGCCCTGAGCCCCAGTCTCCCTGCCGTTGCCATTTTCTGCTTTGTTGCCTGCCTTTTGCAAGAGTTTCTGAAGCAAGGAGTGAAATCTGAGCAAATCTGTGCTCTCAGAGATGCACCCATGGATTTATTGTGATGCCTTTTTTTTCTTGTTACTAGTATAATAGGAGGGCAGGTCCCTGCTCCAAATAGTGGGCTCAGCATTCTGGTTGCAACCAGTTTAAGTATGCAGTCTCTGAGGCAGAGCCACCTAGGGGGAGTCCTAGCTGAGAATGGAGTTGCTACAGATGAGAAGAAGAATGAAGCAGCTGGTCCTAGAAAACACTGTTTGGGAGGAATGGCCAAGTGAGTTCTCTTGGAGAAAGGAGAATTGCTGTTCTGTTTTATTCAAGAAAAAGCTTTTTCTGTCTTGTAAATATGATTTCCTTTGGCCATCCCATTCTTGGTTAAATAATTAGCCATCAATCTCATAAAAGTCATCCCTAGGCCTGTTAGGAGGTGAAGATGAGATCTGGGCTCAGGCTGGGTTTAGCGCATCAAGTTGGAGCACTGGAATGTTGGCCAGAGAGTGGTTCATGGAAGAGGCATGGGATATGGTTTCCAAAGATCTCTGAAAAGATGGAGGGTGAGGCTGATGTTGGCCTGTGAGCTGAAGGGGCTGCCTGTAGGATTTAGGATGAGAGGCTAAATATGGATGCAACCAGAATAAGGGATTCAGAGAAGTGGAGGGGAACACAGCCTGGAGTGTGGCTTGAAATAGTTAGAGCAGCTGGAGTCCCTCTGTGAAGATACTATAGCCTCCCCAATGACAGCGGTATGAATGGTTTGCCAGGATCCACCCCTTCTAACTGAGACCACTTTAGGAAACAAGACAGAGATCATGAGAAGAATTCAGATCCCAAGGCCTGACGGGCTTTAACTGACTGTTCTAGAGATACAGTTGAGGGAAAACTCTTGGAAGTTGAGAGTCAGTGCTCTCAAAAGTAACATGGTGTCTCATGCTTCCCGCCCTACATGCGCCCAATTCCCAACCATTTCCAGTTCAGCCACCTTACTTCACCATAGTCCTTCTCCCCTTAACCAGCCACACCATATCTCATTTGGGGATATCAGGGAGCCCAGGGGCACTTACCCTCGCTGTATCCCGTAGTGGTGTGTGCCTTCCTCTCCTGGGTTTCTGGTAGCCCTTACAGAGGTCATGACAGCATGGTGCATGGAGTATAGTCCTGAGCCTCATAGGCTCTCTCCAATGGGTGATCCCATTTTGAGTCCAAATATTACACAGGTCCTCAAAGTAGACCTAAAACCGATGAGGAATCCCAGCTGTAGTTGTGTAACTGCACAATACCCATGGCAGGAGGCTACAAAATATTTTAGGATATAAGAGACTATATGGCGGACTTTTGCATGGACAAAATAAAGCCAGTTCTGAGAGAGAGAGAGACTGCACAATCACAATGTAGAGCCATTTTTAGGAGAAAAATAGGTACGAGGCCAGTGAGGATATTCGTGTCCCAGTGACATCCTTATATCTTTGGCAGGACTTTCATTGTGGCTCACCCCAAGTTGATTTGATTCACCCATTCCCCCCTACCTTTTTTGAGATTTCATAGCAGAGCAACTACCCTACTGTTAAGAGTAGTTGACAGTTTCAGAACAATCACCTTATACAATTATATGCACATAAGTATATACCATCAGATTTGCTTTTGCTTTACAGATTTCTACCTCCTAGATTCAGGTCCAGTAGAGTTCCTGTGATCTCTTGAACATTGAGTTGGGATGCTTCCTCTCTCCTCTTCCTCCTATTTCTCTTAACCCATCCATTCTCCATATGTCTATTGACTGTGTGCTAGGTATGATTTCACGAAATGGGATCCCAGCTGTGGATATGTCAAAAAATGAACAGGTAGGGGTGCCTGGGTGGGTCAGTTGATTAGGCACCTGACTTGATCTCAGCTCAGGTCATGATCTCACAGTTCATGAGATCAAGCCCTACCTGGGGCTCTGCACTGATAGCCTGATCCTGCTTGGGATTCTCACCCTCTCTCTCTCTTTCCCTCTGCTTCTCTCTCTCTCTCTCTATCTCTATCTCAAAATAAATAAACTTAAAAAAAAGAAAATGTAAACAAATATAGATTGTCATTTCATGTAGGGAAAGAGGAGAGACTGTGTAATATTGGGGCTTCTTTTATATAAAAGAACTAAGTCCTCACTAGGGAGGTGTCATAGTTTGGGCTGCTATAATAGGACACCATAGACTGGATGGCTTAAACAGCAACATTTGTTTCTTACTGTTCTGGAGGCTGAGAAGTCCAAGATAAAGGTGCCCTCAGAGCTGGTGTCGGGTGAGAGCCTACTTCCTGGTTGCAGGTGGCCACAGTAAGCAAACTGGCTCCTGTATTTTCATAAGGGCAGGAATCTTATTCATGAGGGCTCCACCCTTGTGACCTATTTACTTCCCAAAGACCTCACTTCGTCATACCATCACATTAGGAAATAGGGTTAGGATTTCAGCATATGAATTTTAGGGGCTCACAAAAATTCCATCTATCACAGGAGGTAACACTTGAGCAGACACCCAAGTAGTAATAACCAGAAGAGCAGCTCACATTTTTTGTGTGTTTCCTTATGGTGACAGGAGATGTGGGGAAGGCTTTCCATGTATTATCTCATTTAATCCTCTCAGCCCTTTGAAGAAGGTACTTCCTTATCTGCATTTATAAATATGGACACCAAGGCTTACATGTAAAACAACTTTCCCAAGATCCCTGGGGAAGGGGAAGTGAGGGGTGGAATGGGGATGTGACTTTAGAGCTTGGCACTCCTAACCACTAAGCTCTGCTGCCTGAGTATTTGTAACCTGAGGGGAGAGGCACCCACTTCTCTGCTTTTGGTCTCGCTTCCCAGTGGGTTGAAAGTAATGGTTTTCACACTGTGCTCTAGTGAAGCTCCAGGGCTTTATGAGCCCAGGATATGTGTGTGGGGTCACACAATGGTGTCCGGAGAATGGTTCCACTTCTGTCTGTTTTATAGAATTTGCTTCAACAGAATTGTTTTTAATGGCTTAAAGTCCTTAAAAGAGAGTCCTAAGATGACTCACATAATGAATATTCATTTAAAAATTTAATTTAAAAAGATAAGAATTTTTGAGGCCAAGTGGCAGTTGTAGAGGTGGTGATGGCAGTGGCAGCAGTGATAGTTGGCGAGCACTTACATGGTGCTTACTAAGTTCCAAATATTAATACTCTGTAATACTAACCCACTCAATCCTCACAACAACCCTGTGGGGGTGTTTGTTTTACAGAGGAGGAATCTGAAGCTCTGAGGTGAGTAACTGGTTTAGGCTAGGCTCCACAGCTGGTTAGTGGCAGGACTAGGAACTGAGCCCGGGGGGTCCAGCTGTAGAATGTGTGCTTCGTTAACCTACCACGTAGTGCTAGGGACCTGAACCTTCTGTCACTAGGCTTAATGTGAAATCTATGCTTGCCCTGGAGTCTAGACGTGGTGATTGCATGTTCATGGAAAGCACTTTACAACCTGAACCGGCTCTAAGACGTAGACATTCACCATTATCTGTGACGCCGTCTTCCTTGGACTGACTATCTGCTGATGGACATGTGACATTTCTCAGGAGCAAAACGTGATTCCCAACTTTCACATACATGAGCCTGGTGTGGCCTGCTTGCATAATTCATTTTAAAAGATGAATTGTTGGTTCATCACATTAATGAATGAAGCCAACGCTGGCAGCAGCCAGGGACCCACAGTGTCCTAAGCCAACGCCAGCCTGACATTTGTTTCTTTATGTGCTACAAGATAGTCAGCCATTGGATGGCCCTTTTTGACCAGAAGTTAATTTTGAAGATTAGAAGGCACAGGAAAATCATCATCAACTGTTCACCTCACTTCACTGCCTGTACAACCAATTCTGACCCATGCCATGAGGGAGCATTTATGCTAAGTGTTCCTCAAAGGGCTCCACCACCGTAAATCTCAGGTCTGCAGTCAGATTCCTGGCAAATGGGAGCCACTGCTAACACCCCACTGCAGTTCCCTCCCTGCGGGAGGGTTGGGACCAAATGACATACTGCAATGTGTCTTCCATTAATGGCCAGTTCGTGTTGAACCATGGAGACTAAAGCGAGCAAGTGTCCCATTCTGGACTAAAAAAGTTGAGTCAACATAAATCCCAGGGGCCTCAGTTGCTGAAATCACCCAGGAAAGGAAACATTATTGATTTCTCATATTATCTAATTTCTGGGCACTGCCTATGGAATCACTCTGTCTCATTGAACAATAAAGTACATTATGAGAAAAACGAGGGATAGTCCCAGGGCTTTCCCCACTGCCTGTTTCCTTTTTTTATTATTATTGCCTTAGCAGTATTCATAGTTTGTGCCTCAAAGCCACCAGACAGGGTCCCACAAATCTCCCTGGCTCCTTGTGTGGGAGCCAGGCTGAGATGATATGCAGCCCTCCGGATGCTCCTAGTATCATCATTTTAGACCCAAACTGAGATATGATTTAGGAGGTCCCGATAAAACTGGGGATCATTGGCCTAATCGGAGTCATTTATCCTGTCTTGAGCTATCAAATCAGTACTCGTGGGTTGCAGGGAGGTGGGTGAGGGTGCTTTTTTTCTGGTATATTTCACAATGATTACTTTGAAAAGAATCTCATTTATGAAGTTCATGATCTCTACAGAGTATCTGAGTAGAACTTTTGTAGGAAGTAGCAGCTCCACTTAGCAGCTCCGTAGGTTGAGAATTGGCCCATCCTAACAGAGGATTCATTTCTAAAAGCATGACTCCAAAATCAATACCTGCTCACTTGAATTAGAAGGAAAATGTAACCCTCCAAACGATGGCTCTGCCTAATTTGTTAATTCAGGAACATTAGAAAACAAGAAAGCATATGTACCAAGAGAAGAGTGGAATGTGAAAAAAAAAAAAATCCAAGGGAGAAATATGATAAAATTTGGATCACACTAAATCTATTTATGCTGAATGTTTTATTTTGTTGAAGTCGCATGTGAAAATAGCCATATTGAAATGATGAAAATCTTGTATTCAACTCATGTTAAGGGAAGAGAATGTTCTTTTGAAAGATTTTGCAGTAACATTTAAAGCAAGGAACTCATTATTCATAGAAAATCACAAAATGGTGGGAGAAGGAGGGCTTTACTTAGGAACCCTTCCCTGCTTGTTGCTGTTCCTACGTTAAATGAACAGCAAAGTCTCAAAATGTTGCATGCAGGCACAGAGATATTTTTTCATACTAAAGAAACATGACTTTTAACTATGTAAAATGATTCCTTCCTGACAACGTTTAAATAGTGTGCCAGCCCACCAACAAAGCAGACTGACAGGTCGTGAACTGATGTGGTTCATCACCCTCCTGCAGAGGCTAAGTGTCTGGATCTTACCATACCCCAGCACATCTTTGTTCCTTGATTTTATCTGGCACCTTGTTTTTTTTTTTTTTTTTTTTTTTCTCTCTCTCTCTAGTTAAACAACCTAGTTGTCACTGGTGGACAAAGGGAAAAGAAAAGTATCATTATGCTTCATTTATTTTTAAAAAGCACCTGATTTTTGGAACACAATTTGCAAAAATTATTTGAGATAGATTAACCTTTGAAATGATAATGACATAAAATTATATTAAGTAATTTTCCTAAAAAATAACTCATATTGAAAATAATGCATGACACCATCAACTTGAAACCCAACTTAGGATCTTGTCTAGATTCAGTTACTTCTGGGTGACTATTTGATACTCAGACTGTGTGTCTGTTTCACACCCGGAAGTTTACATGTTGTGGTCTCCTGACCTCCTGTGAATTTATAGGTCTACTTCCTAGTCTCTCTGTTAGCACTAGAAATGGAAATAACACAAGCTTGCCCTTCATGGCTGACCTTTCTGGGTTTCTCATCACTTTTATTTAAACCAGACATTAAAGGTGAAAACTATAGTAGTGATGCACTCAGCTAGTGAGATAATTAGGAAGCACCATTTCCATAATTACTGTGTCACTATCTCTGGAGGGACATGAAAGCTTGTCCTGTCCCTTTAACAGGACAAGTTGCTAATCCCCTTAACATTTTTTTCCCTTTGGACTGATAATATTTCACTTTTTTTTTTTTTTTTTTGCTTTGTAAAATATTCCTAAAGGGAAGCTTAAGCAATAATGCACAGATTATGGAAATTATGCTCATTAAGTAGAGGGCAAGATTTCTAGAAAGCCACAGAGCTGCTTCGAAACATGTAACCTCCATTAGAGGCTTCATTTGAATGTTTATTCATGGAGCAGTAAACGTTTATTATTATACATTTTATTGAAACATAAATTAAAGAACTGTAATTATGTGTATGGCAAACAGTAAAGCAATGTGCATTTGTCACAGAATGAGTAAGACAAGGAAAAATGCCATAATTGTTCCATTTGCATCCAAATCCTTTATTGTATGCCCAACAGAAAAATACCCAGAGGGAATAACTCTGTGGATTAATGTTCTGATATGGTGTATAAAAAAAAACATATTCTAGATACTCTTTGTAGCAAAGAGAACATCCTAGAATTAATTTGTCAAGGTCACAAGCTATTCAAAGAAAGGGTGGGTTTCTTCTTTTCTCCTGAGAGAGAACCATAGTAACTCTTATTAAAGTTAATGCTGAGCAAAGAATGCATCCCCTTGGCAGTCCGTGCAAGGCTGATTGTTTTCAGGATGAGCTATTTGCTCCAGACACTCAAGCATATTTGAGGAGTTTTTAAAAAGCACTTATATGAAGCTGGAAAGACAAGACCTTCAAACTTACACTTTTGTAGAAAAAAAAATGCAATTGGAAAGAAAGTAATGTGCGATGTAATCATAATGGCTCTGCACAGGCCATATCCTTGTATGTGGAAGCAGAAGGAAAAGACAAGAGTGGCCAAAAGAATCTGTGTGTATGAGGTTTCTTTTTTTCTAAAACAACCTAACAAATTAAGAACAGTTTGTAATCACCTACCCACACATCCATCTATCCATCCATTCACTCATCCATCTACCAAGCATTTACATAATATGGAATGTGGGATTGGGGGAAGTAAATAATCAGGAGAAAAGTACAGTCAGGAATATTCCAGAGTTCCAGATTAATAGAAGAGAGGCACCTGGAATTAATGGTTCTTAACAGTACAAAGCAGTCATTGAGATGCCTACAATGAATCAGAAGACCCCTGGTGAGTCTGAAGGAGGTGATGGTAGGCATTTAAACTGGCTCTTAAAAATTGGGAGGAAATGGGAGACAAGGAACAGGAAAGAAATGTCATACGTAGGAAGGATCACTATGTAATTTTTCCTACCAAGGATACATACTGTAAACACAACAACTACAACAACTGCTGATAAAATACAAGGGTGGTAAGTCCTTAAACATTCTTTGTATCTCTTGAAAATCATTTTACTGGAATTGTCAGTAATGTACTCTCTCTGCTCAGCAGCAAACAGAACTCTTGCATGTGTGGATTAATGGGAAGACTTTTTTTTTTGTCCTCAAATAAGTCTACCTGGAGTTTCATTTGTCTTGTTGCATGAGCAGACCCTATTGACATTAAAATTATCATATTTGCATGGTTTATCATGGTTTTATCAATATTGCTTGAGTTTGTCAACTTTTTAAAGGGTAATGATTATACATCCTATTTTCTTCTTCCTGAACAGTTTTCTTTATTTATCTTAAGTGTTTGTTCATTTTAGAGAGAGAGAGAGACAGACAGACAGACAGACAGACAGAATATGAGCCAGGAAGGGCAGAGAGACAGAGGGACGGAAGATCTGAAACATGCTGTGTGCTAACAGCAGAGAGCCAGATGTGGGACTTGAACTCACAACCATGAGATCTTGACCTGAGCCAAGATCCAGCTGAGATCATGACTGAACCACCCAGCACCCCCTGAAAATGTTTTTGACAACCTGCTTCTACTCTAAACCAGAAGGTGTGGTTGGTTCTGAAGTAAGCCTTGCTAAATGTATCCTATTCTGAACCATCAACAACCCCAAAGCCTGTTTTTTTCTTTATGGATGGATTCTGCCATACTTGCTTTGGTAAGTATTGGTTTGTAGTTCCAAAATAAATGTCACTGGAAGTCCTCCTGCTCACAGGGCCTTGAGGACACCTTGAGGGCCCAGCCAACTCAAGAATAAAATTGGTAGTCTATCAGAAGGCACAGGCACAGTGATGGTTTTTGACCCTCCTGTCAATGACTTCCTTCCTTTAGACTTTCAGCAATGCTGAAGCAACTGGTATGCCTTTTAGGAAACAGAAGAAACCCAGTGTTTTTCAGGTGTCCAGACTGCTCCAGTCAAGTTGAGAAACTTTAAGAAAAAAATTTTTTTAAAAAGCCAATTCAGTTAAAAAAACAAAAACAAAACAAAATACTTCCAGAATATGTGGAGACCCTGCAGAGTTTTTTGGCTTAACAATTGTGTTTTTAAGCCATATATCAATGGCGGTGCTCCAATTGTGAGTTATAATAATATATCATGAGAGGGACAGTGCTCTCATGATATATGGGTGCAGTACATCATCTAAGCATCATGACTTTGATGATGTATGGCTCCAAACCACAATGAGAGTTTAAAGGAGCTTTTAGCAACCAGACAGCTTTAAATTTAAAATTTTCTAAAAATTAAGGTCTTTTCAAGTCAAATAAAAGCAAGATGCTGGAATCTCATGCTTTATAGAGTGTCACTGCACTCTGAGAGCCTGGGCATGTGTCTTTCCCTTTTGGCTTTAAGCTCAGAACATGGAAATAATGGTCAGGTTCTTCTTCAATTTCTCTTTCACAAGTACAGGTCAGAGAACTGAACAAACATGAGCAGGTGTCAATGCATCTGTTTTGCCAATCACTTTTCCCCCATCTTCTGCACCACAAGCACAAGTAGCTTATCTCTAAAGCCAAGCACTGGATCATATGAGATTTCTCTTGTGTTCTTTGTTTTAAGGAGCCCTTCTGCTAAAATTCAGAACAAAATGAACAGATAAAAAGGAGAACAACTTCGTAACCCATCGCTCACAAAAACAGGGCCCACAGGAAGAAAACTTGCCTTTTCTATCATTTGTCTTTGTAAATAAAAGCCTTGATTGCAAATGGAAGAAATATATAAGGTGACCGACATGCAGTGTTCGCCCCAAGCAGGAAATGGGAGCTATTGCTTGGTTGCATCACCTTTCCTGTCTTCATGAGGTGTTTATAAAACAGTGATGTTGCGCAGCAGAAAGTACCTACGTTGTTTAAAAACCACTCGCTTTTGGGGGCAAGGAAATCACTATCAATTAAGAAAGCAGGTGCTGGAAGAACCTCTCCTCCTCTTTCTGTTTATAATCCTACTGCAATAAACAGAACAAAATGAGAAATCTTCCTACTGTTTGCATAATAGGCCCAAACAGGAACAGCAAGAGACAATTACATTTCAAGTGGCTTCTTCCATTTTCCTTTACTAAGAATGGCGGTAGAGTGACTGCCATGTGGAGACAAACATCTGGGCATGAGGAGTTAACACAGTCCCCTTCCCATTATTTTGCCTCCAGTCTTTCATTGCTTTCGCTTCCTCCACAGATTCAAATTCTCAAATTACTATAGATTTTCGATGTCCACCTTCTACTCCTCCCAGACTTCCAAAAGGCAAAACATCCTGTTTCCACCAATTAGGAACTCCTCCCCCTTTTTTTTTTTTTGTTTCAAAAAGGAGTTCTGGGCTTCTCCACCCCCTCCTATTCAAGTAGCTTAACTATATAATCTGGATAACAAAGAGGGGGACTAAATGCATCATCCATTATTCTGAGGCTGTTAGTTGAATGTTATGAATGAGGGACACCTGGTGTCTCTAGAAATGTTGGTTATGTCATCACTTTTTTGGAGAACCCCTTAAATTTAATCCACTTCTCTTCTATAAAGATAACACTGACACATCACTTAACTATTATTAGCTTTACTTAGACATCAATTGCACTATCACACCATCTATCCATTTAAAAAAAAATTAATGTTTATTTATTTTTGAGAGGCGGGGGGGGGGGGGGCAGAGAGAGTCAGAGACATAGAATCCGAAGCAGGGTCTAGGCTCTGAGCTGTCAGCACAGAACCTGACGTGGGACTCGAACTCACCAACCACAGGGTCATGACCTGAGCTGGAGTCATAAGCTTAACCAACTGAGCCACCCAGGTGCCCCTCATCCATCCATTTTTAAGTTATTATCAGTTATAACATGAGCTACAATTCCCATGAGAACAGTTGATGCTAATAATGGCACACAGAGCTGTAGATGTATTAGCACATCCAAAGTCCTAAGAAGTAGAAACTCCTACCGTCTCTATTTTTCTACATGAGGAAAGTGGGGGGCTTTCTGAGGAACACATAAATGGTCCAGGGTCACCCAATTTATCATAGTGGCAGAGCTGAAATTATAACGCAGGTTGAGGGGATGTCATATCCATCTAGCTACTCCATTGTCCTTCCCAACTGAACGACTAGTATTTGGGTGAATGTATGTCTGGGTTTATTTGGAACAGCTCAGAGTTAGGCCTATTGTCCTAAACAGGCCACTGCAGTGTGAATAGTGCCTTCTTTCACTCTTAAAAGCCCCACTTTAGACAATAAATTATATGGCCCCCTAACTAGTAGCATGCTTCATGCTGGGGAATCTTACTTGTGCTGATTTGAAGTATTGTCATCTGCCTCTCCTGGGAAGACAGAGAAAGAGGCTGGCTCTCAGGAAAGTCCTTCTAACAGGGTGGCCTGCTGGCTCTGTTCAGGTGCTTGCTGCCATTTATGCATCTTCTTTGGAGAAACGTTCCTACTTTGCCTGTTTTTTAGTTAGAATTTTGTCTTTCATTAAGTTTTCATAGTTCTTTATGTGTCCTGGATATAGTGCCCAATCAGATATATGATCTACAAAAATTTTCTCCCATTCTCTGAGATGACCTTTCAGTTTCTTGATGGTATTCTTTGGAGCACATTGTTTTAAATTTTGATGATGGTCACCCTCTTCCACTTTTAAGGTGACCCTTGTGGTCACCCTGAGCCCAGGTGGAAAATCCAAGATCACCCATACTTTTCCTATTTTAAGGGCAACTGGTTAGCAACCTTAATCTTTCTGTAGCCAATTTCACCTTTGCCATGTAACAATTTATGCACGAGTTCAGGGATTAGGATGTGGATTTACTAGAAGGGTAAAAGTATCTCTGCCCATTACCTGCAGTGGTTTTTTGTTATTCTTTAGAATCAGATTTTCATTCTAAGGTCACTCATTGATCTGAGGGAGGGGGTTCATGAGGGAGCAGCTGGTGGTGGCAGGACCCTAGTTATGGAGCAGGGTAGCTCTCTCGCCTTCACTGCCCTTTCCTCTTGCTTGTATCCCTTAAAACCAAACTGCACTATATTCTGACAAGGGCAAAAGACACCAGTATGATAACACCCACCATCCTCAGGTGAATATGAGGTAAAGTAGATGTGTTCAAAAGGATGGAAGGAGAAGTGCCTTAGTGCAAAAGAAGTAGGACTTATAAAAATGTTGTCAGGGTATTAAAACTCAGCTCCCACACTTGGAGAAAAAGCTAGAGATAAGAGGGCTTTTAAAGCTAAAATGTGCTCAAGTGTGTGAGCCAGGAAAGGGTGAATCTACTGCTTGGTAAAAATTACTTAAATTTAATACATGAGTGGAAGAAAAGATTTGGCATTGAGCAACTTAGTTTATATTATATTGGGGATGGCTCCCAACTAGGAACAAGTAAGGTAAAAATGGAGCTCAGGAGATGACACTGTTTTAAGTGAATTAAAGTTTCTGGGGAAAGGTCACTTGTATTCTTTGATGCCCAAAGGACTTGCAGATGTGATCAAAGACATTACTGAGAAATCATGGAGCTTGAGAGCCATAGCAAAGAGTTGTCCTTATATCTGGTACGAATATTTGGGAGAAGCAGGGTGGTCTCCTAAGAGATGGTGTCATGGCAGTCTTGGATTCAGATTTCAGCTCTTGGTCACTCTGCAGGAACTTGGGCAAGTTGCTTAACCTCTTGGGGTCTATTTTGTCAACTGGAAATGATAAATGTATTTATTAATTACCTCTTGGGAGTATTTTTTATGTTTATTTATTTCTGAGAGAGAGAGAGAGAGAGAGAGAGAGAGAGAGAGAGAGAGAGAGAAAGCATGAGCAGGGGAGGGGCAGTGAGAGGGAGACAAAGAATCTGAAGGAGACCACAGGCTCCAAGCTGTCAGCACAGAGCTCCTTGCAGGGCTCAGTCCCACAAACTGTGAGGTCATGACCTGAGCTGAATTCAGACACTTAACCTAATGAGCCACCCAGGCGCCCCATCTCTTGGGAGTATTGTAAGACTTCCCTGAAAGGATATAAATCATCCCAGGGACTGGCATGTAGTGAGCTTTCAATAAATGCTAATGACAATTTCTACTACTAAAGATAATAACAATAATAATAATAATAATAATAATAATAATAATTGTAGAAATTAGTAAGCTTAGGAAACTTAAACCAGTATTTCCCAAAGAGTGATTTTCTTCTTCCTCTGCAGATACTGCTATTGATTTCTTTGCAAGACTCCTTTTCCTTGGAAAGTTTTCTGTGCTTATGTCTCTCCCTTTCTTCACCTTTCTCTCTCCTAAATCCACTTCAGTTTTGTTTTGTTTTTTTAAATAACAGCTTTGGGGCTCCTGAGTGGCTCAGTAGGTTGAGTGTCCAACTCTTGATTTTGGCTCAGGTCATGATCTTGCATTTCATGGGTTCAGGCTCCACGTCAGGCTCTGCGCTGACAGTGCAGACCCTGCTTGGGATTCTCTCTCTCTCCCTCTCTCTCTCCCCCTCTCCTGTTCATGTTCTCAAGAGAAGGAAGGAAGGAAGGAAGGAAGGAAGGAAGGAAGGAAGGAAAGAAAGAAAGAATTAAATAAGTAAATAAACTTTAAAAAATAAATAACAGCTTTATTTATTGAGGTATAATCCACATACCATAAAATGTACTCTTTTAAAGTGTACAGTTCCATGTTTTTTCTAGAATATTCACAAAGTTGTGCAACCATCATTACTATCTAATTCCAAAATATATTCATCTTCCCCAAAAGACACCTCATGCCCATTAGCACTTACTCCTTGTTTTTTTTCCCTGGAAATTGGTAATTTACTTTCTGTCCCAATAGATTTGCCTATTCTGGACATTTGATACATGGAATCAGACAATATCTGGCTTTTTATGTATGACTTCTCTCATGGACTGTAATTCATTTAGCATAATTCTTTGACTTAGCAGTTCTTCATTCCTTTTTATGGCTGAATCATGTTCTATTACCTGGCTATACCACATTTGTTCATGCATTCACTACTTGATGGGCATTTGGGTTGTTTCCCCTATTTGACTATTATGGTTAATACTTCTATAAATATTCATGTGCAAGTTTTTGTGTGTCCATATGTTTTCATATCTCTTGGGTATATACATAGGAATGGAATTTTGGGTTCTATGAAAACCCTGTTTAACTTTTTGAGGAAGTGTGGAACTCTTTTTCCAAAGCAGTGATGCCATTTTATGTTACCGCCAAAAGTGTATGAAGGTTTTAATTCTCTATATTCTTGCCAACAGTTGTTATTGTCTTGCTTTTTATTTTATTTTTTTAACTGCCATTCTGTTGAGTGTGAAGCAATATCTCAGTGTGGCTTTGCTTTCACTAATGACTAATGATGTTGAATATGTTTTTAGCTAACTGACACTGATGATTATACCTTCCTTCTTAAAATCCTTCCTCACTCAGTTCTAACATTTACCCTCTCCTGATTTGTCTCTTTCCTCAGTGTATCCTTAACTTTAGTCCATTTTCTTTTTTTCCCAAACTTCAAATTTTTAAGTGTCCCAATTCTGAATTTTAAGCTCTGCCCACTATATTTTTTCCATAACACTTATCTTCACCTGAAATTAAATTGTATATTTATTTACTTGTTTATTGTCTGCATCACCCATTGGAATGTAGCTTCATGGGGGTGGGGACTTGTTAGTTACTATATTCCTGGTTCCTAGAATGGCACCTGGTTATAAATATTTTTGCATGAATATCTATTAGAAAATGTAAATAGATATTCTATAAATAAGGACCTGAGATCTCCATTATTAAATAAGTTTCTTGGTTGCAATTGAACATATTTAATCAAGTGTATATAATGTGGTTCTTCTCAGATACCTTAATATGCTGATAAGCATTGTGAAATTTTACTTGACCATGGTAACTCTTTTGGTGTAGACCAGGTTATGGATTTTCTGAAGTATTCTTCTAACTCAAGTAGCTAAACTGCTTGAAACTCTAGCAAAATTTAAACTCTAGTGAAAAATAAATCCTGGCACAACTTTGGAGTGCTTTATCAATTAGCAGTTTTTCTGGCACTTCAAGAAGTAAGTTGTGATCACCAAGGCTCGATATGAACTCACCAAGGACAGGTTATGTCAAAATATCCCGATGTGTCTGTGTTGTCCACAGGGTTTTGTTTGTTATTTTATCAGAGTGCCATTCTACCAGAAGGCCATGGCAATGGCATTTCTTCACAACAGTGAGGTTTTGAGCTGGCTTTATCATGATTTCCCTCTTCTGAGGAGTTTAGTGGGTTGTCAGGATCTTGAGATCAGTCTGTCACTTAAGAATTTATGTCAAGATATCAGGCTGGGTAGAGTGAGGTCTGTGCCCTTGGGAAGAATCACCTACATAGTGAGCTGTTTGTTGTCATCAGTGTCACAGTACATTCCAAGTGGTTACCGATGATCAAGCATGGCATTTCCAGGACTGGGTGATAACAGAACTTATGGAGTAGCCCTGAACACTAAATCTAGGCAAGGAAGGTAAAGAAAAGCAGTTATGGATGGACCTGGACCCAGGAGGCTCCCCTAAAAGAATAAGTTCATAGCCAGTCGTGTTTCATTAGTGCATAACAACAGACATATCCCTAAGGATAAGGGATGACCAGAGTGCAGGAAGCCAGGGGAACATTTACTTATTGGTGTTCCATAATGCAATAGGGCAGACAAAGCAGTGAGTGACTGTGGTGCCTCTGGTCGCATTTGGCAGGAAAGAGGTCAAGAAACGGATGGACAGTCTAATCAAGTGCTTCTCAGACAGTGGCCCTGAACCAGCAACACCGGTATCACCTGTGAGTTTGTTAGAAATGCACATTTGGGGCCCTGGTGTCTCACCAGGCCCAGGTGCATGCTCAGATTTGAGCACCTGCAGTCAAAGCAAGAGAGACAAGCTCCAGCAGCAGACGAACTAGAACGATGCCCCATTCAAGGAGCTTCTTAAATATCTTCCTTGCTAGCATGGGATCTGGTCCCTGAATGTGATCTCTACTTGGTCTGAAGGTTAAAAACAATGATAATGAAAATACATTAAAAAAAAAATAATAAAAGTAATACTGCTGTAGCGACATGTGTTGAGTACTAATTATGTCCTAAGCAGCATGCTGAGCACAGGCTTAGCTTTGATCCCTCTTAATAACTAAGTGAGGTAGAGACTGTTGCACTCTCTGCTGCAGCTGAGGACACGGAGATATAGGCCCTTTTGAGGCAGGGGCTGCAGCTAGTAAGTGGTGGGTCCAGGGTTTGCATTGGGTAGTTTGCACAACACTGGTCTGGTTATTACACATACAAGGTTGTGTAATACCTGGTTATTACACATACAAGGAGATGTTGCGTGGGTGGTTGGATGGAGTGATGGATAGAAGAAATGAAGATAAGGGAGCAGGGAAGAAAGGAAGGAAGGAGAACAAGAAGAAAGAAAGGAAAGGGGAAAGAAAGAAAGGTGGAAAGGAGAGCTGCAGGTATGGGAGGCAAGGTTTGAGTGAAGCCTCCTTCTAAGATTGGCTATTCCCTTACATTGTAGCACTTTTCTGGTCTCACTTTGAAGTCAGCCAGCCTGTGTCCTTCAGCACATTTCAGCCTGGGCACATCCTCCTTTGTTTTCTCCTAACACTGTTTCATGGGTAGTCTGCAATTTATTTTTCCTTATTTGTTGATTCTCCTTGTCTCCCTATGCTCACACAGTCTTTGTAACTTAAGTATACGCTCACCCCAGTTGCTGAGCAATCTGTGACTGCCTTCATTGTTGACTGGAGAATATTCTCGCAATAACATGTGCTTCTTTGGGGACGATGTGCTCTGGGGCTGACATGAAGCTTCTCTGTGTTCATTCACCTTGGACCACCTTTTTCCCTGCCTCTGCCTTAATAGCATATCATTTCCCCCCTCCTTTTGCAGCAAAGCCACAGAGACACTTAATCTCCCATTCTCCAGAGGCCCTTTGGAAGCTCAGAGCCTGAACTCCATAATCAAGAAGGGGTGGGCGTGATCAGGGACAAAGTTTGATTCTTTGTCAGCTTCTCTGCATTTAGGCTTTTCATTTTCACGTTCCTCCGCACGGTTTGTAATAAACACAAGAACATAGCTCAAGGGCAGGAATGAGGTTTAACTTGAGCAGAGGTACAATAGAGGCTATTTGGAAAGTAAAACTTTCAAATGGCAGTTTAGCCTTGAAGAATATATTGAATTAGATATGCGGTGTGCCTTGATTCATGATCTCTGCATAATAGCATTGCTATGTATATTACCAGGGTGCTTTCATAGACTGGAGACACGGGCTGTTTAATAGATCAGCCTCACAGAATGAGCCAAAACACTCATGAAGAGCATGGGAGCAAGAGTCACAAGACCTGGATTCCTGCACTGACTCTGCCGCCTCCCATGGGGTCTTGACTTTCCTGGGAATAGCTTTCCTCATCTGCAAAGTGGGTGTCAGAGTAGAACTTGCCTCATGGGATTATTCAGAGCAGTAAAAGAGATAACCGCTAAGCACAGAGTGTTCTTACCATATTATGTAAAACTTTAATAAGTAAGGACTATTTATATTACTTTCATACGATTTTTATTTAGAAACCTTGATTCTAAAACATGGTGCACACTCTTTAATACCTTCATTTATTTGCTTTTTACTTAACGCAATTCTCTTTTAGCCAATTCTTATTTCTTGTCACTTTCATAGTAACTATGGTCACCTTTTAAACCACGCTGTCACTTGAAAGTCCTAGCTAAATACAACCAAGACTGACAACTATGAATAATTCCACATACCCCATAAAACACTCTGGCATTTCACTCAAATTCTCATATATGCCGCCAAGTTGTTCTCTCTTGTTTTGTGCCTCTCTGTTCTCCACAGATTTCAGATACAGTTACTGAAGGTGAACATCATTTCCCTCTGAAAAATAATCCAGCAGGAACCAATGTTGAGTAACTGGGCTTCATAGGAGCATCACTGTCAAGTCTAGAAATATACGAGGAGACAATCACATTTCATTTTTTTTTCTCTTGAATGTTTTTAGCATGTTCACGTCCACGTTCTTCCAAGGAAGGCTGGAGACTTTCACAGGAATGACAGCGTCTATGATGAGGTGGGTCTGTTTTCTCTGATCTTACTATTTGATCACAGAGGCTGTCAGTATGATGAAATCAAGCTGATGAACCAGGTGTCACCCTGGATATATGGTCTTAAGTGGGATTCTACCCCATATGACTTGGGAAGTGGCAGTAGAAGCCAAGGAACCAGGAATGACCATTATGGGAGTCAAAGACAAATGAATCATAGTGATTTTTCTTTTCAAAGTAAACGTGGCAGAAACCAAGTGTCTTTGTGATTTCTGCCCTATCATTAACGAGGACACTAAATATTGCCTGGAAATATGGCCCAGAGTCTCCATAGGAGAAAATCGGTAGTGCTGCCAACCAATGGAAATCAAGCTGATTCATATATTATTTTTTTTAGTCAAATACTATTTAATTTAGAGATGCTTTGGAACTCAGCTTGTCTCTCCTAACATTTATTCAAAGCAAAACTTTGAATTATTGTTACCTGAAACCAGCTGGTTTGAATGAGTGCTGCCCATGTATCATAAACATTTTAGCAGTTAATTGACTTCTGGAAATTTCCATTCAGACACAGAAATGTGAAACCTCTACAAAGATGAAGTAGCAAGGTGATCTGGTCCTAGGACCTCATGTACCTGAGAAATTTCAGGGGTCTGTCTCACTCTGTGGGGTACGTCGCCTATAAGGGTTATTCTGGTATAAAATATTGGAAGATAATTTCAGTTTAACTACCTGTTGTAGCCAGTGATGGGCAAGTATTTTCCCCAAATGATCACGTGGCAGTGGTGCCCTAAGATGCTTGGTTGGAAAGGGTTTTGAGGCTTTTCTGGATGAAACAAAGACAAATGTTGTGATTGGTTAACAATGTCGACCACAGATGTCAAAGAAGAAAGAGGTGCCATTTTTGTCACCTGTTTGACGCTCCTGTTCTAAACCATGGAGAGCAATGTTTAAAATACATTTTTAAAAATTTGGTTGTTCATCATGTGGCTCTATCCCTATGTTTATCCCACCTGGTTTTATATTTCTAGGGTTTTATTTTTTTGTATTTATGTGTCATTTAAAAAATATATAGTATTTCTTGGCAATAACTGGTATTAAAGTGGCTACCCAGACCCTGACAATAAAGACTGAGGGGCCATCAGTTAATAATGAGACTTACAATTAATTTTTCTGGGATCTATTAGATTCTTTGTGGTGACTGATGCTCATGCTTTTGGGATGTCTCTCACTATACTGTGCATCCTGTTTTTTCCAAGAGCTGCAGGAGGGATGTGCAGGGTGGAAATGCTCTAGTGACTCGTCCCTAAGTACTGGGTTTTGGACCAGTTGCTGCAAATCTCATTTCTCCAGAGATACCATCCCTGGAGAGTCTGACCCAGTAGATTGCAGAGGCATACTGAAATCAGAAGTCATGAGAGCATAAGAAAGTGCCCAGGAGATTCTGATGCATGGCTAGGTTTGGGAATAGTCTCTCTCCCAAATTTGTGCTTTCTCAAAGTTATATTCTATAATATTGTAATTTGAACTCATTTTTGTTAGATGTGGAATGTGACTTGGAGTTAGTAAGGGCTTAGTTTGCATTGGAAGAAAATCAGAATTATGGAGTAATTATAAAGAGATGCCTTTTAAAAAAATATGAGTACTGATCGTATTAGCATAAACTAAGGTTAATAAAATGTTGCCAAGTACAGGCTATTTTAATGAATAAATTAGCACATGATTTATATACAAGTGAATACTGCTAAAGTGTTATTAAAAGTGCTTGAAAACACTGTTTTCTTGGGCTGAACTGTCACCTTGAAATCTTATTTATATTCTGAATGCATTCATGACAGGAGCTATGGGGCTACATTTCAGCCCAGTTCGAGACACGATGTCCAACACTGAGGTTGGTGTGTGGCCTTTCTCTCCTTCCTTACTCTTTTGCCCTTGTGTGTCTGCTCTCACAGCATCTCTAGCCCCAGAGATGAGGCAGCACATATTCCTGCCTCCTACCTATTTGGAGAAGCATCTCAAGAGAAGGAATTACTGTAAGAGTTCTCTTCTTTCCTTTTTTTCAATTAACCAGTAAGTCGCATGCACTATAGACAATACCCACTAAGGGAGATGGTGGTATGAAATTATGAAGAGATTGAACTTCGGGCACCAGAAGAGTGAGGTTTAAACCCAAGTGCCACCTGCTAATTTTGTGACCTGGGACAAGTCACTCAAGCTCTGTTTTTAATTCTCTTATCTTTAAAATGGAGCTAATACCCTTCAAAAGACTATTATATGAAATATATGACACACTGTACTTGAAAAGCTTATTGCAGGAACTGGTACATACTAGGCATCTATTAATAGGTAGGTGTTTCTCTTCTTATGATCATTACTTTTGTTTTTAAAAACTTAGCATTTGGTGGGTAAATGGAGAGCTTGGATTCGAAGTCAGGTCATTGGATGTTTCCATTCAACACTCTTTTCAAGGGTCAGATTTCCAATTTTCTCTCTACCTTTAACTGCTTTTTCTCAGATTCATCCTCCTTTTTATACAAAAATATAGTTTGAGTACATAATAAGATAATGTCTTGAAAGTGGCACAGGCAGCATGAAGCATTGCACAAGCATTATTGGTACAAGAGATAATGTACATTAGACTGAATGATCTTAATCAGGAATGATAGAGTGATGAAGTACAGCATTCTTTATGCTGATGGGGGCACTCACTCTAGATTATGCATTTGTCGTGGAACTGCAACAAACAAACTGCCATGAAGGGTAGGGAGTAGGGAACAGGGACAGCAGAAGACTGAGCTTGATAAAATGTAATTGTGTTCCTACTGCTGTGGAAATAGAAAATGATACCTAAAGAAGCCTTAGGTTGTAAATTGGCTAAGAATATGGTGTTCTCCCTGGGCGCTGTTTTAGGAGAGATGGTGACAAACTGGAGAGGGTTCACAGCAAGGTGATTGGGATAGCAGAGTCTGGACACAGTGATCTGGGGAGTAGTTGAAGGTGGGGATATTTTGTTCAGAGAAAGGAAAACTTGCAGAGGGAAGACAGTGACAGAGTCCCTGTTTGTAAATATATGAAGGGCTGGTACGTGGTAAAAGTATTAAATGCTCTGTGTGACTCTGGGAGTTGGGGAGGGGAGATTTGGGACTTTTAGGCTAAAAGGAGCCAGATATCAGCGCCACATAACAACAGATCAAATTGATAGAAAGTGATAAACATTTTTAGTACTGTGTGTGTGTGTGTGTGTGTGTGTGTGTGTGTGTGTGTGAAGGGGGGGGTGGTGGAGCTTCCCTTTCCTAGATCTATGAAAGCACAGATGGCCATGATTCTTCAGGTGGACATCTACATCCAGTCCTTGGAGGGACCACTTAGTTCTATGATTCCTATCTTTACAAATCTGACCCATTGGATGATTACCTTTATTTTTAGGTTAGGCAAGTTCTGTAACAAATAGTGTGAGGTATTCTTGTTGTTGTTAGTATTACAGCATTTGGGTCACTGACTAATAAAACAAACTTTTTGTGTTGTTCATAGAAATACATGTATAGCTCACCTCTGACTTGTGTGAGACCATACTCTATTGATTTTTCTCTTTCTCAGCCTGCTTCCTACTTTTTCCTCCAGTTCATTGTTGCATATTGATGGTCCATGGGCTCTGCTCACCTCCTCATATGTATTTTATTTTGTGTGCCAAGTCTTTCTTAATGAGTCTGAATGGTTTTAGGTATGTCACACATTCTTCAGGTCCCTACATTCCCCACAAATCCCTGTCTCTTACCAAGCCTTGCTTCACATGTTTATGATACGTGTCTGGACACGGAAGGCATTGAATTTTGAGATATGCCCATTTCTTGGCCTACTCCCCTTCTTTCTACCACTCAAATGTTACTATTCTACAGGATCGTCTGTCTAGTCCACTATGCTTGTCACTTCTCTACAACCTCTGTTTTACCTCCTTGGCTACTCATATAGCGCTATGGCCCTGGGAGTTTGTCATCTTCAGTGCATCCTGAAATCTCATTCTCTCTTCCCGCTTGCTTTTGTCAAACAGATTATTCTTGTTCCTACCTCAGGGCTTTGGCACATGTTGTTTTCTTTGCCTCTCGCCTCAAGTGACTTCATGTCTTCATCCAAATCTCAGCTCAAATGTCATCTCTTTGAAGAGTTCTTTTCATCGATCACCCCAACCCATCTAAGATAGATAATGTCTTATCCTCTCTGCAGAAATTCTATTATTATGTTTATTTTCTTCTTAATAGTTACCACATTTGAAATAATTTATTAGTTTAGTATTCAGTGCCTGTGTTCCCAGCTGCACTGTAAAGACTTGGGAACAGGGACCTAATCTGGCATAGAGGAGGTCTTCAAGAAATATTTGTTCAATGAATGAGTATATGAGGGAATGAGGTGTTGAACTAGAAGAATTTGACATTCCCTACTAGTCCTAAGGTAATTTAAAAGGAGAGCACATCTTGATTTTCAGGGGATCAACTTATTAACTCGTAGCTACATTGGGTAAGATTCTGACATGGTGATGTCAGCCATTTGAGGTTAATCTAATGGAAGACTTATGGAACAGGATCTATTGGTCAGAAATCAATGTGCACACAACTTCATCTTGTTGCACATCAGAAAGATGGTGAGTAATTATAAATCTCGTATGATTGCTAACCAAGTCTGGTGTATCAAAACAAGTCATGTGTCAAAGTTAACTTGTCTCACCCAAAAAGCTAGACTTGCGTGTCTGTAACAAATACAGATGTGAGATTTGCCAAAAGCAGCCTTGAGAGTTCTCTTGCTTTCATTTTGACCTCGACTATCATCTCTTGAGATTGTCATTATCTGTTCTTCCTCCAGCTTTCTGTCCTGGATTTGTCTTTGTGCATTTTGTTCACTAATGTATCTTCCCAGTTTCAGAGAATGAGTCTCCTTCCACTCCCTCAAAACTGAGTTCATATTCCACCCATTCCAAGACAAAATTTTTATTATAAAGCCCTTTCTGTGTTGTTTTCCATGCAGATCTTATTTGTCCGTTGCTCCCAAACCCTTTCTATATCTGTGTTCTTGAAATTTTCATGAATTATGTGAGGCCTTCTCTGAACTCAGTGGGCCCTCCATTATCTTGACAAGTTGATGAAGATTATGATAATGACATAAATGGGTCCTTGGTTAAAAGAGAACATACAGCTAATGTGGGGGAGGGAAATGTCCATTGCCTAATGCCATGGTACATCATCTCATTAACTCTGTAAGGCTTACCCTAGCTGTGTCCCAAATAAGCAACTCTCATAACTGTATTAGACAATTCATCAAATGTTTATGGGTGACATTGAATGGTTGTGATTGTGCACTGTATATAAAACCCATTACTGATGAAGGAAGTGACTATTATTAAAGCAAATGGGAATAGCAATCAGCAATTGGACAATTCAACCATGAATTTCATAGACAGAGCAACTGTGGGTTCAAGCATGCCATAGGAAACACTTGCTTGGCTTAACACAATGCATGAACAAAATCAATTTGCTAAAATGCAGGTCATTTGGCCCTGAGGGCTGGAGAAAACTATTATATTGCTGATAATATTTATTGTTGAACTTGGATCTCTTTCACACACCATTTGACAATGGGCTCAAAGTCCATGGGTCCCCAGTTGACTCCAAAAAGGAAGGAATGTTTCAATGAGACAGTTAATTAGCTTTTTTTATTCTGGGTTCAATGATGTCTTCATACTGAGGAATGCATTTTTGACTGAGAATTTTGGAATGAAAATTTGGTTACCTCTTGCAAAGAATAAAACAAGAACTCCATGGGTTCTTCTAAATTCATGAAAACCTAAAACAATCTTAAATGCTTAATTGAAGCATAGTTAACATATAGTATATTAGTTTTAGGTATATGACAGAGTGATTTGAGAATTATATACATTATGAAAGGCTCACCATAAGAAATGTGATTATCATCTGTCACCACAGAAAGGTATTATAATATGAGAACTTCTAGCTCAAAGAATCTTTATGTGATATAACCAACAAATAAATATATAATTTAATTATCTTTGATATCAAATTCTCCCTGGTTGGATCTCCAAATTCTCTTTGGCTACCTATTTTATTGATAAGAAAATTTAGTAGACATCTGGTTTACCCTTTCCTATGTCAGATTATTACTCATTTAAATCTTCCTGTCCCTTGGAAGAGAGGAATGTCAGATTAGGAGAGAAGTATTCATCTGGTTACAAATTATTTCTTCCCATTTTTCCTAGTAGAGATAATAATTTGGGGAGTATACAGTTCAGATTAATTACCACATATGAAATGTTGAGAAGAATGCAGGATTATAATGGTGGTGATGGCGGGGTGGGGGCCTCCAGAGAGAATCACAAAGTCATTGGATACAAGACTGTGCTGACAGCTCAGAGCCTGGAGCCTGCTTCGGATTCTGTGTCTCCGTCTCTCTCTCTGCCTCTCCCCTAATTGTTCTCTCTCTCTCTCTCTCTCTCTCTCTCTCTCTCTCTCTCTGTCTCTCTCTCTCAAAAATAAACATTAAAAACATTTTTTTTAAGAAGAGAGGACAGGTATCTACAGGATGTACCTCAAGGCAAAGGATGCCACCTCTATGGTTTTTCCTAGCGTTGGCTTTGAGGACTGCCACCCTGTGTCAGTTTTCTCAGCATTACACTCCTCTCCATTTAAATATGTTCAATTGCATATTCATGAGAAATAAGCAGCAAAAAGGTAACCACATGACATTCTATCAATCATATCAAAGTAAGACCACTCCATGTTTTCTCAGTAAGGCTTTGTTGTGCAGGGTCTGTTCTGCCTTCCACAGTGAATCTTCTCTCCAAACATATATATCCTAGCAGAAATCTGTAAAATCATGCAGCAGGCAAGTGCCTGCTCTATGAAGTCCTTCTCGCTGAGATACCTCCGTCACATTTGTGCTTTCAGTCACTCAATGCTGCAGTCAGACCTCCACTAGCATCAGTAATTGAAGATTGGATCATTTATATAGTTTTTATTTTTTGTAATTAAGGTTTATTTATTTTCAGAGACAGAGAGAGACAGAGCGTGGGGAGAGAAGGGGCAGAGAGAGAGGGGGACACAGAATCTGAAGCATGCTCCAGGCTCTGAACTGTCAACATAGAGCCTGATGCAGGGCTTGAGCTCACAGACTGAGATCATGACCTGAGCCAAAGTTGGACTCTTAACCAAATGAGACACCCAGGTGCCCCAATTTTTTAATTTTTAAATTAGGTTTATATTCAAGGTTCTTGAATTAACTATAAACAGTCGCTTACTAAGAGTGTCCAAAAAATTTTAGTAACCTTGGAGACTATGGTCCACTAAAGAAAACTATCTCACATAAGAAATTTTTCCAAATCTATTTTATTTGAGGGTTGAAAGTATAGGGGAAAAGGATAGGAAAAATTATTGGAGGAATAAATTATGTACAGAAATGGACAAGTATAGCAAGAGGAAAAGAGATATGAACTGGGCATTGACACTTTTGTACCAGTAAAAATTATAATGGCCTCAAAGAAAAAAAGTCCCCAAACATTTCACTTGATGTCTCTTTTGTTATTATTATTTTTTAACATTTATTTTTGAGAGAGAGTAAGTGGAGGAGGAGCAGAGAGAGAGGAACAGAGGATACAATGTAGGCTCTGTGCTGACAGCAGCAAGCCCGATGTGGGGGCTCAAACTCACAAACTACTCACAAACTGCAGGATCATGATCTGAGCCAAAGGTGAATGCTCAACCATTTGAGTTGTGCAGGTGCCCCTGACTTGATCTTGCTGTTAAAGATGAAAAGCAAAATAAGCAAGAATTAAGGATGAAAGAAAGGTAAAAGCTAATATAATTTTAAAGCCCCAAAGCATTGGATTTTTTTTTTTTTTGCTTTTCAGTTATCAACTGTCATTTTTTAGACAAAAGAATGATATACTTAATTATAATAATCTTTATGGATAAGTCTTATTACCCCTTAGCTTGCAGCAGGACCTGTTCTTTGAATCTATCACGTGTCACATTCCAGCAGAGAAGAATACTAGGCCTCCAAGTTACCTGCTTCAGAAAAGGCACACGGGGCCCTGGAAACATAGCCTGGCTTTTGGAATCCCAGCCTGTGGGCCCAAAATGTAGCCTTACTTGTGTCATCATCAGATCATATATATTACAATGTTCCCAGTCTGTACTTTGCACATTGTGTATTAGAGAAGCACCGCTCAACAGAAATATGAGTTAATATGTAGTTACAAATGTTTCAGTAGCCACATCAAAACTAGTGAAATGAAATTGGTGAAATTAATTTAATGATACGATTTTTAACCCACTGTAACCAAAGGTTATCATTTCATCATGTAACTAATGAAAAACCTTATTAAGGAGATATTTACATCCTCTTTTTGTGTGAGTCCTTGAAATCCAATATGTGTTTTATATTTCCAGCACATCTCATTGAGACTAGTTCCATGTGGCTACTCTAGTGGCTACCAAATTGGACAGTTTGAGAGCTTTTAAAATCTTAACAACTTCATTTGTTTTCATAAAGTGCAACTCAATGCAAAACCTCTTAATTTTTTCACCCTGACCCTCCACATCCAGAGGATAATAATTTATTTTTCCTGCTCCTTAAAATCAGAAGGTAACACAAGAAATATGTCATTGAACAGTTGACTTAGGTCCTGTCATCCCTAATCAAATGTTTTGTGGAAGTTTTAACAGTGAAATGATCTGAAAGATGACCAGGTGGTTTCTTCTATACAGATTCTACATTCTTTTATTATTTTTTAAATGTTTATTTATTTTTGACAGAGAGAGGGAGAGAGAGAGAGACAGAGCATGAGTGGGGGATGGGCAGAGAGAGAGAGAGAGAAAGAGAATCTGAAGCAGGCTCCAGGCTCTGAGCTGTTAGCACAGAGCCTGACACAAGGCTCCAGCTCACGGTCCGCAAGATCATGGCCTGAGCCGAAATCAGATGCTCAACCGACTGAGCCACCCAGGAGCCCCAACATTCTTTTTAAAAAATTTTTTTAATTATCTTTTTGCTAATTTCACCAGGGATGTTCACAAAATAATCCATGAATTTTGGAGGACAGGGGAACCACTGTTTTCATTATTGTTTCTTTGGGCCATTAATCCTTTATGGGTGGTCCAAACACCAATTATTCATGTGGTCATACTTTTTTCCAATTTTGAAAATAAACCCATTAACTGTATTTTTGAGGCACTGTCAGGCTTAAAGCTGGGGACTCCAGATCCAGATTGGTTGTTTCTCACCTCAATTTCCTCATCTGTAAAATGGGGATTGTGATGGGACTGCTGGAAGAATAAAATAATTTATTACATATAAAGCCCTAGAATAATGCCTGATGCAGTGTTAATGCTTAATACATGTTGGCTATTATTTATGTAATTATTAGCAGTATTATTACTGTTCTGGTATTATCAGAGAAACTTCTAAAGAGTTGATAGGAATGAGTGAGTGAGAAGTTGGAAGCTGAAGTAGGTGACTGTCCAGAAGCTACATTCTCTGGAGACCCAGGAGGTTTTCCAAATGCAAGGGACCCATCAAGGGGAGGTCATGCAGGTTTAGTGACATTACCTGTGACTGTCATTATGCCTGCCTGTGGGCCAACAGCCTTCAGAGACATAGCAGTTCAATAATTTGTGACCACATTAAACTTTTAAGCTGCCACAAGCATGCAACCCACACTGTCCAGACCTGCAAACATTTCCAATGACAGAATCCCTTCTGGAAAAAAGAAATTCTGGTTTATAATTTTATTCCAAGACTTTCAGATTGCTTTACCTTACTGTTTTGAGATTGTTGTAGTCCCCTAGATTTAGAGGAGTAAGTTGAGAGATGCCAGATTTTCTTTCTAACCCAGAAAATCTAGAAAAGGCTCCTATACCTGCAGAGCTAGCTCTAAAATCTACATGATGGGTCAATAGAGTGCTTTGTTACAATTCTTTAATGCTGAACTTGTTATTTAAATCTCAATATCTTTTATGTTTCCCATCTTTGAAATGGGAGAAGGGAATTTGCTTCCAGGAGTAAATAATAGGTGAATAGTGGTAAACAATTCTAATTCTTAATCCTGTTTCCTAGGGAGAAGACTAATGAAAAATACTAATAGAATAAAAATGTCATCATTACTTAATGAGAGTCTACAATGTGCTGAACCCTGTGCTAGGTGTTATACATACATTACTTGAATTTTCTTAATCCTTGCAGGGTTGATATCATTAATACCTTCAATTAAAGCTAAATATCACAGCAAGTGTGTGTTTGTCTCAAGACCTTATAATTAGTGCATGGCAAAAATTTTATTGCAGTCCATTTGACTGCAAAGCCTTTGGTCTGAGGCAAATATTATCCCTCATTTTAATTGAAAACTCAAAGATAGTGAGATGAGTGATTTTTCTAGATTTTTTCTAGAGTGATTATTCTAGACTCCCAATGTTAAATCTCAAGCAGTTTCAAGATCTCTGTTTGACCTTGGAGACATTCGCTCAAACAGACATATCCTAGATTTTCACTAAGCCCATAGGTCCTGGACACACCACTTCTAATTAAGCAGCTAATAAGACTTAGAGTTTAGGAAATTGGCATTTTCCAAAGTTAGCCATTTTCTCTGCTTTTTGAATATGAACAACTAGTCCCCACCTAGATACTTTATTATAGCTCCTTTATATATATATACGTATATATACACATATATATATATACGTATATATACGTATATATACGTATATATACGTATATATACACATATATATATGTATATATGATTCTACAATTCCCAAGGTCATCCTTTCTGAGCTGGTTTTGCGCAATGAACCTCTTAAATACTTTTGCATGCCTTATAGTGTATTCATGTCATGATAACACAGTAAAATATTTAAGAGAAAATTGCTGCCTTTTTCTTCCTCAAAAAGAAACAGTCCTTGCTTACAACTCTCAATGGACCATAAATATCTTCTAGGCCAGCTGTACCAGTACCTGTTGGAAACGCTTCTTACATTGAATATTCCCTTTTCCCTGAAATGAAACCTTGCTCCTGAATCTTCTTTTTCCTTTAAAAGAATTTTGGTTCTTTTTAGAAAACTCTTCAGAGATCTTGAAGAGGTATGTGTACACTTAGGTCAAATCCATGCATGAACCTTCAACTGGCTTCTCCAGTAATCTTGGCCTCATCAGTTGATATGAAGACTGAGGCTGAATTCATTTGTAACAACCTGAAATAAGTGCCCCAACTTGTTTCCTTATGACATTTTCTGTCCACACGATGTGTCTGCCCTTTACCAATTTGCCTTCCTTCCCTGCGGCACTGGCATAGTTTCTTCTTTCAAGTCTCATCTCAAAGTCAAAAGCATGAAGAACTTGGGTGGTTTCATCGATTAGTAATTTGGTATACACCTGAGTTCAACTTCTTGAGAAAAATGAGGGACATTTGGTGATATCCTCAAATGGAGAGGGAAATTATGGTGTGTTTATGACTTTAGCATGCTGAGGAGGTCATGCATCCATGAAGTGCAGGGTGGAGCAGTGAGTACATTTATCTCCAAGAATAAGAAAACTGAGGCACAGAGAAACCTAATAACTTTTCTGAGGTCATCCGGGAGAGAGAGAGAGAGAGAGAGAGAGAGAGAGAGAGAGAGAGAGAGAGAAGAGAAGAGAAGAGAAGAGAAGGGAAGGGAAGGGAAGGGAAGGGAAGGGAAGGGAAGGGAAGGGAAAAGAGAGGAGAGAGAAAAGAAAGGAAGGAAGGAAGGAAAGAAGGAAGGAAGGAAGGAAGGAAGGAAGGAAGGAAGGAAGGAAGGAAGGAAGGAAGGAAAAAAGGGGAGAGGGGAGTGGGGAGAGAAAGACAGGGGAGTCATACTACCCAGTTCTCTTTCACTCTGCTGCCTCTGTGAACTCCCAGAAGAGTCTTAATCCCCTTTGTCTTCCCTACCTCTTCATACCCAATAAATCCCACTATCCGATGGAGTAGTTTCTTCGAAGTCATTTGCAGAACCGAATCTGTTACTTCCCTGACCCTCGGAATTCAGAGCCTAGTTTTGTGTTTCTCAGTTCTGTGGCTTTTCTTTGTCAGCTGCAAATTCCTCCACTTGCTTTTTTGGGTACTACCTTCTCTCCTGTCAAAATCTCCTCTCAAGAAAGAAACCGTATCTTAATTGTAACGAGAGCAGTTCACATTGTTAACTTTCCTGAGATGACAAAGTATTTTTCAAACTAACACAGCCTTATGAGAGGAGAGTAGGATTTTAAAGCTGGAATATCAGGCCTTAGTCTGGAGGTACAGTGTGACTTTGTTGATAACTCCAGAACCAAATCACAAAGGCCAGCTCTGGACCTGGTACTCATTTCTGGAATCTACCTGCAATTAGTTTGAAAAGTGGCCCCTGAAAGCCCCACCAGCACTGAGAT
This sequence comes from Herpailurus yagouaroundi, assembly GCF_014898765.1. NCBI lineage: Eukaryota > Metazoa > Chordata > Mammalia > Carnivora > Felidae > Herpailurus > Herpailurus yagouaroundi. The sequence continues at coordinate 9,051,711 of NW_024412444.1, forward strand.
AAATCAATCTAAGATAGAATAGTCCTCATCCACCTTCATATTGTGGGATTGTGTCAACACCCTGCCAAGAATATAATAGATATTTCTATTCTATTCCACTATAGGCTCAAAAATGCTGTCATTGGTATCATAGTTTCCACATTACCTCAGAGTATGTGTCTATAAAACTTGTATAACTTATCTATTTCATTTGAAAACTCTCTACCTGGGAAATAATTTAAAGTAAAAAAATAGAAGAATATATTTTAATGGTATGTATTCATATATATGGATGAGTGCTTTAAAATAATTTTAATGTGGGGCGCCTGGGTGGCGCAGTCGGTTAAGGGTCCGACTTCAGCCAGGTCACGATCTCGCGGTCCGGGAGTTCGAGCCCCGCGTCAGGCTCTGGGCTGATGGCTCAGAGCCTGGTGCCTGTTTCCGATTCTGTGTCTCCCTCTCTCTCTGCCCCTCCCCCGTTCATGCTCTGTCTCTCTCTGTCCCAAAAATAAATAAACATTGAAAAAAAATTTAAAAAACATATAATAATAATTATAATAACAATAATAATAATAATTTTAATGTTGTAAAATATTGGGATATAATATTGAATGAAAATAGTGGCATATAGATTGAGAATAGAATGGAAACACATACTTCTAGTAATTAAAAAGGATTGTGGGGGCACGTGGCTGACTTAGTCAGCTAAGTGTCTGACTCGATTTCAGCTCAGGTCATGATTTCATGGTGAGATTAAGCCCCACCTCTGTGCTGGACATGGAACCTGCTTAAGATTCTCTCTCCCTCTCTGTCTGCCCCTTTCTCCCACCAAGTGCATGTGCATGTGTGCACACACGTGCACCCTCTCCCTCATAAAAAAGAGAGAGAGAGAGAGAGAGAGAAAGAGAGAGAGAGGTTATAGCTGGATAATGGAATCATAGGTCACTCTTGTTTTCTTTCTTCATACTCTTTGGCATTTCCCAAACTTTATATAGTTCAAAATTCTGTAATTTAAATATAATATTAGGTAGTAATTTTTTAATAATCAGACATTGTGTTCTTCTTCACTCATTGACGAAGACCATCATTTATGGGTAGTTGGCTGGTGAATGTAGTGAAAGAAATAGACTTTAGTTTTGGTGAATCCCTCATGGGAGATGCCTGTTTGTGACTTACCACTTGAACTGAAATGCTCAGAGAAGTGGCCTTTGTTGGGTTTCCACTCTCTGACTTGTTAGTTAAAAAAATTACTCTTCAGGATAACATTTTCCCTGAGCTCCTGCTCAGAGTCACAAGAAAGAATACATTAGATATAATGCTCTGAAGTCTCGTTCTCCCTAGTCACTTTGTCTTCAGTTTCTTCTCCATCACCAGGTCATCCCTTACTATTTCTGAGGTTCACTAGTGGCCCATATCCCAGTTATTAATTTCACGATCACCAACTTGACTCTACAAAAAAAATATTCTTTAATCCCCAAGTTGGGTTTAACTCGTGGTCATGATAGCAGACTACTTCATCAGCCCAGGGCCAGTTCAGGTCAGCAAATCCAGTGCCATCTGAATCAGCTCAGTCCTATAATTCAGCCCTGTTCTGGTTTACAACCTCTTGGTTCAGCATTCTGCTCTCTGGGGCCATTGTGAGCCACATGTCATGTGGGGCAGACAGGAATTATGTAGTCCTTGGCTGTTGTTTCTTTGGCCTCTGCTGTGTAAGTAATCTGCCTGCCTGGTCCTCGGGTGTATACTCCATCCATGCTGACACCCACAAGCATGGCAACCATCCTTTGAGGGTTGATGGTCATGGTCTTCTGCCTCCCTAGGTGTCCATGGTTCTTACAAGGCCTCTGGTCACAACACAGGAAGGGCACTTACTCTGCACTCTTTTCAACATTCTTCTCCTGGACACAGAAATGTCTTTCTGTTCTTCCATGCTTTTCTGAGACCTGCAAGGAGATTTGGGACTCCCTGGCAGATGCTCATGTTGTCACTACAACACTTGATCATTCTCTTTGTGGAACAGTGTGCTGCCAGAGTTGTGGGTGGGGAAAGCTGAGTACCAGTACCTTCTACTCTTGGATTCCCAATCCAAAGAGGAGGTTTCCAGCAAGTCACTGTAAAAGGTAGAATGATTGTCTACCAAGGGTGCTCATGCCCTCACTTCCAGAACCTGTAAATATGGTACATGGCAAAGAATTAAGGTGGCAGATAGAATTTAAGTGGCTAATAGCTGACTTTAAAAAAAGGAGATTATCCTGAATTATCCTGAGTGGACCCAATATAATCACAAAGGTCCTTAAATGTGGATAAGGTAGGTGGAACAGTCAGTGTCAAAGTGATGCAGGCTGAGAAAGACTCCATTGGTCATTGAAGCAGGAAAACAGATTTTTTCCCATGGGCCCTCCAGAGAAGAATTCATACCTGATGGCATCTTGATTTTAGCCTATTGAGACTTATTTTGGACTTCTGACCTACAGAACTCTAAGATAATAAACCTGTGCTGTTTTAAGCCAGTACGTTTTTAGAAATCTGTTACAGCAGGAAGTATCAAATTAATGTATCTTCAAACCGCAGGGTTCAGCATGGGATTTGGAAGAAGGGCAAGGGTGGAAGCAGAGTACCCTAGAGTGTGCTCATGAGCTTTCTCTCTTTCTGTCTCTGTTTGTCTCTCACTTGCTTTATCTATCTTAGTTCTGTCCCTTTTCCAGTTTGAAAGTCTTTTTTCACGTCTGGGGTTGGGCAGGTAGAGCAGCTTAGCCTCCTTATCCCTGCATGAATCATTGCTCGTACTGGGCAGTACCTTCTGCACTTAGAAGCCCTGTGAGTGAGTGTAGGACACTGCTTCCTCACAGTAGATATACTTCCAGTTAGCCGAAAGAGAGGGTCAAGAGGGAAATGGCCCACCAGTGATTACTTTGAAATAGTAGCTCACCTTATATGGATAAGAAGTGAGCAACAGTAACCACAGAGAGAGCAGAAGCCACTAAGTACTGTGGGGCAGTATGCTCTGAAGAAGGGCCATCCAGGTTCCAGGATGTGACCACCTTCTTGCCTCTAGAGAGGCTCACGTCCTGGCTCTGTTGCTAATGAGACCTTGGCCAGTTCCCTGTGTCTGGGGCTCAGTTTCCCTTTCCTCAAACTGAGAGGCCTCATCTCATCTCGGCCACCTCTAAGCACACTTTCAGCTCTGATACTTTGTGATTCTATGACACTAACTAGTTCAATTGAAAAAGAACCACTTGCCCTGAGGACTCCCTCCCTTTGATTTCTGCACGGAGGCCACATTAGCATAGCAGAAAGGATATTGACACTGCAGTTGACTTTTAAAATTCACTGAGAAGAGGAGATTAAATGAAAACACACCAGATGGAATGTGAGCTCCCTACTATTTCAAAACTTAGATATTTCCACTAAATGTTGGCACAAACTTAAAATTAAATATCATCTTGAATGCTATTTACAGTTTTCAAAGTGACAACAACAGTAGTCTCCTTAGAAAGGGAAGACTGTGATAAGATCGATTCTATCACTTAAGGAATTTTATTTTATGGACGGAAAAATCAAGAAAATAATTAGCTGGATACACAAATAATAGTGGGAGGAGCGGGGGAGTCATGCAGACAGTTGAGACACAATGTGTTTCCACCACTGACTGACTGGGGCCTCCAGGAACCGTGTGCTGAGAAGCACTGTGAATTTGGCTCTCTTTTCATCTCAAGCAGATTCACTAAGTAAATTTTGACTGTCTTTAATTTTTAGGGTTCCTACATGCTGTGGTTCTTGATCCATTTTGCGTTACAGACCCCTTTGAGAGCCCTGCTGAATGCTGAAAACCCCGTAGCTAAGAAAAATTTTAAATATTTACACAGATACCATAAAGATTTTCATTAACTGTTAAGATTTTTTAAAGCCCCAGGTTAAAAATGCCCAACTTGAGATAGAGAAGAATGTTCTCAAAATGTAGGAAATTAGTAAAACTGACTTTGTGCAAGAAGTTTTACACACACACATGCATGTAGTACACACATGTACATACACAGTCACACATAATCAAGGATTTATATTCACATCCTTGAGGCTCACTCTGTTGACTCAAGACCGAACTGTCTCCATTTGAGAGCATTTGAGTGTTTAGTTATTCCTTTATAGAGCCGATGTCAGAATGCACAAGGAGGAGAGGTTTTGTTTTGTTTTTTTGAGTTTTTTTTTGTTTGTTTTCTTGTTTGTTTTGAGAGGTTCTTTTGAAAAGGAAGTATTCACTGGACCCAGGGCAGTGAGCTTCATTGGGGAGCCCGTAATTGAACACATCTGATGGTTGACTCTGTTGCTCCCTTTAATTAAAAGTCCATTCTCAGAGTCATGTAATAGCTTCTATAAAACTGAACATACAAATTCACAAAGAATTAGTATTTGCACTTTTAAGTTTGTTAATTGATTTGATTTCTCATGTTTGATGATTATATAACACCAAGGTACAGAAAATAATTATCTCAAAATCTACCTATCATAAATCTTTTTGAAGTGTTAAGTAGCCTTTAAATAAGTTGTAAAAATAGGAATTCTTTTGTCTTTTCTGTCAGTGGAGGAAGTTTCATATTCAGTTTTTCTATTCTCTAATATACTTCTCATAATTGTTTTTTAAGTGCAGGATGACTCAGACTATGGCTCTATAATATCAAAAAGATAGTTTGAAATTCAAAACTTTTGAAGAATCGCGGAGCCCGTTGATTCCAAAGTACTTGAAAAAAGTGATTTTTTTTTAAAGAAAATCTGTTTACAGCTGTTTTCATTTTTCATCTTCAATTAACATTTTATATGCAGTGGCCTTATTCATCCTGCACATACCTACGAAAGGCTTACTACTTGGGTAGCTGTAGGTCAGGTTGATCTAGACATTTGAATTCAAGTGATAACATTGCTCAAACTTAACGCATCTGAAAGTAGAATACATCCCCTTCTCCCATAAAATGTCCCGCTCTGAACAATCCCAGCCTGGTTTCATCTCCGGCGCATTCTTGAAGCCCATTCCCTATATACTATCGTTCATCATGTTCTGTTAACTTTTGTTGCCAAACACTTTTTACAGTTATTCTCATTCTTGGGGAGGCAGAAGTCCCGGAATTCTGCTCTCTAGAGGTTTTCTGGGGCTTTCTCAAAGCTGCCAAATCATATTCCTCAGTCCACTTCTCTTTTGATTATGGGTGAAATTAGAAGAAAAAATCACATAATTTTGTCAATGTCATATGTTTTTCCCCAATCTCTTTGTGAAGTTTGGGGAGAGATATTTTAATGCAATTCCAAATCACACCAAAATTATATTCATTTTCTTTTTCTCCCTCCCTCCATTAATTCTTACTTTCCTTTTTCCTACCAGTTACTTTTGAATCTTATGGCATGGATATGTATTTAATTTCCCATTTAGGGGCTACTGTTAAATTTGCCCTCACTTTCACCATTATTTTGTG
>NW_024412444.1:9057551-9059193 GCF_014898765.1 Herpailurus yagouaroundi
AAGCCCTTGCCAACTGGTACCTTTTGGACATTGTTCTGGCCTTCTCCACTTACACCAAGTGAACTGGCACATTACTTTTCCTTAAATTCAAATCCTGGCATTCTAGTGTTTTGGCAAATCCAAACTTCTTGACCGATGCTTTAAAGATCCTTTGAAATCGAAATTTACCTCGTCATCCAACTTGCCTCTTGCATTGGTGAACCACTTGCTTAATCAAACTGCCTACCTTGTGGGTCCAGTAGAGAAATAAATCATTCCCACCTTTGTGCTGTTGCATTTCTACCTCCAGTAACTCTAGAAGCTCTTTCCTCCACCCTTGCTCTGTCCAAACTTCAAAGATATTTCCTGACTACTCCAACCCACAATAATCTTCCTTCTCTAGATCTTAATGTACATATATTTAAGCACTTAGATTCTCAGAGCAACAGAGCTGAAAGGTTCAGAATAATCTACTACAGTTTAAAATTGGAGAAACTCATGTCCAGGTGAGTTAATAATATTAATAGTGACCATTAAAAAATAGTGTTTATTTATTTATTTTGAGAGAGAGAGGGAGAGAGTGCACGTGCGACACATGAGTGGGAGAGGAGCAGAGAGAGGTAGAGGTAGAGAGAGAATCCCAAGCAACTCCACACTCTGCAAAGCATGATGCAGGGCTCATACCCACAAACCATGAGATCATAACCTGAGCTAAAACCAACAGCCACATAACCAACTGAGCCACGCAGGTGCCCCAATAATATTTATCATTTTTAGCTCCTACTGTGTGCCAGGCACTAGGTTAGAAACCTCTCATATTTTTACAATAACAGTTTTTATTCAGATATAATTAAAATACTATATAATTTACCCATTTAAAATGTACAGTGAAATGGTTAAGTGGTTTTAAATGCATTCACAGAGTGTGCAATCATCAGTATTTAATTTCAGAATATGTTATCACCCCCAAAAGAAACCCCATGCCCAAGAGCAATCACTCCCCATCCCCCTTCCTCCAGCTCCTGGAAACAAGTAATCTATTTCTTTGTCTGTGAACTGCATACTGTGGACATTTCACATATATGGGCATTGTTCATTATGTGTACACTGACCTCTTTATGTGTACACTGACCATTATCTGTCACTGACCTCTTTCCACTTAGTATCACGTTTTCAAGGTTCATACATCACTGTACCAAAGTTTGCCCATTTATTCATCAATTAATGGCCATTTGGGTTGATTTTTACTTTTTTTAGGAATAAGGCTGCTGATGAATAATGCTGCCATGAATGCTGATATTCATGTACAAGTGTTTGCGTAGGCATATATTTCTCTTGACTATATACATAGGAGTGGAATTGCTGGGTCATATGGTTTAAACTTTTGAAATACTGCCAACTGATTTTCTAAAACACCTACACCATTTTACATTCCTACCAGCAGTGTATGAAGGTTTCAATTTCTCTACATCCTCATCAGCATTTATTTTCTAACTTTTTAATTATAGTCATCCTAGTGTGTGCAAAGTGGATCTTATCGTGGTTTGGATTGGATTAGCCATTCTGGATGGCTAATGATGTTGAGCATCTTTGCACATGCTTATCAGCCATTTGCATAACTTCTTTGAAGAAATGTCTATTTGGAGCCATTTTATTTTATTTT
>NW_024412444.1:9059293-9073714 GCF_014898765.1 Herpailurus yagouaroundi
ACGCTTAACCGACTGCGCCACCCAGGCGCCCCGTATTTGGAGCCATTTTAATTGGATTATATATATATTTTACTACTGAGTTGTAAGAAAAATCTTTCATATTTAACTCAATCCTTGTGCTTCTTTCTGGGATTGGCAGACTTGACTTTACTTTGTAGGTAAAGCAATTAAAGTTCAAATATGTTCACTCATTTGCCCAGAGTTCCACAGAAGGCAAGGACAGACTAAGGCTGAACCTCCAGATTTCTGACTCTCAGACTAAGATATTTCCTAATAATGTGCCCACTCATATTTTTTACCATTTAACTTGAAAAGTAAAACAGTGGAGAGTAAGGATGGTAAAAGACCTATTAGCAAAGTTCAAAAGATAGTGTACAGATGAGCAGATTTAATACTGTAAAGGAAAACAGGGTTAAACTAGAACAAAACCAAAAGAATAAGGATAGTGAAAGATTTGATTAACAGACAAAACAGGAAGTAAATGTTTTCTTTGAATCATGCTGGTCACACACTTGGAAAAAGACAAACCAACCTCAATATGATCACATGAAGGAAGGACTGAAAAGACTCCAAACAATTTGGCCTAAGGCAGAAGCCACCCCTAGTCCCTGTGAATACATGGTACATAAGGAGTGAGCAGTTCAAGCACAGGTGGATGGCTTAGTGCAAGGTGGTACCAGAAATGGCACCTGGGGGAAGTCAAAGAGAGTACAAGGGGGAGGAAAGACATTTGGTTTTGTCAAAATTTATAAATCCTAACATCCCTGTGTGCCAACATTATGAGTACTACAGGCTTATTATCTGTTGACGTTGATTTAGTCAAGGAGCTAATATAGCATGTGGCTGAAAGTCCATGTCACTGCACCTGTTCTCTCCAGCCTGCACTGTTGCTAGGAGGAACCATCCACTAGACAAAGCATGCCTTCTTTGTAGGGGTAGTCTGGGACTGGAGCCACTGAGAGCCCGTTGCTTAAGTCACTGTCACTGTTGAGGCCTCTACCCCAGAGGTTTGGAGCTATCTAGAGAGGTGAATCCAGTAGAAACCACTTTGTATTGCTTTTGTTATTGTGCTAGATGAAGGTGAAGAGCGTGTACAATGTCTCCTGCTGAGCTTCTGCTCTGCCTTCATGGTGCCTGGCCCAGGGTTTGTAAACTATAGTGAGTGGGCCCATGGCCTGGTTTTGCGAATAATATTTTATTGGAACATAGCCACACTTGTTTGTTCACATGTTGCCTGCGAAGCCTAAACTATTTACCATCTTGATATTTACAGAAAAATTTCCATTTACTGGCCTGGCACAGTACTGGGCCCACAACACCCAATTCTTAAACCCTCCACTGACTTGCATACTTTCAATGTCATCTAATGGGCACAAAGCTACAAGGAACCAAATTTTTATTAGTTCCATTGAGACATTCTTTCCCTAGGTGAGGGTTCCTCAATGTTTAAGGCTGGATGCTAGCAGAAGCCACAATACCATTGTTTTCTTTAAATGGTTAAAACCTTTCTGGCCTCTCTACTCCAGGTGTATCAACCCACCCCCAGCCATTATCTGCCTACTCAGATGAGGTCATTTTCCATTTGTGAAAATGCCTGAGAAGTTCAGTATTTCACCTACATCATCTCATATGCCCACATGTGCCCCTGGAGGTAATGTCACCTCTTATTTCTGAAGTTCATTGCTAGTGGAAGGGCAAAACACAGAAAGGTTATGTCACCTGTCCAAGGTCCCACTTTGAATCATGCTCAGGGTCTGAATCCAGGCCTGGAAAAACGTGGATAGGTGAGGCTATTGTAGTGGGGAGATGGCAGCAAGGACTCTGGCGACAGTCAGACCTAGAGACAAAACTTTTGCTGATAGCCAATTTCATTCATTGGGAGTCTCAGTTTCCTCACTGACAAAATGAGGCTAAAAATATTTTCTAGGTCATAGAGTAGTTTGAAGGCTTCTTTCTGACAATGTGTATTAATTGCCTAGCAGAACACCTGGCATGTGATACTCAGTAAAAGTTAGCAGCCCTTGCTGTTGTTGCTGTTACTATTATTATTTTACTACTGTAAGTAAAAGATCAGTGTCTTATCTTGGGCTTCATGGCTCTTCATTCAGCGTCTAGAGTTATAAGGTCAAATGCCCACAGAAGAAAGAGACCATAAATGATTAAAGTCAGCTGGGAGTAAGAAAACAAAATCTGTAGAATGTATTTATTATTTAAAAGATGCAGCTGCATGTTCCTTTCTGGTTCATTCTTGCCAAGCAGGAATGTAAGACTAAAATTTCCAGATCTAATAATTATTCCTGGAAATATTAGTTTTTAACACTGGGAAAAAAAAAAGACTCTTCATTTAAAAAATACACTTGGCAAAACACTACCAAATTGAAGGTCATATCTGGTTTGCAACTTCTTGAATGAAGTCAGTAAAACCTTCTCTGGGAAAGAACTTTCCTGGGAAGCTCTGCTTATATTTACTCACATCTAAAGATGGTTTCACTCTCTCACTTGAGCATCCAGCAAATATTTGTCAAATAATTCTCATGTGCCAAACACTGAACTAAGGATTTAGAGATGATCCAGAGTCCCTGCCCTCGAGAGAGTCACATCTAGTGGAAGGAACAACATGTCATAAAGTAATTATAATAGAGTGATAAATGAATATTTTCAAAATATTCAAATATTTCAAAATATTGCACCCACCACAGAGGGAACAGGAACAGGAGGGGACATTTTTGTTGAGTCTTATAGGATGATTAGGATGTTGCTAGACCAACAAGGGGGGGGTGGCACAGGGTAACACAAGCCTTTTAGTCTTGTGTTGTGCAATATGCTAGTCACTTGGCATACACTGCATGTGGCAAATTTTATTAAAATGAAATTAAACGTCCAGATCCTTGGTTGCACAAGCCACTTTTCAGGTGCTCATTGGCCACATATGTTTAGGAGCTACCTCATTAGTGCAGAATTATATCATTTCCTTCACTGTGGAAAGTTCTGTTGGATTACATTGATTTGTGGTATCAGTGAAGATACAGGTACCCCAAGACTCTAACAAGTTTAGAACATTACCAGTAAGGGGATGTTGTCGGAGGTAACACCTGGAGTTGGAAACATGGGCAGAAGGCAGAGCAAGATGAGGTGTATATGGCGATTTACAATTGTTCTTCTCGTCATTGACTATGCTGGATTCAATATGCCATCATCTACCCACCCTCCCAACCACTGCCAACATATTTCTGGCTTCTTTTCTTTACAGCCGACATGAACACAAATATATCACATGGTCCTAAAAAAGCAACATTACACTTGTATATGTTCCAGGTTTTTGCAAGGGATGGCACACTCCTAGTCCTGCCTCAGACGCTGCCTGTGAATACTAAATATTTTAATGATTTTTTTTTCACAGTAACAAAACCTATAAAAGGGAAACACACTTAAGTTTATTTTCATACCATGCCGGTCCACATTGCTGAACCATATTTGGAAGCCTAAGAAATTATTGCTATGGTTATGTATTGAGAATTACTAAAATTATTTCACGTATTTTCATTCCATTATTTCATTGTCTCTGCTTATAAGAGATTTAAAAATATAGGATGAACTTTTATTTAGTGCTCCTGAAAATAATGCAGGTGACTTATACTAACACATTGTTAATTTAATTTGAGCTACATCTAGTGATTGGTAAACGTTAACCACTTTTTAAAAATTGTTCTGATGATTAGTCTTATGTTGGGTTGATTGTAGTTAAAGGATGCAATTTGGGGGTTAATTTGGAAATTCTAGAAAATGTTTTTGCAAGTGGAAGTTTATGCATAACTCTTTTCAGATGAGGCCTTTTTTTCTCGTCATAGTTCATTTACATATCATTTTCTTCACTCTTGAGAAATCTAGTCATCCATCAAATAAGTGTTGACCCCTTACTTTGTGCCAGGCTCTATGCTCAAAATATAGCAAAGTAGACGGTCGAATTTTCTGCTCTCATGGAACCAACACACTAGTCAGGGAGGGATGGTCAGCCACACAAGTATACCTGAACAAATCAGGAATAAGCTCACAGATTTTGCCTCATAATCTGAAGACAATAAAACAAAGTAATATGTCTGATAAAGCAGGGGATAGGGCCATTGTTTATCCTGTATAGTCAGAAAATTTCTTTTTTGATGACTTGACTTTAAATTGACTACTGTATGGGGCACCTGGGTGGCTCAGTTGGTTGAGCATCCAACTTTGGCTCAGGTCATGATCTCACAGTTCATGGGTTCGAGCCCTGCGTGGGGCTCTGTGCTGACAGCTCAGAGCCTGGAGCCTGCTGCAGATTCTGTGTCACCCTCTCTTTCTCTGCCCCTTTCCTGCTCACACTGTCAATCTCTCTCTCAAAAAAATAAATTAACATTATTTTTTTTTAATTACCTACTGGATGAAATGCCAATGCCAGCCATGTAAGGATCTAGAGAAAGATCCTTCTATGCCAGTATGGAGGCTCTGAAGGAAGAAGAAACTTGATAGGCTGGTTAAGTAGGAAAGTGGGTGCTTTGATTAGTGGATGTAGAGGTGGGCAGATGCCAGACCTTATAAGGCATTTTAAGCTCCAGTAAGGACTTGAGCAGGTTTTAAATACAAGAATGATGTGCTGTGATTAGTACCTGTGCAAGGTTATTACTGTGTAGAGACTGGAAGTTAGAGACCAAAAGCAAAAACAGAGTGACCCATTAGAGATGATGATGATGGCTTGTCCATGCCTTGTAGCAGTAACAAAGGAGAGATGTGAGTAGACTGTAGAAATACTTAGGTGGTAAGATTACAAAACTTACTATTAGGGTCTAGCTGTGGCTCTGGTTACTGGTGTAGGGAAGGTGGGCATGTAGGAGGAAGGGACAGATTTATTAAAGGTGTCTAAGTGTTTTGTGCCCAAATAAGCAAAATCATATTTGGCTATAACTTTTCTTTTCACCTTATTTCATGACTTTGATGTGGAAGAAATGTCTGCTCTGCTTTGAAGACAAGAGATGACCTGTAGTGTTTTCTGCTGTTACAGTTCATTCACCCCACGGAAATCTAAATATAGTCCTTATTAAGTATTAGGCATTATGTTAGGAACTGAAATCAACCATGGTCCCTGCTCGCATGGATTTTTCAGTCTAGTGAAGGAAACAAATGAGTCCACACTGATATGCGTCCCGTAGTAATGAACGGTTTTAACAACATTGTTGATGTTTTGAACCAGGTAACTCTTAGTCGTGTAGATGGGGCTGTGCATTGCAAGATATGTAGAAGCATCCATGGTCTCCACCCACTAGAAGCCAGTAGCGTCTCCCACCAAGTTGTGACAACCAAAAAAATGTCTCTAGACATTGTCAAATATTCCCCATGGAGCAAAATTGCCCTCAATTGAGAACTCATGCCTTAATTCTAGTTCCTGATGCCTGATGACAGTAGCCAATAGAAGCACTAAAACAATCAAATTTAGAAGCCTATTCTTATCACCCACTAGGTTTGAGAGTTTTTCTGTCTGTTAGTGATGGAGCCACACTTGCAATATATGAAGGCTTCTTATAACATTTGAGGTGGAGCCAGTCTCCTTTTGATCCTTTATTCAGCTGGGTTGAGCATGGGAAGTGTGGGATTGTATGTTATTAGCAGTCTGGGAAGTCAGGAGAAAGTCAAATGACTTATTTTAAGTCAAGATACACCAATTTTGATCAATTTGCAGTTCAATGAAAATATGAGTTATTGAAAGACATTCTCATCTTTCACAGTCCAAAAATGTTATAGCAGCACCACTATAATATGTTGCAGTTTGGAATTTAGTTCTACCAAATTCATATATTCAGTCATATGAAGAATTATATAGGTTTGACTTACTCCACTTCCCTACTGCCACCTTATCTTCAAAGTGTGTTACTTGTTAGTTCTACACTTGAGTTGAGGAGCAGATTCTAGAACACAAACAGCTCCATGGGCAAAGAAGGCCTCCACTCTCCTCTGCAGCGCCAGTTAGCGACAGTGGTAACTAGTCCTGCTCGTGATGTTGCTAATGTTTATTAAGTGAAAATTATGTGTGAGACATTGTGGAATTTGCTTAATGTATAATATTGAATGCTAATAATCCTCTAATCATTGCTATTTTGTATGTGGTGCATAGTATGTATGTAGTAAATTGAGGTTCAATCATACCTTGCCTACCTGGTAAGTTTTAGGGCTGAGATTCAAACATCAGGTGTCTTCAGAATCCATTCTTAACCTACCCTTTGTGAAACTGTCTCTACAGGTATTATTAATTGATCATGTTACTCCTTTCTACTGAGTCCAAAAATGGCCTCAGGGTCCTTCTCAATGCAGGCTACTGCCATTTGGCCATAGCTGGTGTTTAAGGTCAAACCTGGTTGCCCTTGAGTACCTTAATTATTCCCCCTCAAGTATGAGGCTGTAAATTCTGAGATAGGCCATGGGGATATTATAGATACATGTGAGTTAACATCCGCTGAACCTGTAAGGAAGGGGAAACATGGTTGAAATATATCTTATAAGTAACATGTCAGGCTCCTCTGAACTTTAATCAATAGAACTCGTATTTTTCTGCTTACTGGTTTTGTTTCTTAATTTTATAAAGGCAGATAAAGCATCCTTTCTGCAAATGTGTTCAGCAGACTTGTGATGTTTCCACATTGGTGGTCTTAGTCTTTCATCCTTGGAGACATTCCTAAGTTACCTTAAAGATACCTTTGAGGATCAATCCTGGTGATGTGTATTTTTTCAGACCGAGGTGTACAAAATTCACTTTGCCTTCCTGCACTGATTCAGTTCATCTTACATTCTTTTATTTTTTGTTTGCAAAGAGCCCTGCACAGCAATCTAAAACCTGAAGGCTGTAGGGTGATATTCTTCCCTCTTATTCTTGCCATTTTTCTCTTTATTAGATGATTCACTGGTAGAGTGAGACTCGGCTGCATCACCAGTTGGCATGTCAAAGCCTGAGATTGATTCTCTGTGTTACTACTAGTAAATATGCCAGTGGAAGGGTTAGCTCTCTTTCCCTGTGGATGGCCCATGAATGTCAAATAAAACATATGGGCCAGCAACAAGCTTTGGTTAGGGAAAATGTTAGATCAAAATATAGTGGCGTAAAGATAATAATAACACTAACTGACCAACATGACTGACTATATACTTTGAAATTTTATAGATACAGTTTTAAAATACAGTGTATTATAATGGCTGTGTCTATGGGTGATTCCACTTTTTAAATATGGTTTTAAGACTAGTTTAAATAGTTTCCATATCTATTTTTTTCAGTTTATTTATTTATTTTGTGAGAGAGGTGGCGGGAAGGGGCAGAGAGAGAGGGAGAGAGAAAATCCCAAGCAGGCTCCGTGCTCAGTGCTGAGTCCAACACAGGGATCAATCTCACACTGTAAGATCATGACCTGAGCCAGAATCAAGACTTGGTTGCTTAATCAAATGAGCCACACAGGAGGCCCATCCATATCTATTTTTATATGAAATATGAGAACACTTTTCTGGGATCAATGTTTTTAGGATACCCAAACATAACCAAAGAACATGTCCTGTTCTAGATTCAATTTTAGGTAATATTTTTATGATTCATGGAAGGTGATTCATTTCTAACAGAACCTTAATTTCAGCTGGGTTTGATATTTAAGGATTTCCCCTTCCCCCCACCAAAATATATTGCTACACATTGATTTGTTTCCCTTTTGGGTGGCTCAGTTGGTCGAGCATCCTGCTCTTGATTTCAGCTCAGGTCATGATCTCACAGTTCATGAGTTTGAGCCCCACGTCAGGCACTGCACTGGCATTGCAGAGCCTTCTTGGGATTCTCTCCCTCTTCCTCTCCCTCTTTTTGTGCTCTTCCCCTGTTTGTGCGCTTGCTCTTTCACTTTCTCTCTCTCTCTCAAAATAAACAAATCAACTTAAAAAAAAGTTTAAAAAGATTTGGTTCCCTTTTTATTTTTTTTTTAATTTTTTTTTAACGTTTATTTATTTTTGAGACACAGAGAGACAGAGCATGAACAGGGGAGGGGCAGAGAGAGAGGGAGACACAGAATCGGAAACAGGCTCCAGGCTCTGAGCTGTCAGCACAGAGCCCGACGCGGGGCTCGAACTCACGGACCGCGAGATCGTGACCTGGCTGAAGTCGGACGCTTAACCGACTGCGCCACCCAGGCGCCCCTAGTTCCCTTTTTAAAAAAAGTGATTGAACAAATTTTCTAGCGTGAAAATACCCTGATTCCATATAGATCCACAGCACTGTTTGAAGAGTACTATTTTGTTAAATCTTATTTTTCGAGTCTGGCATAATTTTCTAGCTCTTGACTCTGCCTGAGTGTAACTGTCCCCCTAACCTTTTTAGTACCAGGGCTCAGGAAAGTGATGACTTTAAATTTACACTTGTTACATAGGTTGTTAATGACCAAAACAGTTTATCAATCTTGCTGACCAGAATTATATTTAACAAAGAAGACGGCTAATTACTGGACTGTTTTGTTGATAGTTATTTTAATCACACTGACTGCCCGTCTTCACGTGGAGAGCAATTAGGCACTAAAGACAGAAGCCAAGCCATCCTGGCAAAGTGGTGCTGATGTTGGGAATTGCACCCCAGAGGGTAATTTGTCAGTTTGCTTAGGAGATTCAGAACTCACTCTGTTGTGTTCAAACACCATTGCCTGCTTGACCAACTACATCCTTCTTGATGGTGTAAAAATTGCCAGTTTCTCTCATTCTTCTTCAACTTGAAAATTATAGGGTCATTATTTTAGAGTACACTGAGCCTATAGGCCACTCAGGGGTCTCAGGAGATATGGGTCTGGCTAAATCAATTTATGGATGTGACAGTGATTTCACCTCACATTGTTGTCAAATGGCACATAGCTTGCAAATTTATTTTCATCTTTATACTCTTAGTTCAGGAACAATGCCATTTTCATATGTCTACTTTTTAGCATTTCTTTAAATTTGATAGTCCTTTTTTTAAGTGTATTTATTTAGAGAGAAAGAGAGGAGAAAGCGCAAGCCAGGGAGTGGCAGAGAGGGAGGGATGGAGAAAATCCCAAGCAGGCTCTTCACTGTCAGTGCAAAGCCTGATGCAGGGCTCAATCTCGCAAACCATGAAATCTGACCTGTGCCGAAATCAAGAATCAGACACTTACCCAACTGAGCCACCCAGGTGCCCCAAAATTTGATAATCTTTTAAGAACAACTATGTTCTGTTCAGGAAAATCTGAACAAATGTCTGAGTGCTTATGGATTCCCTGCTCCCCCCAAAAGTCACAAGTATGCATCCAATCGGTCATTCTTCGTGGTCATGTAAAATGACTCTACTTATAAGTCATCCATGAATGTTCAGTTTTTAAGGACCATTTTGCCATTGAAGGGTAAAGGCACAAATGTATGCCTACTCTTGTGCCTATAGAGGGATGACTAGTATGGACACCTGTTTCTGGGAGACATGAAGAGTCTTTTTTGGCCAAGGTGACAGGAACACAGAGGCCCACTACAGACCTGCCATCAGGCAAGGTGTGGAATGTGGACATAGCAGTTTCATGGGCTAAAGGAATTAGCTGAGATTTGTCCACCTTGTCATGGAATTCTTACGTTCTCCATCCTCTAAGACCTATTGGCTTGTCTGTGATGTAGGAGGGAATGAACAACTTAGAAAGGCTATCCCCTCACACCTGCAGCTTCAGTGCTTCTCATGCGGTTTACTCATTCTACCTGACAAAAGGTTTATGCTGAAGCCTGTTTCAACAACTACTGACTTTACTAGGCTTCCTTTTTCCTTCATGCAGAATGAACTTCCCTTTTTCCATGTCACACACCTCATGGTTTATGGCTTGTTGTCTATGACAGGCATGGTAGCCTGTGGAGGCCACACTTGACTCATATTTATCTCTCCAGTTCCTGACATATTGCCACAGAGTTGGCCCTTGTCTTCAGCTGGAAAGTGGGAAGGATGGATTAATAGTCTTTAGCTCATAGATTTTTAGGCCTCCAGAAAGCGTGTAAGTCCTTGGAGGGGTTGGCACATGATCCACCAAGTAGGGAGCCTACCCTTGAAGAGTAAATTACTTTTATTCTGACTTCATGTTGGAGAAATGCTGAGTGTATTCTTGTGTAATTACATCAAAACTAATGGCAGCCACCTAAGGCAAGGTGCAGGTATGGATTAACTTAGACCATCACTTCCCAAAGTATATATTCTGGAATTGTAACAGGCTGAGACAGAGGAAGGAAAATGAAGAAAATTCTATGGTAAATAACCTTGGAAAATTCTCAGCACAGCAAAATTAAGTGGGATTCTTAACTGCAGAAACTTTCAGACCTTAACATTCTTTATGAAACTCCAGGAAGAGATATAATCAGCATTTCCAGAAGTACTTTGAATTATCATATTTTTCTTATTTTTTTTCTTTTTCTGTTCTTTTTCTTCTTTCTTTCTTTCTTTCTTCCTTTCTTTCTTTCTTTCTTTCTTTCTTTCTTTCTTTCTTTCTTTCTCCTTCCTTCCTTCCTTTCTCCTTCCTTCCTTCCTTCCTTCCTTCCTTCCTTCCTTCCTTCCTTCCTTCCTTCCTTCCAAGCAGTTCTATGTAATAGTGTTTCAAAGATCACACTTGGGAAATTTAGGCACTAAGATTCATTAGCTGGTTTGGCTGATTTTAGACTAATAAAGAGAATCATTGAATTTGTTCCAATTTTGTGTGTGAATTAAAGTAACCATTTTGTCTTGGGAAGCTAACAAATGAACTTCAGAATTTCCCCAACAGGAAATGAACTGAGGCAGCATTGGTTACTCAGGGACTCTAAGACCAGCCTCTCCTTGAACCTGGCCTCAGGTGAAGTAGGAACCAGAAGAATCACGGCTGCTCTTTCTATTCCAATGGTTGGTTTTCTAGACACCCTTAGGAAGAGCTCCAGAGTGATACCCAGGACAAGATTTATGGCCATCCTAGCATAAAGAATATTAAAAGTGGAGAACTGGCTATGGTGACCACCATAAAGTCAGGTCTGATCCCTTCCATGGAATCCCCACAAGGAAATCATCTATGCAGAACAAATGAAACCTCAAGGAGCCTTGCAGTCTTTAGCCTCTCAAAGAAGTTAATTTTGTACTTGGAAGTAATGAAATTACTGATGGATCAGGCTGGGCTCTCTGGTATTTAATATCTTCCCCATCTCTGTGCCTTGTGACAATGCTGTCGATTAGCTGTAATGTGGTATTTTGAGTACCATTTAGATATTAATTATTTTTTAATAACCTCTTCATTGAAAGCCTAAAGCTTTGCCTAGGACTCTAATGAAAGTTTTCACATGAAAGAGAGGGATAATATTAAACAGGCACTAATAAACCCTCTGAAGAAAATTCAATACAATATCTTTGACAAAAGAAAGAAGAAAAGAACAACACACATTTCCAGCCAATGTGCGTTCTCTCATTAGGATTTTACATTCATTAGTGCACCATCGCTGCAAATTATTCTTAGTTATGTATGTGCTTATGAACCCATGAAGAATTAGAGTCTTCCTAATGAGCACCTAAGAATGTATGTATTAAAAATCCTTTAACCCTTATGTAAAAGAGAAACCATTTATTAGTAATTATGACTTGGGATTAGAAAGTATTTTTCTTTGGAAGCATTCAAAGCACATTTCAGTGTCTTCTCTTACTTGACCTTTCAGCATTGCTTTGAGGGAGATTGGGCCAAGGCTGCAGTGTCTTTTATGTAGAATGGGTTTTTCTAGAGAATGTAAAAGACTTGGTCATGGTTCCCCTGTGAGTCGGGACCATGTGAAGGTCTTTACTCCCATGGTATAGTTTGAGGGTGTAAGGAGACTTCGTTCAATTTGATAATAGTTCTGCTGGCCTCTGGCATATGTACTAGAATGATCACCACTAGAGGTTCATGAATTATCCTTTTAGGCATCCAATTAAGCAGGCAAATCCTCAGGGAGGTGCCCATATTATCATCAGAGCCTTGGAACAGTTGGAGTTGGATGGATATCCAGACAGTGTGCACTGGGAACACTGGACTGGCTGCAGATTTCTGGAAGCTGGTCCATTTCTGATTGTCTTGTGCTCATGTACTATCGAACATTTTTAAAATGTATGATCCCAAGCAGTAGGGACAAATGAAGACAATGGGTATTCATGAGAGACACAAAGACAAATTCTAAGACTTTCAAAAAGTCACCATCAATGATTTGGCCTGCTTAGTCTCTACTGAGACTAGGACCCAGTCTCCTCCCACTGATACTTGTCCAGATCTCTCAAGGAAAATAAATAAATATGGGCAATCTCTTTTTTACTGCAGGGCTGTTATTTAAAAAAAAAAAAGAGTCTTGATATTTTTTTTCTCCCAGATTTTTCACTGCACAGCAAACGAAAGGTATTACTGCCATTATTTAATGGGTACACCATTAGAGAATATATATCCCTTATTATATTGTGGAAAATAAATAAATAAGATAATTGTGCAGTTCACTCATATCATTGCTTTGCCTTTCAATTTGGACCTGTTATTCTTTTAAAAAATTGCCAAACTTCAGGTTCACATGTAGTAGAGATGCACTTTTCTCCTTATTAAAAGAGTTCGGATTCTTTTTTAAAAGGTGGCTCTCCTTTTTTGCTGTGGATGGTCATTTTAAAGTTGTAAGTTAATTGGTTAACCTAGAATATACAACTCCTTGGCCAAGCTAGATATCGGAGTAGGATAAATTTCCAACTCTGAATTACTGGGTCTGAATTTCTTCAGAGGCAACTTGTTAAAGAAAACAGATTCCCTTCTTTCTTCTCCCAGATTTCCTGGATGGCAACAGAATCCTGGAATTCCTCAGGGAACAAAATGGGGGATAAAAGTTAGAAAGCACATCTGGCTTATTTTCTAAGCTCTGAGAAGACCCAAGAAGAAAGACTGAATTTAGTCAAAAAAGATTTTATTGATGAAGGTATCTCTCCCTCAGGCTAAACTTTGGCTCCTGCATGCTGATAAAAACCATCTCATTTCTCCGAAGTAGCCTTCTGCATAGAACCTGCAGGGGAGACCATGGGCAGGAATACATCTTGGGGAGAGGCCCTTGAGAGTGATCAATCAGAAATCAGCAAGGTCCCCTCCTGCCCCTTGCTGAGTTAGGCGGCATTTACCCCCATCTGGGTTGGGTAATTTTAAATTCTTGGGCAGCCCCCTGAGTGTCTTTGGTCTCTAGGGGACAGTCCAAGTTGTGCCACTGGATCAGGCTGCCTCCCCTGACTCATGCTGGCTGAGCCCTCAGGGATTGCTTTCTGCTACCCTACTTCCAGGTTATCTGAACACGTGGCAGCATTTCTGCCCAGATATGAAGATGAACAACTGGGAGCCTTGGCTTGTTATGACTGCTAATTAGTACCCTGTTTGTGCCCTTTTAATTTCTTATTATAATAGGATGGCATGACTTACAATTTTTTTCTCTTTGGCTTTCTGGCTGCTGCAGCCAGAGGGGGCTGTATTTTGCACTTTCTCATTACCTCAGTGCTTGAAGAATATTAATAAAGATGAGTTTAAAAGGGCAGGCTGTGTTCCGAAACTTTCTGGAATTCAGGTCCTGTTCTTCTCACAGCTGTGGGGCCTTTGCCCCAGAGATGATGCTTAGACTCCAGTGAATGAATTTGAGCTCTGGAACAGATTCCTCAGCTACCATTCTTCCTTCTGTTCTTTGTTTTCATCAGGCATCATCAGGGTGGTAGGGGCATCTCCAAGGTTGTATGAGTTGGTCAAGTACAGAGCAAAGAGTCTGGAATTCAAATTTGGGTTCTTTGGTTTATTACCTGGGCATCCTTGGACAACTTCTTTTCTTTCTTTTCTTTTGTTCTCGTACTGTCCCCTCCTTTCCCTGTCACCTTACCATTCAGCCAGCTAGCCAGAAGTTACTTACTGACTGTCCAGGCACTTGCTTCTTGGAGCTCCCCTGAGATGGAATCTGTAAGGTGAGGGGCCATGTCTTTCTCTTCTCTGGAAACTATGTAGCATGATTTCTAACAAGTAGCTGATGATCTCAATACATGTAAATATACATGTAAATATACTTAGCGAGGGAGCCTTACTCTCTTGATCTGGAAAGCAGAGATCTGTATGCTGCCTTTACAAGGCTGTAGGGAACATTAATTAATGGCACAGTACTTGCAAGTGCCCGTAAATAGTTGGTCCTCAATTAGTGAGGATGTATTTCCTTTTCACTGAGTCCTATGAGCTGAGTTGCTCAGGTGAATCATGGCTTCGTGATTATGAGAACAAGTTAGTGGAAACGAGGTGGGGTGAGAATGAGGGGGTTGGTCTTCCTCCTTCCCTCCTTCCCTCCCTCCTTTCTTTCTCCTTCCTTCCTTCCTTCCTCCCTCCCTCCCTTCCTTTCTCTCTCTCCCTTCCTTCCTTCCTTCCT
>NW_024412444.1:9073814-9105137 GCF_014898765.1 Herpailurus yagouaroundi
TCCTTCCTTCCTTCCTTCCTTCCTTCCTTCCTTCCTTCCTTCCTTCCTTCCTTCCTTCCTTCCTTCCTTCCTTCCTTCCTTCCTTCCTTCCTTCCTTCCTTCCTTCCTTCCTTCCTTCCTTCCTTCCTTCCCCAATGGACCACTTTGGAGAAGACTGGATTTCCAGGCTGTCATATGTGATAGGAGTTTGGAGTCCTTGTCTTCTGGTGCTCTCTTCCTGTGGTGGAAAATGTTTTGTGCAAGCATGGAGCCATAGGAGGGCACTGTGATGCTCTGGCATTCACAGGTGGGAAAAGCTGCCTTAGAACCTACATGCCAGTTTGCCCGGTAGAATTCTTTCCCTCAAGTGTGTCTTTCTGCCTCTGTCCCATAACCCTCCTGTCCTCACAAGTATAAATGCCCGGCATTGCGTTCTCTCAGGGTCAGAGTTTTGAAAATTTCCAGGAAAATTAGTAAATGTCTTCTTGGCTGAGACCTGTCTCCCTGCTGGTTTTACTCATCCTGAGTGCGTGTGAGTTCTTATAAGCCACAAAAGGAAACCAGGCTCATGCTTGCAATTCCCAGTGGAAAGCTGATTTCTTTTGGCAAATGAAAGCAGCACTCATGTCCTTCATATATGCCTTGTGGCTTCTGTGAAGGGAAGTCAAAGAAAAAACCCAAGTGTTGGTGACCCCACGTATATATATTTCAGGGCCTGAAAGAAAAAAGCAGCAAAGTAGCAAAGCTTTGCAAGGAAGATGAAGTTAGGGATGTGAAGTTGCCTTCATCACTTGGAAGGCGATGATCAGAGGGAGCACTCCACTCCACTAAAGCCAAATCCAATACGCTGAAGCTGGTGTGCTTCGTTGTGTTACAGGTGCTGAGAAGAGCTTGCAGCAAATCAGAGGTCAATAGTTTCAAAGAAAAAAATAGAGCACCAGATAGCATGTGCTTGATGTTCTTTTCTAGAAGCCCTTTGGGTCAATTTTCCTGAGGTCACCACTTCCTTTAGACTCTCTGGAACAGAGAGGACACATGACAGTCCCTGTGCGCATTTGTGCTTAGAGTTTCTTAGGCAGTATTTGTGTATTTGAGCCTGAACTTCAGCCATGAAAAAGCCCTGGACCCAATGACCTTCCTGTGTTGCTTCGGAATGTTGATAGTAAATACACTTTGGGCACCTCTTAACTTCTGAAGGCCTAATGGCCAATTGGTGAGCTTTCTTTAATTTTTTTAATTTTTATTTATTTTTGAGAGAGAGAGAGAGAGACAGCGAGCATGAGTGGGGGAGGGGTGGAAAGAGAGGCAGACACAGAATCCGAAGCAGGCTCCAGGCTCTGAGCTGTCAGCAGAGAGCCCAATGCAGGGCTCAAACTCATGAACCTTGAGATCATGATCTGAGCCGAAGTCAGACGTTTAAGCGACTGAGCTACCCAAGCACCCCCAATTGGTGAGCTTTCCTAAGGACGTGACAGTGATAATAGAGGGTTTAAAAATATCTTTACTTGGAAACAAACAAAATAGATATCTATTTAGGTATGCTATTTTTTTGTTTTGCTTTATTTTTGGTTTTGGTCATTTTTTTCACTTTTTATGAAATGTAAAACTGCAAGGAGTCATTGGCCTAGGGTCTCTTCTGTTTTTAAAATTTAATGAATTAACAGTTCTGAACTGTCTTGACTACAAATACTGAACAGAATCTCTTAATATTATCTCAACACATACAAAGTACATATATTCTGAAAGATTTCACACGAATGACCATTTGTTTCAAGACTTTCCATTATGTCAGTTGCGGCTTCTCAGCCGTTGACTGGCAACGGACAACCTGCTGACTTCTCCTGTTCTTTCCTTCCTGCTGAAGGTAAATCTTTCTACCACTCCCCAGCAGAACTCCCCCAGTCAACTGTCAAAATAACAGAAGTTTCAGATCTGTTACCATCTTGGTATCCTTGCTGTGTGGGGAAGTAAATGGTATAGCAAATAATGACCCAGTAAACCTCCTAGCCTTTACTTTCCAGCCATAACTAAGTTGTCTCTAGGAAAGTTGAATGATCATCTTTTACTAAATATATTTATTGTATTTATATCCAGTGGTGTGCTGGTAAATGTTTAATAATCAGCTCTTCAGGGAAAAAAAAAATTGTCAATGTCTGTATCTCCATATGTAAATACAAGTTTATGTAAATTATGCAGATACAAAGTATATGTAGCACACAATTTTACTCTCCCAGGCTACTCTTGTTGATGTTGGCTGAATTCTTATATTTGTAGTCAACCTGTGGTTGCAATTCAGTCACAATTTGAGAAGTTCAGATAAGAAATAATGCAAAGTTGCTAATGTCTGCCATGAATGCTGGGTGATATTTTGTTTACATTAATAGCTAAGACAAAAGTGAAACAATGAAGAAATATGCCAAACATGAGTGACTTTTTGCTGAGTGAGGGAATAGATTTAGAATACTGGAAGAATGTCTTCCCCATTTTCTGTGCTATTCAAATGTAACAGTTATAGACCCCAAACCTTTTAAGTTTAATCTGCATTAATATTTTGTCCATCGCTTCTTTAGGGATAGATAACCAACCAAACAGTAAATCTGTAGTGTTTGCCAATTCCTTCGTATAAATATTCCCATGCTGGATGATTTCAACCTACAAACCAGACATTACTACACAGAGTTAGAAAGAGATGTGTAAGTAGCACACTATCATGTGAGATTTCTACCATACAGATAAAATAGACACAAATGGCCTAAGAAACATAGGGAATGGTGAAATAATTAGTGAGGATTTTTGAATGTTATCTTTGTTATTATTTTTTATTTAATTATGATTTACAAAGTTTAACTTTTCATGGCTTTCTAAGCAACTGGCTTACAAAATTTCTGAAAATTTTATGAATAGCTCTTGTAAGTCAATACAAATCAACCCAAGTACATCACAATATGTAACCTATGTGGATTCCAAAATAAGCAAGAGACCAGAAAGTTTGGAAAGAATGGGGGTTTGCTGACCTAGTAAGAACACTGAAGAAAATCGTTTCCCCTGGAAACTCTCTATCCTCCTTCTTCTGTCAATAGCCCAGTCATGGCCAAAATCCATTTAATTTTGCCTTTTATCATCTTGGGAGACTCTATATTCTCGAAGTTTCAGCTTCTTCATTCAGTGTTAAGGATGACACCATATTTCTTTAGCAACAAAGGAGAACAACCATGGTAATACAGGAAAGGGGCCGATGGCCTACGGTGTCATGCTTTTCTAGAAAGCAGCACCATTTTCAACAGCATCTGCCTCCCTCTCGACATATATGTCCGTTTTCTAGATGTTCTTCCCTTTCCCCTGAAGTCCTTCGAGGCTCCTAACTTCTCCGTACCTCCACTTACTTGCCTGAAAAGTCTTCTTTCTCCATAAACAGTTTGCTTTGTGGGAAGGTGAAGGTTATACCCTTGATTGGGATAGTGTAATTAAATGGGAACTACATGCCATTGCCAAGTCTGGATTTCTCCACTAAGTACTACCTGAGAGATTTCTTAAACCTCAATTACTGACTGCTCTTATGAGCAAAAATAATGAACTATAATAATCCCTCCTAATTGTTTTCTGCCCTGAATATTGTTAATACCCCCCTTTTTATTTATCTACCCAACTGAAAATGTGAGGACATTTCAATAGTATGAGTCCCCAAGATTATTTCATGTAGTATGCTAACTGTGTATTTCCAAACACATAAAGGTGCATGTACATTTTGAATGTTTTGTCTTCCATACCTTAACTTTCTTTATACTGTATGCAGGCATTGTAAAGGATGCCTATTTTGATCATGTCTCCCCCGAGAGTATTCAATGTTTAATTTGAACGGTAGGCAAGATAAACACCTCACATTTAGACTGTTTGAAAATGGCAAAAAATATAATTTTAGTAAAAATAAAGTAGGAAATAAAAGTTCTTAATGTGAATAATTTCATAGCACCTGATATTAATTTTTTTCTTATATCCCATATTACTATAATTTACTAACTGAAAGTTTTCCTCAGCTAATTTGTTGGGGAAAAAGCTGACACGTAATCATCCATTCAGAAATATATTGCAATAGGTTTGTCTTATCTTATTTCTATTTGCATTTAATTAATAAAAATTGCATTATTATATGTTAAAATAAATAAACTTAGCTTTAGATTGTAACCAAGCAAAGATCTTTTAACCTCTAATATTCTGTCCTTATTTTAGTTCCTCCTTTTTTTAAAACTTAATTTTACTCATTTTTATTGGAAGAAAAATGAATGCATGCAAAGGAAGAGAGGGTAATCTTAAGTCTTTATAGGGACTTTTTTTTTAATCCTGGAGTGCGTGTTTCATACATGGACTTTGAAAGTTTCTTCAACCCCTGAAAATTATACATGAACATTTATGTGTAGGTGCACTGAACATTTATGTGTACGTGCACTTGCCTAAGAGATCCATGGTTTTAATCAGAATCTGACAGAGGACTTAAGATGCCCAAAGGCTTAAGGACTACTGCTTCATAGGGATTAGTGGGACCCACTGTCTTCCCATTTTCCTCAGTGCCCTGAAATGATTTTATTGATGACCTATTGCCGACTTCTCCTTCCTTTGTGTTTCTTAAGGATACTTTTACCCCATATTCTAATGAATAGAAAGATAAATCACCAAATATGCTAACATATAAAGTTTCAAAAACTGGGCAAGTGTTGCCGAAATAATACATTTGGTCAACAGCTTGTGGTAGATTGGAGCCTGGTCTGTTTAGAAGCAGGTATCTCCATAGCCAGGTGGTTTTAATATCATTTTATCCCTGCTATGTGGCCCATTGGAAGCACTCAGCTGCATGATTGTGGAATGGATAAAGAGATAAATCATTGAGAAGTGGGAGCCAAGGTACAGTGTCACTGCCCATGACAAATGGTTGTGTGTTGAACAGGTTTGTTTCTTTTACAGAATAGACCCATGAATCCATTTTTTTGTATATTATTAAATGCTGTTGAGATGTCCAAATGAACAATGACGTTGCTACTCCAGGTGCTGCCATACTGGAAGTGACTGTATGTATTGTAACTCCTTAATGGGATGTAAAGACCAATACCTATTCTTTCCATTCAGTTGGAGACTATGGCACTAGAATGAACACAATATTGTTTTGGTTCATGGTGAAAAATATAGACAAGTAATGAAGAAGATGGTTCATTGGCCTAACATCCATTATCATGGATTAATTCACTTAAATATGTCAGAATCACCTCTGCTCTTGCAGTTGTAACAACAGCTAATAACTTTTGATGGCTTCCAATGTGCCTGATACTGTCTAAATTTCTTTACATGCATGATCTCATTTAATCTTCAAAACACTTTCATTAGTAGGCATTACTATTCTCCCCATTTTACAAATGAGGACCCTGAGGCACACAAATCGAGTACTCATGTAGGGTTGCATGTCCACTGAGTTCTGGCACCAAAAATCAAAACCAGGCAATCTGAAATCGCAGAGCTCAGCATCTGGGCTGTGTTTAATTCCTACTGTGTGACGGCCAACGTGCTAGAAGCTTAGAGATGACAGTGATCCAAACAGATATGATTCTTGCTGCCATAGAAGTGGAATCTGTGTTGGAGCCCAAAATGACTGCTAGTGGAGAGTAGGAGTGGAGATTCCTTTGAAATAAATGGACAGGAAGAACTTTAGAGAAAATGTAAACTGGAGGGAGGGAAAAAGACAGGGAAGAGAGAGATCTGTGACAGAAATAAGATGAAGTGCGAAGACCATGGAGAGGGAAGGAGCTTGGAGTATTTTAGAAAAAGCAGAAGCCAGAGTAACCAAAGAGTAGTAAGCAAGGAGAAGAAAAACTAGACTCACAGCTGCCATGCAAGTGTGTCTTAGTCTTGAAACCCCAAAGAATATAGCCATGGGAAGTTCTTTAGCAGTTTGAAACCATATTTTTCTGTCTTTGTGACTTGATGTCATGATCTTCCTGTAGGACTTTCCTATCCTGTGTTTGAGTTCCCATTTATTCTTATCCCTGTTGGACTTTTCCTTTTCTTCTCTCTTGTTCTTTATGGTATGGCACTTGGCCACAATGCTGGGGGAACAAAAGTGGTTTCACTGGTTAAACCACTGAATTAAAGGCTCAGAAATAATATAACCTAAAGAGTCTTAACACAAAAGTACTGGAGCAAAGTCCATGAAACTAAGAACTGAGCCAGTCTCTATTAGTGTCATGAGGAACCTTCCACTATTGGGTATTTATGAACCCAGCAATTGCTATGATCATCTCATTCCTACCTGTGTCTAATATAAAAATTGTATATGGATTATATTATTAACTTTATATTCCATTTATTTGAGCCTCCAGAATGTTGACTCATTTGTATTTTGTTTGTTGTTATGTGTTTCTCTCTGAGGACTTTGATTTTCTTGTTGCATGCATCACATGGTTAGGATTCATCTTTGCTTCATCTACCCCATTATGGCAAATGGCAGTTGATTAGGGCTTTCTTTAGATCATTATCAATTGTTTTCTACCTTGCAGATAGTGCTGTTAGGACAAATTTATCATATCCCAGAGATCCTATATAGCTTGTTATTTCTAGGTGATTTATTACCTTCACCATGGAAATGTTGTTAGTGAACATTGGGGAAGCAGTGGCTGCATTGAGAAATATCAATGTATCCTCATGTTCCAGCTTGCAGTGACAGTCAGAGATCCATCTCACTGACAGTTACCTTGTTAACATTTTGATCAGATGGCAAATTTGTCATTTTTCATGGTAACAAGTATAAGTTTGCACAAGAACCATAGATAGATGGGGAAGATAAAACAGGCCTCTCTCAGTATTTCTGTGTGATGTAATCAGTAATCTCTGGGAGAAGTGAAATAATTACTCTGTGAAAAGCTCATCCACTGTAAAATGTGTTTATTGTAGAAAGCTCAAATTTTTCTTCATTTGGATGGAATGTGCCCTCTTTTTTTCCGCTTTGATGACAGTTTGATTAACATACCAAGCCTCTATGAAATAGAACAAAAGGGTTTATAGTCTGAATGGTTTGGTATAATCACAGCATAAGACGTGAGTCAGGTGGGTAAATGTACCTGCCAGCACACTTCTCAGGTACAGGGCATCAGCGGCCACAGGGATGGGATTTGAGTTCTTCCTCCTACTACTCTGAAACCCTCTCTCGTTAGCATCAATATCAGATACCTTATGTTGTTCTCCAAAACCCTGTCAAAAACTATGAGGTCACATACCTTGATGCCTTACTTGTGTGTGATCACACCATTGATGTGGTCTTTGTGTTGTTTTTCTCCTCTTTCCTCTCAGGCTGTATTTCCTGAAGCTGTGAAATCTTTAAACTCGCAGCACTGTTGAAAGCTCTGAGCTCTTTCTGGTGCTTAGCGGGTGAGTGTGTTTGAAAAAGAATTTCACTTTTCTGGGCAGCATTTCTTTACACTGACTGAGAGTCAAAAATGGGCTTCTGACCTTCCCATGAAAATAACAGTTCTCGGTATAATGGACAGCTGTCAGTTAGAGGTCTTAAGAACCTTTGACAAACCAATACTATCAAAACTCAGGTAAGACTGGCATAAATAGCCTTGGGCAGTCACTTGAAGCAGGAAGACAAGGCTCTGGATGTCAAATATGAAGTTTCTCTTCTGAACTGTCATATGATACACACGTACACACACACACACACACACACACACACACACACACACACACTTGCCAGGAAGCCCAAACTACAGTTGATTTTCAAATGCTTCTGTCAGGTAGCCATGGCCTTTGGAAAAATTATGTTATATTTGTATAATTGCAGTGGAATGCAACCACAGAGAGGAAAATATGCCAAGTACAATCAATCACGCTTTTCATTATAATATTTTATAAAAGGCAGGAGATGCTCATGGCTCATTTATATGAGCCAGGTTATTCAATAATGGTGCAACTCTTAACCTAAAATATAGCTTCCTATTCTTTATTAGTTTTTGAAGACTTAAAAGTAAGCTGTTAAGGTAGAAACCCACCATGCTTTTGACCATCCTGTTGTGTCTTTTGCCATTTTGTCCAGGCCTGAGGGAGTGTTTTTGCTTTCATTATACAACTCATTTTGGGAGAAGAGAGAAGGTGTGAGGAACTTTCTTTCCATTTGCCTAAATATACCAATTTGAATTTGTCATTCTAATGACTAGCATCCTTATAGAAAATATGCAGAGAGGAAAGAGACAGACAGACAGACAGGGAGGGAGATATGTAAGAAGTCCCATGGGAATCTCTCACTTTCTTGTAAGGAGATGATGTAATATTCCTTATAGTCAGAATTGTCTGAACGCCTCTGAATTTCCCATTTTTAAGCCTTTACTCTTTCCTTATGTATAGCCCAAACCCCAGGCTTTACTCCTTCCTTTCTATAGCACCAACCCCTATTCTGCATGTTTAAATGAGGTTAGCATCTTAAATGAACCTTCCTCCCCTCATCTTTCTGAAGACCTATAGGGCTTATTACATGTCCCACAAATCCAACTCTGATGTCACCTGTCACTTCATGCTATGGGTCATTGCTCACTGCTCATCACCCCTTGTTGTTTATAGCCATGTCTGCATGTTCTTGAGGTTTGCCCCAAGGTCCCTTAATCCCCTTTGTGGTCATCAGTCTCCTCTAAATCCTTCAAAGACATAGACAACACTAGACTGTCATTTATAACAGAACTTTTTTTGATGACTCAAGGAAAATATGAAGGAATTACAAGTCTGAATCAGTTAAGTAAAATGTTTTTGACTGTACATTATAAAAAATCCTGATTCAAAAAGCTCAAACAGTAAGTTTAAAGGTACGTGATTGATTATCTCATTGGCACAAAAATCATCATGAAGAATATAATTTCCTCCCTCTTTCTACTCTGTGTTCTGTGTTGGCTTCTGGTTCAAGACTAATGACCTTCATGGTCACAAGATGTCTATGGTGGTAATAGCCATTGCACCCAAACCCATTAACAGCAGAAGAGCTGTGCCCATCTCTTCCTGTGTGGCTCTTTTAATAGACAAGGAGGTGTTTCATGGGTGTCTCCCCCCATAGCTGGGTATGTAAGTGGTCAGAATTGTATCTCTTATTTCCATGAATGGTTTAGCTCAATTAAGTTAAAGGCGGGATTAGCTAGTCATGAAGAAGGTGAACAGGTGGAAAATGGGAGGCAGCTTAACAAAACTGAAGTTGTTTTAGCAAGGTAGAGAAGAGGAATGGAGAGTGGGAAGACAACCAGTAATGTCTGCTTAATGCAGCAAGCTCAAGCTGAAAGCTGGATTTCAGACATGGCTGCTCTTACCCTTAATGGAATGGGAATTCCCTACTGGTCATCTCCTCCCTCACCTCTAGCTTGCTACCATGATTAAGGGGCCCATTAACCACCAAAGATAGGAATGCTCTCTACCTCTCTTCACTCTTGAAGTGTTTGTATGCCCCAGCATGACTTACTGTGGAACATTTGTTTCCTTTGAGGGAAGCACCAGCCCCATCTCCATAGTAGGGTGTGTCTGCCCTTCCCCCCCAACCCACTCTGCCCCAGTGGTGAAAACATGCAACCAATACTTCTCTCAAATTCTCAGTTATTCAGTTTTAAATAATATTTCTATTAGATATCAAAAATCCATACTAGATGATTTTAGCCGTAATGCAATGAACATTGCCATTTAGGAAAAAAAAATCTCTTTAGGATCACGGTTTCTTGTTTAGATGTCCATTGTATATATTTTTTGCATTTTCTATTAGTTTTTAAATTGTAAAATATACATAAAATTTACCATCTTAACCATTGTAACTGTACAGGTCAGTGGCATTAAATACGTTCACATTGTTATGTAACCATCACCACCCTCTATCTATTCACACCACTCTTTCATCTTGCAAAACTAAAACTCTATACCCATTAAACAGTAACTCCTCATATCCTTTTCACCCCAGCCCCTGACAACCTCCATTTTACTTTTTGTCTCTATGAGTTTGACTACTCTAGATACTTGATATGAGTGGAGTTCTACAGTATTTGCCTTTTTTTGTGACTGGCTTATTTAATTTAGCATAATGGCCTCGAGGTTCATCCATGTTGTAGTATGTGTCACAATTTCTGGCCGGTTATGACTGAATAATATTCCATTAGGTATGCAACATTTTGTTTACCCAGTCATCTGTCAACAAACACTGGATCACTTCTTCCTCTTGGCTGTTGCAAATAATATTGCTGTGAATATGGGTGTACAATATCTCCTTGAGTCCTTTTAATTATTTGGGGTATATAAACCCAGAAGTAGAATGGGTAGATCATATGGTAATTCTCTTTTTAATTTTTGAGGACCTTTCATACTGTTTTTCTACAGTGACTGCAACACTTTATCCCCCTGCCAATAGTGCACAAGGGTTCCAATTTCTACACAACCATACAAACATTTGTTACTTTCTGCGCATGTGTGTGTGTGTGTGTGTGTATGTTTGTGTTTATAATAGCCATTCTAATGGGCATGAAGTGGTCTCTCTAATGACTAGTGATGCTGAGCATCTTTTCAGGTCCAATTTATATTATTAAACAATTTTCTTAATATTAGAATCTGAAACATCTGTGTTTAGAATACTTTGCTGACTGAAGAGTTCACCAGTTCAACTAGGGAGGCACATACCTTGTATTTTCATGACCAGAAAAGGTTTTGCAAAATATTCCCTTCCAGGACAGGGATAGATCTTCCCCCTCCCCAGCCCCACCCTGCCCACCAGGATAAAATCCAGATTTCTTTGTAGAACAAAAATACTGCATAAGACCCCCTCCTGTCCCCAAAATGGGATATTTATTCCAGCCTCATCAATTTTGCAAAAGCTGGAATGGTTAAAGTAACAACTTGTCCTCATAACACCAAAGCCATAGTTTACATGGCTCAGACCCCATAAACATGATAAGAAATAGCTACAAAGAACTATAAATGCTGTGGAGGGGATCCCAGGCCTCATGCACATAAATGACAGTGAGGTGATCCTCAAAATGACCCAAGAGCACTTACATCTTTTTCCTTTGCCCTAATGTGGTAGCTTCTCCTTTTCTACATGGTATACTGTATCGGCTCTCACCTTCTGTGCTTGCATAATGCAATTGATATTTATGATTTCACTGAAAGCCAAAAACCTATCAAACGCACTCAGTGATTCCTTTGTTACCTGAGGAGATATTATGCATATGAGTTGACTGTGATTGTATCTACCAGGGATCCCCATCTGACAGACCTATGGGTGTTTGAATGACCATCCTCTTTTTGCTTGTTTCTCTACACTGAGATAAAGAATCTCTGCAGTTTGGAACCTACACAGTTCTTGAATTCAAAGAGTTTTTCATGAAACAGAAGTTGTTTCTGATCCTAAGGGTATATGTGTTTGGGACAAACTCTGAGATCTTGGGAAATGATGTGACCCATGGCTGACATATGGATGTCACATGAATCTATATGAATGTGACCCGTGGACACCATATGAATCCATGTCATGAGCCATCTTTCCATAATAGAGTACTTGCAAAATTAGTCCCCGTTCTGCTGTCAAACCATTGTTAGATCCCTGGGAATTTGAAGTTAACCCATGAATAACGGTCTTGAAACCACATTTTGGTTAGGAAGGAAGGTAAATTTTCTTCTTTTCTAAAACTTGAGAGTAAGCAAACCCATCTGGATCCTCCTAATATCACAAAAAAAAAAAAAAACATAGTTATTTTATAGCCTTTCCCTTCGCTGCACAGGAGGGATTACAAATCGCAGGGCATTTTCCCTATTCCCTGAACAAAGATAATAGCCCCAGCATGAGACAAGAGTCTTGATGGCTCCAGTGAAAATGCCTTGGCCCACACTTCCTCTCGCCTTCGCAAATGATGATGAAAAGGTAAGCTGGAGCAGTCCTGAGAGATGGAAACTCAGAAAGAGTAAACAGTGAGGAGTAGTTAAGGAGAAACAGCTGACACCTCTGCCAGTTGCCTCAGAGGTCAACGAGAATGTAGATTGCTTTCCCTCAGGCCTTGGCGACAGTGACAGAAGAATGGAAACGTCCTAAATCATAGTCTGAATTATTGTTCCCTGGAAACCAGTCTGAGGCACCTTCAGACTCAGTTATCAGTGTTAGAGTGAAACACTGCTCTCCTCAGGACCTGCAACAAATGAGGAGGAATAAAGCGGTGTCTCTCAGGTCTCCAGAGGGAAATGAAGGACGAGACTGGTCTGGGCCATGTTTGTAATGGTTTTCCATGAAATGACCAGAGTCACAGAAAGAAGGAAGCGCTTGATGAAATAGGAGATGCCTCTAGAAACTCGTTTTCCGTTTTATTTTGTCATCCTGGCTTCTTTGGTTTTGCCTTTGAAAAATGGAACCTGTCTTATGGAGATTTGGAGAGTGATGGAAATGACTGATTAGCAGCTGATAAATAGAACAGAGTGCTAGGAAGAATGGAATGGGAGCCCATAGGAGAGATTTCATCTCTAAACGGGCTTCCTCCCAGTTGTGGGAGGGGGGTTGGAAAAGTGAGTGCAGTGAGAAGAGGTTGTATCTGTCCTCATCTGGCTGCATCTCCAGTGCCTAGTGTAGTGGCCAGCACAGGTGAGTGTGGAATAATTTTCTTCTGATTAACTGAAAAACAGACACCTGAGCAAGCAGTCTGATTATGACTCCTGACCTCCTTCTCTCTTCCCCAAACCCTTCCCCAGTATGTAATGATTCCATCCTTGAAGGAATAAGCAGGGAGCAGCTGGCATCTTCTAGACCCCCAGACCAACAGCAGCAGCATCACCAGGGAACTAGTTAGAAATGTTAATGATTAGCCCTGTCCCTGACCTCCTGAAATCTGAGAGGAGGAGGGGGCCTCTGCAGTTTCTGTTTCAACAAGCCTTCCAGGTGGTTCTGATATACAGTGAAGCTTGAGAACTGCTGTGCTAGTCAAAATTGCTGATTCATTTTCTACTGTTTGAACTTTTTAACCAGGTGTGTTGGCATCTCCCATGAGTGGAGAATGAGACTTTCATGTTAATGTGTGGAACAAAATTGTTTCTGGGCTACAGTAGATGTTGGATCAATGGATTTGAGTGCTTTGAACTTGTTTTTGAAGCATTTGGGGTTAGCATGACATGGAAGGATATATGTGGAATGTACAACTTTTTGGAAAAAGCTGTAAACACTATGTGCTCTTTTTTTGTGAGGCAGAGATCATTTAGGGCCTTCACATTTCCCTGCAGAAAGGTTGTACTGTTTTTATCTCCCAGAACTGCATGTATGAAAGGAGAAGAGAGAATTATATTCTTTAAAGAGGAGATCTTTTCACTACAAAAATGTGTTCTTTGGACGCAGAGGGATTCAGACTAATATGTTCCTTCATTCCTGAATCTGCATGAGAAGAGAGCAAGGTCAGTGCCTCAAAAGACAGCAGTAAGGATATAGTGCAATCTGTCTCACATACTGGGACATAATCGAAGTAAAGAGGTGGAGGGTGCTGTTATTAATTTCCTTGGGGCAACCGTGTAAACTGGACCTCACCCTAGAACAGTGGTTCTCACCTGGGTGATTTTGTAGTCTCTACCCCCATCATTCCCTGCCCCCCACCTGCCATTCCACCACCTCCCAGGGACATTTGGCATTGTCTGGAATCATCTGTAGTTATCACACCGGGCGTCCCAGAGTGGCACCATTCATCCCTCCCCAAATGAGAAGACTAGCTAAAATTACTGGGGATTTGTGTGGCTGCTGAAATCCAGTGAAAAGCTCTGTCAACTAGAGTCCAGAAACCCACAGAATATCCTAAATGGGGAAAAAGAAAATCTCTATTTCATTTCAGTAAATTCTAATTTCTCATTAATGGAGGTGACATTGTGTTGAGTATTATTGAGTCACAGTGAGGACTGTGGTCCTCTTCAGAGTCTAAAATCAGTTTGAGAAGAAATAAGCCAATAGGATGATGCTGGTAAAATGAAGTTCAATCAGATGAGTTGATAGATGAAGACTAGGTGTAAAGTGGGTTGAAAACCATAAGAGATGGCATAGCCTTTGTGGATCAGGAAAGGCCTTTCATTGGACTATATTTTTCAGTCATCTTGAAGAATGGCAAGAATTTTGAGGGGTTAAGGAAGCTGGCAGGGGAGAAAAGGAAGGGGCTGAGAAATTAAAACAAACAAACAAACAAACAAAAAACAAGACAAAACAATATAAAATATAATTGAAGGTACAGAAACAATTATTTGCATGGTATTTGTAGAATGAGAAATAATTCCACTTGCACTGTAGCAGTGGTTCTTGATGGTATGGTTGTGCCCCATAGGGGGCATTTGCAATATTTGGAGACATTTTTGGTTGTCACTTGAGGCAAGAGTGCTAGTAGCATCTAGAAAGTAGAGCCCAGAGATGCTGCTAAATATGGGACATTGTACAAGACAACCACACACAAATAAAGAATGGTCTGGCCCCAAATATCAACAGTGCCAGAGGTGGAAACCATGGGCTAGAGGCTGGGTAGGAGAGTAGGTGACCTGAGTGAAACCATTAGAATGAGGCTATGCTGTAACCACAATGTCCTCTAGTTATTCTCCTGGTAGATTCTCTCTTTCAGATATGGATCCTTGGGACAATCAGTTCTTGGTAAAGTGGTAAAGTACCTAGAAAATGAAATCAGCCTACCTAGATTGGAATCTATCTAAGGGTATACAGTGTATCTCATCTGACCTGGGTAACTTTTCTAATCGATCAAACACTTTACCACTGAGCCCAAACAGGGCCTCCAAATACTCTCCTGGCAATCATTATCAGTCATTTGGAGTTAGTAAATAAGATGAAACATTGGTGTCACATCTGCTAGGCTCTAAAACTTACTGGGGTGCCTGGGTAGCTAAGTAGGTTGAGTGCTTAACTATTGATTTCAGCTCAGGCCATGATCTCATGTTTCATGGATTTGTGCCCCACGTCAGGCTCTGCATTGACAGTGCAGAGCCTGCTTGGGATTCTCTCCCTCTCTCTCTGCCCCTCCCTCTCTCTCTCTCTCAAAATAAACTTTAAGAAATTAAAACATAAATAAAACTCTGTAAACATGTGTGTGTTACCCAAATACTTTCAGCTTCAGTGTCCTTTTTTGTGGAATGGGAATGGGGCGGAGGCAGAGGTATTTTACAAATTGTAGTGGGTCTATTTTATCATAGAAGAAAAACTTTGAAAATTGTCAAGATATACTACAAATATTAGTTAATGATAATAGTACACACAGCAAAATTCAGATGTGTCTGAAGGTCAGAAAATGTTTACAATGTTGGTACTATCTGGCATTGCCCAAACTGGCCCCAGGAACAGTCATTTTGGTGGCTGCAGTAGTGGCTTCCTTAATAGAGTGCACACCTCCTTGCCACTCTGTGTACAGGGTTTGCCACTCCTGGGTCTAAAACTATGGAACAGAAAATGCCATTGGAGGATCACTGCCAGTCTTGAAGAAATGCATGATACCAGCCTGGGATGAGAAACTCTGTCACAATTTGATATCACCATGACATTAAAATGCATGATCAATAGACTTGTCTTATTGAACAAGGTCAAGACCAGTTTGAGTGTGGTTAAACTTGTGTGATGAGTCAGGTGGTGTCAGCTGTATCTTGTCACCCACCCTAGGGCAGTGTATCAGTGTTCCATGAATAGAAGTTAAATACATATGCACACATATGTTCTTCACTGCAGATAGCTTGAGAAGCACTGATATGGAAGAATCATGTGTGCCTATGTGTGTGTCTGTTTCTAGCAAAAACAGGGTAAATGAATGACCTTTCAAATAGTACCCAGAACTTTTGAAATATGAGATCTTCTCAAACTGGGCAGGCTCCCCTGATTCTGATTCTTTGGCAGATAT
The DNA here is from genome assembly GCF_014898765.1 of Herpailurus yagouaroundi. Classification (NCBI taxonomy): domain Eukaryota; kingdom Metazoa; phylum Chordata; class Mammalia; order Carnivora; family Felidae; genus Herpailurus; species Herpailurus yagouaroundi. The sequence goes on from NW_024412444.1 coordinate 9,089,687, forward strand.
ACATGGAATTTTAACAGGAAGGTAACAAGAGATTAGTCCTTTGCATCTTGCATTTTCTTCCTTCATTGTTAAGGTGGTCTCTACTTTCAGAAATCCACTCTACCGTTATAACACCTAAGAAGTCAAGGCAAGCTTCCTTGAATATGACTGAGTTGGCATTACTCACTGCCAAAAGGAACCAGCTCCAGGAAGAATGGAGACAGTCCTTGTCCTTACAAGATGACTCTATTTTTTAAAAACTTTTTTTTTTTTTTTTTACTGTAGGATGATTTGTAGCCCAAGTGCTTATTATGACCGGGTTGAGCAGAACAAAACAAAATGAGGGTAACAAGAGATTCATATATAAAACTATCTGGACTTTTAAAGTTATTGTTAGATAACTTAGGTCTGTTGATTAATTTCTTTAAGCCTCTGCTTTCTCACCTGTAAAATGGAAATGTCAATCTATCTCTTTCAAGTGTAAAGTTAGAGTTAAATGAGGTCATGCATGGATAGTGTTTTCCACAGTAATGGGAAGAGATCAAGTACTTGATAGATCAGAAAGCAGGAGTAGTGTGTAGAGTTAGAAGCAACGGTTTGGTAGTGCACAGAGAAGAGTCTGACTTCATGTTGCACCACTGCTCAGCTGCATGACCTTGAGCAAACCTTTGAGCTCTCTAAGGCTCAGTTTCCCCAACTATATAATGAAGAAGATAATAACTACTAATATGAGGAATAATGACAATGTAGATGATGCGATATATAGTCAGGCTTTAATAATAACTAGTAGTTAATAAATGGCACCTATCATTAAGATTAATTGTGTGCCAGAAGAAAACTCCAAACCACCCAGATTAGGATCAGTAGGAAGAAGAAAGTCAACAAAAACTCCCTGAAATTACAGTAGGCAAATTTCATCTGATAACTTTAGATGAAACGGTCAAAAAAAAAAAAAAAAGAAAAGAAAAAGAATGTACTTTAAGAAAGTTTGGAATAATGACTTGTACGTGAAAATGCAGGCATCCAGGATTGAGCACAACCTGATGAATGGTTTTTTCCCTTAATGTGTTATCTAAGTTTTATCAGCTATGGTTGTAGTTATGGAATTTAGACAGGAAAGAGTGACTTGAGAGACCCTTATATATTCCTTGTTCTTCTTGACTCATGTGGTAGAAGGAGCTGAACTATTTGAGCATGTTGGTTGGAGAAAACCCTTCAAATTTTGGAATTAAAGTGCATGAGTAAAGAGGATACAGACTTTCATTTCTTACTAAATTCATTTGAAACAGCAGTGGACACCTGTTATTTCTGTCTTCCAGGCATAACTTTCTACCATTTCTGATAATAGATGCCCATTTTCACTGGGTACCATTTCTCCCGTGTGTCTTGGTTTTGGGTGGTTTCCTATTCATGGTATTCATACCAGTACATGATATTGGTGATATGAAATACAAAGTTCTCAGCCAGATCAGGAGGCAAAAATGAATGGCAAAATATTCTCCTCTCAGTCACAGAATAGGGATATGACCATGCAATCAGTGTATACCATCTCTTGGCCACAGTGACTGGTCTAAAGTGTGAGCATATTACCCAACAGTCAATTAAACTCTTTTCCTAGAATTTTATATATGAACAGTAGGAAACTTTTTTTTTTCCCTTCCTCTTTCTTCTCCTTCTCCTCCTCCTTCAATCTGGACTCACTGAGCTGGTGTAATTTAAACCTAAAAATGGCTAAACCCATCTACTTCCTCCTCCAGGCTCCTCTACCCCAAGCTGAGCAAGAAATTAGCCCAAAACCCATAGAAAATCAGATACAAGAGATGGAGATCCTAAAGGAAATTACTTTGAGCTTCCAAATGCCATGGAGTTGAGGAGTAGAACTTACATCTAATGGTGGTTACTTTGAAGGCAAGAGTAATATAAGATTGGAGTTCTGAGTGACTATCAGAGAAATGCACTGTTGAACCATATGGTACTTGGGGGCCATAAACTGGCTTTTAGCCAAACAGTATTGATAGCAAGATAGTATAATTCAGGTCTTCATATGTGCTTTCTATATATCACGGGATGTGTGAGCTAACTTTTTTTTTTTCCACAATATATAGATAAGGAGCAATACCTTCCATTAAGCATTCCCCATTATCCTTTTGAAACACATACACTGACAGACACATTGAGAACATCTTTTGTGTGTGGAAATGGCATAACACTAATCTTATTCCTTCATACTGATTATACTGTGACTAGGAAATGGAAGAACATTAATCTCTCTGCTTTAGAATCCAGAAAGCATGTTTGTACAGAGGACTGGCATTTTAGTGACCTGAAGTGCAGAGAGAAGAGATATCACTTGATGCATATCTTGATTCTTTGAGATTTTTTTTTTTAATATTGAAATTAGCTCTTTGGTAGGGCCATGTTCAGTCTTTATAGTGGCAAAGCATAATGAAAAAAGATATGTTATTTTTAAAACGTTTCTACAGTAGTTCATTCACTGGGTGTAAAAGAACATTAATTAACAGTAAAATATGTTGGATTTTAGTCTTGAGGCTATCACCAGCTCTTTGAATGACCTCGGTCCTTACATTCTCTTTGGAGTCAGTTTCTTCACTGTATCAAGAAGTTATTAAAGTAGACACACTTTAAACTGTCTTCTCACCCTGCATTCTCACCACATATAGGTTTGCCTCATGATTTGGAATGCTTGAAGACATACCCTAGGGTAGAGGTATGGAGGGAGGGGGGTTGTTTGTAGATCCAGAGTGAAACTCAAAGGTCTAGGGAGTGTACAATGCATGATATTTGGTCCTAAATTTTAGACCAGTTTAGAATTACATAGTTTTCTTTAGCTGAAGCATACCAAAAAGGTGAAGCTGATAGATGTTCCTATGGTTCTAGATAAAAGGATTAAAGCAATCACACAGGGGGGAGGAAAGGAGGGATAAGGTAATAACAAAATAAAGCAAATTGCATAAAAGCAAGTAAAGTCACCATTTCAGTGTTAGATTTAGGATCAGAATGAGAAAATACTTCTCATTTTTGAGTGCATGAGAAATGAGAAATCTTAAAGGGGGGGGAGCTTCTCTCTTGATAGTTAATTTATAACCTAATTATGTGTTCTGTGATAAATTCACTGTAATATTAATTGAGAATGAATGTGGTTATTACTTATGTTTTGATCTTGTATTGGTTCAGGAACTTCTTAGAAATCACCCTTTTTAGATTCAAGTAGAAAGTGCATCCAGATTTTAACATGGAAAGGGCAAACTCCACAGCAAAGAGAAAGTGGGTAATCTTCATAAACTGTCATTAATGACTCATCCTCTTATTAGGTTGATAGTGGTTCTGCTGATTATTAAGATAATTAGAGCTATCAGATTTTGCCATACATTGTTCTGATGGTATAATTTGTTGAGTCTTTTAACTAATTAGATGCTATTTATATGGGTTGGTTTTGAGCAGGAAAAAGATAGTCCCCACACTAATGAAGTTCACGAACCCGTTATCTGTCATAGGAAGTAAAAAAATAGAGATCATTCTGTGTATGGCCACCTGCAAGTGAAGGGAGAGAATAGGTAATCTAGACACAAAAGGAGGCCAAGAAGTGTTGTAAGAAGTTATTTGTCAGATCAGGAAGCAAGAATGAAGTAGTTGAAGAAAGACAATGGCAAAACAATCAGGTCTCAGCCCAGAAACACTGTGCTGATACTTGGCACACCACTGAGCTAGAACTATGTACAGAAGTGACAATTACTGTCTTCTTTCTGAACATTATCCTCCACCTCCTCCTTCCCTACATGTAACATATTTCCACCTTCCCCTTCTCAAATTGTGATTAGGGATTTTAAATCAAGTCCTATCAGATTTACCATTAAACATACCCCAATTCCAAATAATTTTTACCATCTTCACTCTCCATTTCTATTCCAAGCCCTCGTGTTCTCTTGCCTGAAAAATTGCAACCATCTTCTTACTGCTCCCCCAATTTCTATTCTTACCCCTAAAAGTCTATTTCCCATTGGGCAGAAGCCTTTAGAACTTAGATCTTGCCGTACCCTCCTTTTTTTCAGCCTTCCATTGCCTTCCATGCACCTGACATGACAATGACATCTGAAGTTGTTGTCTGAGTCTTTGAGGCCCTGCTTGAACTATCGCTTCTTTTTTATGCCTTGCTTTCCTCCACAGACTAGTGTCACAGAAAGAACTCTTTCTGTTCTTAGAAACATGATCTTGTTCCTGCCATGGGATCTTTGTACTGGCTACTCCTCTGCCTGAAATATTTCTTCCCTAGATCTCACATGATGGACTATTTCTACTTATTCATGTCTCAACTCAGATTCCACCCCGCCCCCAGCCAGATTTTCCCTGTCTCACCGTATATGACTATGGCCTTTATCCTACATATTTTCTACCTCATAATTATTTTTTTTGTCTGCATACTATCTATCACTGTCTGAAATTATCTCATTTATTTACGAACTTATTGTCTATGCCTAGTAAATATTTGTTGAATTAATGAACTCTTTTAAGAGTAGAACCATATTTTATATTCCATCATTAAATACTGGCATATAAATATATGCCATATAAAACATACCAGCAGATACAAGAGGAACTGCTCTGCATGCAGTAAGATGGCACTGAATCCAAGGGGTCTCTCCTTCTCTCTCCCTGACCCAGCCCCTACTGAGCCTCAGGCTCTTGCACACCACCTTAGACTCCATGAACACATTTTGAACACCATTCCACTAGACTGTTGGTTATGGCAATGAAGGGGTGGCTTGGTCCATTCCCACCATTGTCTACCCAAGTCCAAAGCTTGGCTGGTTATCTCTCCATGGATCATGTCTGTTTCTCTTGCTTACTCTTCTTTGTAAATGAGCCTTAAGTAGATAGCAGGGGGCAAAAGCATTCTGTTAGTGAGTGAATGTGTCTGAAGAAAAGGCCTGGCTCTTTTCAAGTCTTACAGAGGCTCCAACCTAGAATCCCATTTGGCACCTCGTTATATCCCAGGCCCTGCTTCCGAGACGAGGTCATTATTTCAGCCTGTAATCCGACATAAAGGCTTCCCATTTTTCAGTTACGTAAAGTAATATAACACACATCTCGGCATCAGACATCAGGATTAACACTGACAAGGCTTACATTAAAATGCTCTACCAGGCAGCATCTCTAAAGTGAATAGAATAGCTAACGTGCCTGCACAATGATTCTTGCTTCATGGGGAGAAGGATTTATGTTTAAATACTATTAACATTTAACTGTGACAGCCATGGCTTAAAAGAATTGTATTTTAATATAAGATTGAATGCATTTCTATAATAATACTAATCCCATGTTATTAATTTTTCTATGCTTTTAATTTTGATAACCCAACCAGTTTGGAAAATGTCATTTCTTCCTTGATTTAAATTTTTTCTTTTTTTTTTTTTAAATAGAATTATACTGTTAAGATGAAGTGCACAATTTGGAAATGGGAACTGTATTTGACTTACAGTGTAGGAGTCAGAAATGGGCTGTATTCCATTTAAGCTGAACATCAACCATTAATTAGCAGTGATAGTCTTAGTAGTACAACTCATTATGAGCCTGAAGCTCTGACCCCCTGGGGAGTGGTGGCCTTGATGGTTCAGGAATTGCTCTGGAGATTACATAAGGATGGAAGAATTAGGACTCCCTTCTAAATGAAAGACATGTAGAATTTTTTTCTCCTTCACATGATTTCAGAAGGGCCTCTATTGGCAGAAGTGGTTAAGCCCTTTGTCTTCTCCCCCACATAGATAAGCAATGCTTATTAGAGTTTCTGTTGTATGCGAAGAGGGGATAATGCATGAATGAGGGTGTGGTATGAAGAGAAGTTCATGAGACCAGAGAGTTTGCAAGTTATATTAACCTACCCAGGGTCACCAAATATAGAGCTGCTTTTTCTGCATGGTGTCAGTCAGAATGAGCTAAGTGTGCTGCAATAACAAACATCCCCAATTTATAAAAAATGGTTGTAGACTTATACTTGATGCCACAGTCCTTTGTGAATTAGCTGGATATTCTGCAATATGTCATCTTTACTTTCAGTGATTCTACTAATGGGTAAGCAGAGGCTGAATTCCAGCCTGCATTCCTTTTGATAAACAGTGAGCCCTGGCTCAGGGCTTTATCTGCCAAATAAGAAAACACATTTTTCTAATTTGCAGAAGTCACCTCATATTTAGCAGTGGTCCAGCACCTCAGCTATGTAATTCACTTTGCCTGATGGATGATGGCAATAACCTTCATTCATTCATTTATTCTTGCATTCAAAAGAAATGAGTGACCAAGTCTCTACTATGTATTAGACATAAGGAATAGAACTCTGAATAATCAGACATGGTCTCTGGCCCCATTGAGTTTATGGCCTCTCAGGGAAGACAGATAATGAAAAAGAAATAATTACAAATGTAATGAATGCTAATGAAAGGAGATATATAGGGTGCCATGGGATAATATGATACTAAATAAGCTATATGTTGCAGTCATTTTTCCTTCTTATGGCAGTGTCTTGACTTTCCCCTTCAGTTTGGGTTGTTTAAGCAGATAATTAGACCAAGGGGCAGATAATTTAGATGGCTTAGTCTTTGAGATATTGATGAACCCTGGAATAGTCTAAGCACTCATGTGCATCTCAGAGCAGGTCTTAAAATGGACAGCTGATGATCTATTTGATGCTTATTAAGACTTTATCCTGAGGAGTGTGTGTGTGTGTGTGTGTGTGTGTGTGTGTGTGTGTGTATGTTTGGCTTGGAATCAAGTGTTGACCCAGTCTCCTTGGCATTGCCCCTTAAAAGATCCTTCACCAGGTGCTGCCAATACACCCTTGGACAATGATCATTCCACTATACATTGACCCTTGGCTTCCATCTCTATAGACTGTGTTATTCTGGCTGGCCACTGGTGGTGTCCACTGTGCCTGTGTGTGGTACAAAAATAATTGTAAAGGTAATTCCCTGCCATCCTACCTCCCCACAGTAGCAGTCATCACATATAACTAAGGGAAATTAATGGATAAATACCAAGCTTCCCTTGCTCCTTTCGTTGGAATAACTCTCAGAAATGTCTCCTGTGGAATTCAGTCTGTCTAGCCCACTGAAATAACCCATTTGGTGGATATATTCCTTCACTTATTTCACTTCTCCACTTCCCCACTGGTAATTTCTGGAATCACCTTCCAAATCAACTTGCCATCACAATCTTGTATCAGGATTTTCTCTAGAATAAACTAGCCTAAGACATGCATATTTAAACACTGAACCAGTAATCACAAGAGTCAGGGTCTTTGAACTTTTCTCTATCTCCTGTCCTATAAATAGGATGCTACAAAAAAAAAGTGACATTTGACATAGACAAGTCAGAGAAATAGTCCTGATGGATCTCTATTTGTTCTTAGAAGCTGGTTACTGTTATGACTGGCTTTGGAAGATAAAGCTCTGCTCATTTCATCATAGGATCTGCAGCTCACAGGTACACTGTAGCACCAAGTACAGTTTTTCCCCCAAATGCATCTCATGATAATTTGGCCTTTTTTGTTCATATTCAGGATGACTAGAACCAGTTACATCATAAAGTCCTTTGGAAAAAAAGCACTTAAATCTTTTCTTTTCTTTTCTTCTTCTCTTTCTCTTTCTTTTTCTCTCTTCCTCTCTTGTCTCTTCTTTTCCTTTCTTTCTTTTCCCCTGAATACCATGTTCCATGTTCTTCAGTTTATAATTCCTACCCTAACTGTATTGCTTACTATTTGACTTTTGGCATAAAAATACATTGATTAGAGAAATAAATTAGAGTCTAATTTATGAAAATAGTCTTCTTTTACTTAAAGGGAATGCTTATGGTGCTATTTGGGAAAGGCAATGAATGTAGTTTTCAGTGGAATATCTGCATAAATTATGGATGATTTGCAATTCATCACCTTCTTTGCCTTGCTCCTCCTCCGTGAAGAGAACTCATTTGTGAATTATTAAGGAGGGAATATTTTTAGGGATGTGATTATTTGGCAGAAGTGCTAATAATGATGGGGGAAATTTTCAGAAAATGTATCCAAACTGGAAATTTCTGCAGTTTTGAAAATCGCACCTTGAAAATTTATACTTTCAGTCTTTCAGGCATTGCTTTCTTTCAATGATGTCTGAAAATAAATGTTTTTTTTTTTTTTTAATGTTCCCTATGAGTCTGTCCATGGTGATTTTGATCCTAAGCTTCAGGGCATGAAAGCAGGACACAGAAGTGTTGCCAGCGCTCTGCCTTCTGCAGCAAGGGCTCAGTCTTTCTAACCACCATCATTTTTGAATCCATATTGGCCATGGAATAATGGATCACCTTGTGTTTTGGACATCTTTGAAATCAGTTGCACTGCCCCTATACCATCACCCAGCCTCCCTCATGACCATGAGGATTCCATTTTTCTCTTCCTGCCAGCCTGTCAGACCCTACCTCATTTCTGCTCACTTCCTCCACAAAGCCTTCTTCAACAGAGCTCCATCTCTATATCCCTGGCAGAAGGCAGCCTACTGTGGTGCAATAAAAATGATATTTGTGGTGCTGTGGACTGCTTTTTGAATCTTGGCTCTGCTCTTTACTAGTTGGGGGACCTTGGTCTCTTATTGAATCTCTATACCTTGCAGTTCCTATAACTAATTTCTACCTCCTGAGCATTCTGTGAGGAATAACATGACAATAGATACAAAGCACCTAGTCCAGAGATGGAGCTGAAGGAATTGGAATATTCTCTTTCATTCAATCCTTTGAAGTCCTTTCATACTGTATCTGCCACTCCCTGGAGGCTCAGTGTGATTCTTTTCTACCATTTATTAGAGCATTTAGGTATAAGTTTCATGTCACTTTTTATCTGAAACCCAAATGTACCTGTCCACTCTGGGCTTCCCTGTGCTCCTTCAGCCCCTGTCCTCCAATCAGCCTTGCACTTAACATTAAATCAAACAAGGTAACACACAGTATCTGTGCTGATGGTGTTGATGAATAATGTGGACGTTACTGGCAGTGCCTTGGAATAATGGAAGGATTATATTCCACATCAGGATTTATTCCACTTTTCTCCAACATCCGTCTTTTCCTACTAGTTCTATTCCTTGTGGTAATTATTTGCACCTATGTTTCTCTCTCTCTCTCTCTCTCTCTCTCCCTCCCTCCCTCCCTCCCTCCCTCCCTCCTTCCCTCCCTCCTCTCTCTCTCTTAATATCTACCAATCATTTTTTTCTCACGCACACAACACACCCTGTAACCCTCCCCTCCCTCTTTTATGCTGTTTTTTTTTTCTCTTCAGAACTCAGCACTTTAAGTATTTTTTTTTTAATTTTGAAGCTGTTTTGAACTTATGGAAGAGTGGCAAGAACTGTCACATTCCTTTTACCCAAATTACCCAACTTTGAACATGCCAATACATTTATTTTCTTTCTCTCTCTCTCAAATAGAAATATTCTTCTTCTTACATCATGCCCCATGACCCCTACCTAAATTTCAGTTTATCTTCCTAAAACAAGGACTCACTTTACAAACACTCTCCCCATTGGGAAATCGGTGCTGATATGCGCTACCATCCAATCCACAGACCACATTTGAATTTTGTCAACTGTCTCAACAATGACTTGTTTTCTTTGGTGATCCAGGATCCCGTCCAGGAACTTACATTATCATTCCTAGTTTCATTTGATCTGGAACCGGTTCTCAGTTATTCCTTGTCTCACATTTTCCCATAGAATGACCCTCTACCTGTATCTTCCAAAATGTTTTCATAATTATATTCACGTCTTCTTCTTGGATGCATTCTTGGCAGGAATCCTGCAGAAGTAATGTTGAGTTTTCTCAATGCATCACATCAGAAGGCATGCTGTAATGACCCATCCTTTCACATGATCTTCTAGTCAAGTTGGTGTTTTCCAGGTTTCCTCAGCATTATGTGAACATTTCTTTACTCTCTGGTACCAAATAAGAAGTTCCAGGGTCATCTTATCCCTTTCCTGTCTAGCCTTGGAATCACCTGTTACTCTAAGCAGCCCTGGCTCTTTTTAGCAGAGGACAGTTTTAGAAACTAAGATCCAGGTACTTTGTGTGCTCATTGCTCCTGGGATATCATTTGCTTCTACATCCTCCCAACACGTAGAGCTAGGAAATATTTGCATATATGTATACACATACATTTATATCTGTGTGCATGAGTATGTGTGTCTACATATACTCCCCACCATGAGTTCATATTAATTCAAATATAACTTTCCTTTTTTAAAAAATCTTTTTATTGTTTATTTATTTGAGAAAAAGAGAGAGAGCACGTGCGCACCAGTGAGGGAAGACTAGAGAGAGGAGACACAGAATCTGAAACAGGCTCTGGGCTCTGAGCTGTCAGCACAGAGCCCAACGTGGAGCTTGAACTCAAGAGCTGTGAGATCATGACCTGAGCCAAAGTCAGACACTTAACTGACTGAGCCACCCAGGTACCCCCAAATATAACTCTTTCCAATTCAAATCTTACTCTTTTTCCCTTTCCATGTTAATAAATGCCCTCGCAGACAATAAGAAACCTGGTTCTCATTGTCCTCAATATACGTACTTATTTGCTCAGTATAAGCAATCTCCTAAACAGTCTGTTCATCCTTCCCTGCCCACTACCTCTGCACCTGCCATCCCGTCTTCTCTGCTTCCTCAAATCCTACACACACCACTCTCCCCAATTCTGTGTACACCCGCTCCCCATGCTGTCCTACATCTACAGCTACAGCACATGCTGCCTTTTACCACTGACCTCCATGAGATGCTAGTCCCTCTCACCCCCTCCTCCTCAGATGTTATCATCTCTCACCAGCAGGAAAAGGGGGAGGTATGATGAGAAAGAAAGGGAAGATCACCATTTATGCCTTTTCACTGATGGATGGATTTGGGGAACTCCCATACCATACATCTTTCACAATGCATTTGCATCTGGGTTGAATGAACAAGCGTTTCAAATGTTCACCATCCACCCACTTCAGTCTCTCAGTATTACCTACCTCTCTCCAAGGCTGACGACTATAAGTATAGTTGAAGACAGGAATCATTTAATAATATTCAGCTGAGCCAACTGGACATGAAGCTCCGACCCTAGAGAAAAGTAGGAGAGCTGGATGGTATTGGTAGGGGACTAGCAGGTGATACCTGGAGGTTCAGCTCAAAATCTTTCTGTATCCAAATGTCTTCAAAACCCCTTCTCACTATCTTGCTTTTTCTATCGTAAACTTCCTGAAAAATATGTTTGCACTCACAATTCGCAGTACCAGTATGGATATAAATGGTGAGAAATGCATTCTTGTTGGTTTCCTTTCCAAGGTACCAGTGGTACAAACACAAGCATAAAGTCTCTTAAGATACGGGAAAATCACCTTGCACAGCATAGTAATAAATGATGTCACTGTATAATATTTGACAGGGGTGGTGTTTTCCATACTCAGAGAGCAAATTGTTTCTTAAATCTTTGTTAACTTCTGTGCCTAACTGATCAGTAAACTTCTCTGGGGAAAGAATAGAATGGCACACTATATCTTCCCCTGACTGATTTTTCAAGCCGGCAGAGTTCACAAGCCTCATGTTTCCTGCCACTCACCTTGTCTCCCAATTGAGAACTCTCATTCATTTTTCTAGATGCATTGTTTGTGTAAATTAGCTTTTCCTATGAAAATATGAAATGGATTATTGGCAACATTCTTGATAACCTTAATGGAAAAAAAGCCATAAGCCCTGCCTAAGATTAATTATCATAAATATTATTTCCCAGGAACCTGGAAGAGAGTTCCTGGTGGGCAGGGAAGTGGCCAGAATGAAAAAAAAAATTCTTCTGACCTAGAATTTGTGGCACTAGTGGAGGGAGCTGCCATGACATGTCTGATCTCATTAACGTTCAAGGTTCCCCACGCAGGGATGGATAAATGACGATGTATCACTCACTCCTGCCCTCTGAAGACTTTCCATTAGAAAGGCTGCAATTTAATCTCACATGTCACAAATCAAACCCAACCTGAAAACTACCTTTCCAAAAAGGTGAACACATCCCATGCCTCATGGAAGGAACCAGAGTGCCTCTCAGAGGAAGCACTATGTCCCCCAAAAGCATCTATTAAAATTGCCTCTAACTGGAAGTACCCACTCTACACCAGTGTTTAGTTGGCACATGATCGTTATATTAATTTGGCTTTTTGCAAATTATATAACTTTGGGCAAGTTGTGAAATTCTTCTTGACTCAATTATTTCATTCATTAAGTGGGGATAGTACCTCTTAGTGAGGTTTGTGAGTATGAAAGGAAAATTGTTTTGTTTTTTGTTTGTGAGTTTTGTTGGTGAGTTACTTGTGAGCAAGTAACTAAGCACTTGCTAAATCGTAACTATGACTTATTATTGCTTATTGTTACTTCCATACACTGAGCTAAGAGCTTTATATTATTGAAATCATTAATTATCCCAGAATTAGATAGATACTATGAAATAACATTTTGTAGAGGAGGATAGAAGTTTTTGAGAGCTTAAGTGAGCTAATGTGATCCTTCTATAATGTCAACATGCTACTTGGAAATAACGTTTCTTATGGACTGTAATTGAGTACACTACTAAGAAGGGGGATATGCATCTGTATTTCAGAGTGAAATGAGGCTATAATTTTTCTCTCTTGCAATGTTTTTGTCTGGTCTTAGTAACAGGATTATACTGACCTTATAGAATCAATGGGGAATAAGCTCTTTTTTTCTATCGTCGTGACAAGTTTGCCTAGAATTAGAATAATCTCTTTCTTGAAAGTTTGGAAAAACTTGCCTGTTCAACCATCTTATGTGGCATTTTCTTTGCAAAAAGATTTTAAATCACCACCCCCTGATTCTTTAATAGTTCTTCTTTTGGTATTTATTTCCTATGCCCATCCTGTTGACTTATATACTTCCAGGTCCTTGACCACTTCATCTAAGTGTTTTTAAAGATTTTCACATACAGTTGTTGATAATCACCATTTGTTATCTTATTTGAGCTGTATTTATGTCCACCTTTTTTCATTTAAAACAATAAAGCTTGTTCATTTTCTTTTGATAATCTTGATAGAGGTTGATCTGTTTTCAATTTTATCAAAGAACCAACTTTTGAATTTTTGCTCTCCTCTTGCAAATATTTGTTTTCTGTTTTATTAATATTTGCTTTTATATTAATTATGTTTTTTTCTTTTGCTAAATATGGGCTTTTTGTCCATTTTTTGTACCTAACACTGACATTTATCCTGTTAATTTTGAGACTGTTTTACAATATAACTGCAGATTTTAATGTGTATTTCATTCAATTGTAGGTATCTTCTAATTTCTTAGTAATAAAACAATGAGTGGGGAAAAATCAGCCCACAAAGATTACATATGATTGAATAAGGATATTATCCTTTATATAAAGTTAAAAATAGCTTATAAAGCATTTTAGGAATAATTCTAGATGCATATTACTTACTGAGTGAATTTTTTTTTACGCCCTCCTCAATTCATATATTCAAGTCCTAACCCCCAGTGTGATGGTATTTGGAGGTGGGACTGTTGGGAAATAATGAGGTTTAGATGTGATCTTGAGGATGGTGCCCTCTTGATGGGATTAGTGCCCTTGTCAGAAGAGGAAGTTAGCAAGAGAAAAAGCATTTGTTTCCTGTGCACAAACCTAGAAAAGGCCTTGTGAACACACAGCAAGAAGGCGACACTGTACAAACCAGGAAGAGGGCTCTAACAAGAACTCAACCATACCAGATCCTGATCTTGGACTTCCAACATTCCCAGACCTGACAGAAAATTAACGTCTGTTGTTTAGGCTACCCAGTATATGGTAATTTGTTATAGCAGCCCACCTGAGCTAAGATAATATAGTGAAATCATATATAAATAAGGCAAAGGAAGGATGAACCCAGAACTCCACATGATAATTACCTTAGGTAGAGGAGGCGAAGAGGTAAAATGGGGGAAGTCCAGATGGATACACGGAGGTCACTGTTAATGTGATAGCTTTTGTTTTTTGTGAGGCATTCATAAATACATATTCTCTTCTTAAAAATAACTTACCAAATGGGACGCCTGGATGGCTCAGTCGGCTGAACATTCGACTCCTGATTTTGGCTCAGGTCATGATCCCAGGGTCATGGGATTGAGCCCCACATTGGGTTCTGTATTGAGTGTGGAACCTGCTTAAGATTCTCTGTGTCCCTCCCTCTGCTCCTCTCTCTCTGAAAACAAACAAACAAACAAAAAACCTTACTAAATAAAATCAGGAATTTTTTCATAATTCACATTGAACAAGTACTTACCTTGTGCCAGTCCCCATGTTATAACTTATTGAGTCTTCACATGCACCCTTACAGGTAAAGATATTATTTACTCTTTCAGTTTTTATACGGATCCAAGTACTGAGCTCAACCAGTATTTGATCAAGCTATGTCAGGGGCTGTGCCTGGGAGTACTGGATATGAGTTATGGAAGGGCAAGTTGAAGTACTGTGAGGTAGAGAGTTCCCTGTAGATGGAAGGATTCCAGTGGAGACTATTTGTCCCTTCCAGGAAAGTGCTATTGAAAAAGAGTCTAGCTGCAGGAGCTTCTTGGTCTCCTTGTATTAATAATACTAAATAATGTGGAGCAGTCTGGCCCCTCCTTGGCTCACTTAATATAAAAGTTATTTAGGAAGGGGGACTGTTGTGGCAGTAATATGAGCTCTAGAATTTTCTGGGCCTGGTTTCAAATCCCAGGTCTACTCTTTGCTAGCTTTGTGCCTGTGATAAACAATACTCTGTTCCCAGGTCTCAATTTCTTCATCTATAAAACTCATGAGATTCTTGTGAGGATTATGGATTATGCCCTTCCCTTTTTGCTCAGACTCTTCAAAAGGTCTCTGTAGTATGGGAGAGAAGGAAACCAGATTTGCTGAATATATACTAGCACCTGGATTCCCTAAGACAATGAGCCAATACTTTCATGAGTCAGAGTAATGATCTCATTGATGAGCAGGATGCCAAGGGGAAATCCACATGGGAAACTTGACCTCTTTGCCTTCCTCACCCTGTTCTTTTGCCATGTAGCATGAGCATAGTGGAGGAGTTTGCTTTACTGAGCCTCAGTTATTTATCAGCAGTATTTGTGCTCAGTGACACATGTGGCAGATATAATTCCGTGAGTTCTTCCCCCTGGAATGCTTCTGGGCAAGTTATACAATGGGGACCCTTTAAAGCATCAATATCGAAGAGCAGAGATTGATTTCATTCACAACCTTTTCTTCCACACATCTGGGGCTTCCCGGGATTTCCTTGCAGCACAGGGCTAATGACTTTTGATACCAATCGATGCAAAGCTAATTAATGTACTTCACAATTTTCATGTACTCTATTTCAAATGATGTGTTATCAGTGGGTTTTCTTTCTTTCTTTCTTTCTTTCTTTCTTTCTTTCTTTCTTTCTTTCTT
>NW_024412444.1:9105147-9253479 GCF_014898765.1 Herpailurus yagouaroundi
CTTTCTTTCTTTCTTTCTTTCTTTCTTTCTTTCTTTCTTTCTTTCTTCTTTCTTTCTTTCTTTCTGCAGGAATCTGTTCTTTGTCTTTTCTTTACTCAAGGACTAATTAGCCTCTGATGACTTTACCTATTATTTGGATTTGTATGGTGGTAAGAGTGTGGAATTGCAGGAAGGGAACACAGGGATTCAGGGATTCCATGAATACTCTGCTTTTCAACTACTGAGTCTTTGTGATAGGAATGCTGTATTCTAAATAAGTGTAATTCGCTTTGGTACTTTATGGAAATAAAGTAGCTGATTTTAACTATCTCCAGAAAGTTCCAAAGTAGCATTAAGAGGAAAGTGACCACTCTGTCTCTCTGTCTTTCTTTCCCTCTCACACACCCACATAATAGAACATGATGAAAATAAAAAAATATGTCCATGGAAATTATTCTATACCACAAAACTTTAAAGTTGTTGCTCCCCAATTAAAAACACCATCCCTTCAGGAAACCTGGGTGGCTCAGTTAGTTGAGCATCTGACTCTTGCTTTCCGCTCAGGTTGTTATCTCCTAATTTGTGATCAAGCCCCGAGTTGGGATCTGTGCTGATGGTGCAGTGCCTGCTTGGGATTCTCTCTCTCTCCCTCTCTTTCTGTCCTTTCCCTGCTTGCTATCTCTCTCTCAAAATAAATAAATGAACTTGAAAAAATAAAACACCATCCCTTCATGATGAGATATTAAATATTTAATTTAGATTAATCTTTGAATTTGATATTTAGAAGTATTTAAAAGATATTTTGATGGGCCAAAGATTACACTTTGTTATATAATGGTTCAATTTAAGTATATCCTCCTGCAGTGATAAAAATCATGGGCTATGGAATTCACTAAACTTGGATTTGAATCTTTCCTCTGAGGCTTATAATGACTAGTTTGAGATATTTACATTCTTTGAGTCTCATGTTCCTCAACTGTAAAATGAGGATCATAACATCCTATGAGGATACTTCAAAAATGGGTATTCATGCAAGGGGCATAACATATTTTTGTTGCAAAGTAAGTGTGCTATCAATGCTGGCCACTGTTGGTGGTGGTGGTTTAGTTTAGAAGTTCTTTCCCTTGTTCTACTCTTTACTCCAAGAACAAAGCACCATTCAAGTGTTTGGTTTTTTGTTTTTTGGTTTTTTTTAAAGACAAAGCTTACACGGAAGACTTTCCTCCTAGTTTACTTAAGGAGATGGAATGTGGCTCATTGGATAGCCATGCCCTAGAGAACAGGACTCCACTATACATTAAGTTATTCATACACAATTTGCAGGAGCTACTCCGTATAACAGTTTTTTAATTAAAATACTTAGAAAGAACTAATATCCCCTACTGGGTGGATCATATCTCTGTCAGAGCTAAGATTCACACAGTGTGTAGTAAAACAAGATTAAGGTGTAAATTAGAATCAGTTCTACAGGTATGTGTGACTATTCTTTGTCACTTAATTGGAATCTTCCTACTGATTTGTTTAAAAAAGAACTCCAAAGTAATGTCTGATTTGCATGTTGTCAGAAGCTTGTAGAAGCTTTAAACTTGCAGTTTAAAAATAATACCTCCGTGTAAAAACTAGCATGACAATGAATGTAGCACCATTAGGGGTCAAGGCAAATTCTACTGGGAATGGCAACTATTAATGGTGACACTTTATAAGTTTTGGGTGACACTTTGTAAGTTTTGGACAAGACACTCTTATCTGTTGAGAACAAAAGTACATTTAATATCGTGATTTGGGGGTGAAAGGAAGTTCTCTACAGTGTAGAGGTGACTGAGAATAAAGCTAAGCATTGCATATGTTGGGTATGTATCAAGTGATAATCAGATGGACTTGAAATTGCGCAAAACTGGGTTTGAACCCAGGGTCTATTATTCATTAACTAGTTAATTTCAGACAAGTTACTTTCACACTCAGCTTTCTTATTTGTAAAATGGAGCTAAAAATACATCACTTGCATGGAGGTTATAAGGATCAAGTACAAAGATATATGTAAAACACTTCTTGTAGGAACTGACACATAAGAAATGCTCTGTAAGTTGCTGCTTCTAATCTTCATGGTTCATATTAAATATTACATTTTAACTGACATTTAAACAGCAGCTAATGAGCTATGAAAGTTTTAGTTAACTAATAATTAATGAACTGTAATAGTTTTTAAGCTTGTGAGAATTACCACCACTTCCACCCTGGCCACGTTCATCGACTTGAGATTCCACAGGTGAGAACATACATCAGCTGATGGTCTGGACTCAGCCAGGTTGACTTTGCCCAAAGAGCCAAGAAGAACCCTCTGATTCTCTAGCAGAATATCATAACTTTGTCTCAATCTAGGATGGAGAGGACCCTGCTTCTTTGGCTGATTTCGGTTTGCCAATCCCTTGTGAACAAATGAGATTGGAGGGCTATTATATGTAGCCAACACCTCTGGCGGTCATCCAGGTAATTCTAACAAAGAGGAGTTCTAGTGGGGCCAGACTGGAGTAGAACATAAAATCAAGGTTAGTATACCAAGATGGCCACCTCTACCTCTGCTTGCACTGTACCCTTCCTGTGGTCTTACCATCACACTTACAAATGCAGAGAGGCTCTTGCTTATAGCAGGTCCCACTTCCAAGGTGCCTTTACTCAGATGTATGTGAGTCCTTCTGTCATTGCCCCGAGTGTCTGGGTGTTGAGTGGTAAGCATGGGAGCTGAGCAGAGAAGTGACTCACTTTTAATTGATATTTTAAACAAAATTTCTTGGTGGTGGCCATGCTGTGTATCCCTAACCTCTCTGGTTAGAGAGCCTGAGCTTGTATCGGCTCATTAACTCAGATAGCTTGGCCTTTGACTTCACTTCCATGTGTGATGCTCCAAATTTCACACTGCTGTGTTATTTAAGAGGAGAGACATACCAAATTTTTTATTGGAAAGCTTAGGTCTTTCAGGGTTACTCTGAGTCTGAGTTACATTTTAATGAGACAATGCCAGCAGAAAATTAAAAAAAAAAAACATATAAGATGCCATTACCTCAAAGAAAGTCCCCCACAGCCATTGGCCCAACATAGTACTTAAGAAGTTGCAATTATAAATTAAGGTAGACATTGACAAAGAGGTTGAGTTGTCAAATCAAAATTTGCTAGGGAATTTTGCAAATTACAATATTTTTGCACTGATAATGAAAAGTGACAGTTTCCTTCTGCTTAGATGAGAAATCCAGCATCTTTACTTCTGCAATTTACATGGAAATAATGAATGTTTTGTGTTAGGGCATCTCCCTTCCATGGAATAGAGCTTCACCTTTCTAATATTATTGAATTATCTGCCAGCCTGTGGAAAATTTCATGTTAGCATTTGGTCCTAATTGATAATTTCAAAAGACTGTTGAAAAAACATACCTAATTAAAATTGTATGGGGAAAAAAAAAGCATGGCTTGGCTTTAAGGTTGTGCATACATACAGTTGTATATGTATAATTTATTTTAATGAACTAAAGTCAAAGGTAGCTTCTGTGTGCTTAGTATGTCTTCTTATAATATTGCTGAACTCTGTCCACAATTGACCTAGGCTTTCTTTTTTCTTCGCTGCAGAAATAATGTATAGTCTTTGAACTACATGTATAATATATGTGATCACTTCAGAGCAATCCATGTGTATTTCTGAAAACAATGCTAATCTTTCTTTTAGAGAACTACAGAGTCTTAGACATTTTGCTCTGGATTGGAATACAGCTAGCTCCTTCCTAATGAACATGCATCTCTTCTTTCGTCCTTTCCCCAGGCCCTCAGGTACATGCTGTTGGAAAGCTTAAGGAACAAATTCCCAGCAGCCTGCTCCTTTGCATGTCTTCATATTATTTGTGAGTTGGAGGCCGATTGATGTTTCAATATTGTGCCTCGGTTGGATTGTAGCTTGGTCACAGCTCACGCCACATGCACCATGATTTCGTCTTTTCTGTATCCATTTTAAATGGGAGAATCTTATTTCTTAACAACTATACATATTAGCTTCAATGGAATTTGCCTATGAAAGGATATGAATCTGACTTTCATATATGAGAGTGTGTCCTACATAGAATTTTCATGATAACAGAATTTATTCCATTTGAGATCAGGTGATATTTGAGCAAAGAGGAATATAAAGGCAATGAAGAATGACAGATACAGCTAAATACTCCAGGTGAAGGATGCGGGACAAGAACTCTGAAATACTATCTTTGTCCCCAAGTATTTTATTGTTTCTGGAAATATAAGGAATGATCTTGGAACTACTATTTTTTTTTCTGCTAGAGCTTTTCAGTGGTATGTATAAGGTACCACACTGCAGAGGCCCCCTTCTGAATGGTAGCAGGTTGTATGGCATCATTTGTGCATAATAACACAGCCAGGCGCCTTCAAATAAGCTCATCTTTCCATTTCATTAC
Source organism: Herpailurus yagouaroundi (assembly GCF_014898765.1). Taxonomy (NCBI): domain Eukaryota; kingdom Metazoa; phylum Chordata; class Mammalia; order Carnivora; family Felidae; genus Herpailurus; species Herpailurus yagouaroundi. Next base: position 9,109,578 of record NW_024412444.1, read on the forward strand.
CTTATTTCTCTAATATACTCTTAAACATGAGTATTTCGGAGAGAGAAAATTATTGAGTGTTAACACAAAGGAGTTACTTATGATTTTTATTTTTAATAATTTCTCAGAACTCCAATATTATTTTAGAAGATGCAGACATTACTGAAAGAACTCAAAGATCCAGAAACCTGTTGAGAGACTGTGTTGTCATTTTATCTTTTTGGTGTCCCCTCTCTATACATAGAGATGTAGTAAGGTATAATTGATCATCTTTGCCAACATTGTGGATGCCTCTGACTATAAAACTTTTAGATCTCAGTACAAAATTGGTCATCATCCTAATGAGCAACCTTGCCTGCTTCCTGTTTATTAAAGGTTTGTTGGGGCTTTAGGACTAGGTGTGCATGTGTGCTCATGTGTGTGGCTGGGTTGTGGGAAGCAGCACTGGGATGGAGTCTGGGGTGCAGGATGTTTACTAGGCATCAGCACCTGTGAAAGGAAGTGGTGGACACAGAACAGGACACAGGAGAGTTGGGACTATAAGGCAGGCCTTGCAAAATATCACCCAACCCAAGACAGGCTCTGGCATAAATACCATCCATCAACGCTGTTCTGTAGTGAGTGGAAATGACAGTGCCCTTACATGTCTGCCTTACTCAGGAAATGCTGACTGCCCAGGAAGGGTGTGACCTCTAGGGAAGCAGTTCTCTGTTGCTGGGGCCTGTTTGAAGTAGCTGGTGGCTGGACACTGTTTGCAGGCTACCTGCCTCACAGTTGGACAGTAAGTCCTTTCTTGAAGGGGAATTTGGACAGTGCATGTATGTGTCTACCGCAATATGTGTGTGTCTTCCTGTCCCCATCCCACCCCCCCCACAGACCTAGTTTAGCATGAAACTGTGATCTTCCTGAATGACAAGATTATCTGACCTTTTTTTTATTCATACCATAGTCAACCATCAAGAGGGCTATGGACTCTGCCAAGAATGTAGCAAGCCAATTTGACCTTCATAGAAAAACCCAAAATCCATAGGTGAATACAATTAGGCCTGTGAAACTGTAATACATAGTCACGAAGTGAGGGCACTCTTGGTTTCTGGGTATTTTGATATAATGGGAATGTGAAGCGGCTACAAAATGATGTTAATTGAACTGTTATTTTATGTGCTAAGTGATTTTTTTTTTACCCCAATGTCTCATTTAAATCTTACAACCACTCTATGAAATCAAAGCTGTTATCATCCCATTTACAGATGAGAAAACTGAGGCTCTATGAAGTTTTTCAAGGTCCCAGAGCTATCAGGTAGTAAGGCAGGGCTATAAACCCAGTGGTCTAGCCTCACAAGAGTTTTAACCATTCCCTGAGGGTTTGGCTATTTTTATGAACGGATGCTCTGGGGACATTGCCTTGCAGAAGACGACAGAAATAAACATCTGTGTATCTTAGGCACTTAGAATCAAGCAGTATCAGACATAGTCCCTGCCCTCAAGAAAATCATCAGGCAAAATTTCTACACATAAAATTATCAATAAACACCGTGGGAGCTCCCGCATATATTCTGAAGAGATAGTGGTTGATTTTTAACCCTGTCAGTTAGGAGATGCAGGCTGTCCAGGAAAGCAGTCAGTTGCCAACATTTACAAATTAGGAGATTTCATGATTTCTGGTTTTTCTTTTTAAAAAGTAGAATATCTGGTCACACAGAGGACTCATTCCTATAAGGAAGCAACCTGCTGGACGTGGGAAGATTTGCCCCTCTTAAAGGACCCCTGTTGGCAGCTAGGTCAGTCATTTCAGTAGGGACATAGACCTAAGACTTTATCTTCTAATGACAAGATTGCATTTTGGCTCTCTGGATGGGAAGTGGAAATCTGCAAGATGAAGGTGGTGTCTTTTCTTCAAGATACAAGTTAAGCTGGAAATCAGGATTTCACGTTGGCCTTCCTTTTTAATTACCAAGAGCCAAAAGGGCATATAGCCTGCTGAGTGACAGCTCTGCCCTCTGTTGACCCTTCCTGTGGCCTGTCTATAGTCTCCACTCACTGCAACCTGTGTACTAAGGGCTTTAACTAAAAGTGAGAAGTGAGATCCGGTGGTGAAACATGACGCTGAAAAACTCAGTAAAAGAAATCATCTTTAAGAGTGAGGTTTAATGCCGACTTCTCCCCTGAGGGGCCTTGTCACTTCAAGCCTTTAATACCAGGCCTGACAAATATTTAGAAAATGTTCAGGCCGGAACCATTTTGCACAAGGAGAGGACAAGATGTCCTGATAGATTTTTTTCCTCCTTCATCTTTAATATCTATGATCCTCTGAATCCTTCTAAGGAAACATAGATCTCAGAGGCTATTCTCTGGCTGGCATCTGGTGTGAGGAGAGAGAGATAATGGAGCTGGGGCTGAAGTAGATCTTCCCAGAAGACGGGGCAGGAGATAAGGAGGCCTCACTATGTGCACAGGCAAGTGGAAAGGAGCATCTTGGTGGGCTTAACCTTGTAAACGGGTGCTATCCAGAGATGCTGGTAGGAAGCAAGGCGGTCCTTCTTCACTAACAAGTGTTTAAGTACTTACTGGGGAAAATGAATAATTAGGGAACAGTAGAGCTGTGCTCCTTTGGTGCACACAGAACACCCAGGGAGCCGGACGTTGTCACAGCCATCGTGGTGTGTGTGGACTGCTAATGATGAGATATCACATAGGGCAATGGTTTTCTTCTTTCTTCTCTGGACTATTCCAGACCTTTTGTTTTTTAAATAATTAAAGCTTACTCCGATCCTAAATGTGTAAGGTAGACTGATCAAGGTAACATAGCTCTGGATGAAGCCTAGAGACTGGGGCTGAAGGTCTGACAACCTGGCCTCTGTTCTGTTCCCTACCCCTGCCTTCTAAGGCACTGTCACCAAATTGAAGCCTCCTCCAAAAGTAGACAGGACAACTCTGGGAACAAATTGGAACCTATACAGGTGTTTTTATTTAAACCTCCTAATGATATTGTGGAGAGAACAGAATTAATCTCCAGTTTACAAGTAGGGAAACTGAGATGTGGAAAGGCTGTACAGTTCATGCAAACATCTTCCTGGGTGCATATGTTGAAGCTGGGAGGTGAATCAGGCCTCTGGGCCTAAACCCCAGCTCCCTGCCCTAGTGCATGCACTAGTGCACCACACCAGAGCAGACTGGCATGACTGGGGAAGGCCTTGATGTCCATGCAGGAACTGAGCTGCGCCTTGTAATCTACTTGCAATTTGAATCCACGTAGGGACTAGTAGGGACATTGCAGTGGGGAAAAACACAGGAGTAAAGGTTGGGCATAAAAGGGTGCCTGAGGTTTGAAAAGTAGGTTTGGGCTGGTTTGTGAGGGGCTTGCAATTCAAGGTAACTTTGAGCTCTGCCAGAGAGGCAGCAAGGGCAGAAGCACTGTAGAGTCATAAGCAGGGTGGGGTCAAGAAGAGGGTTTGAGGCAACTTGTGTGGCCTTGGAGAGCAGGAGATGCATATGGAGGGTGAGACCTAGGCCAGTGGACCCAGCTGGGGGAAGCTGTAAAATCCTGGCATGGAGTGAGAAGCATGTGGGCTGGCTAGGAGGGCTGGAGATACAGGGAGCCTTCTAATGTTTACTTATTTTAGAGAGAGAGAGAGAGAGCAGGGGAGGGGCAGAGAGAGAGGGAGACACAGAATCCAAAGCAGGCTCCAGGCTCTGAGCTGTCAGCATAGAGTCTGAAGCAGGGCTCGAACCCACAAACCACGAGATCATGACCAGAGCCAAAGTCAGAGGTTTAACGACTGAGCCACCCAGATGCCCCTAGTGGGGTGCTTTTCAAAGGCGGGCAGGACAGGGCTAAGGAATGGCTTTAGAGTTGGGTAAAGAAGCTAGAGACAAAGCAACTTCCAGAATTCAAATCTGGAACAATGGGTGGACATGGTGGTAATGGGTGATGCCAGTGAACGTTGACCTTGTGCTCACTGGGTTCCAGGCACAGTCTAAACACTTTACACATGCTACCAGACTTAACCTGCCTGCAGTTGTCTGGAGAAGATACTGTGAGTATCCCCATTTTACACTGGAGAAAACTGGGTACAGAGAGGGTGAGATGTTCAGGAAATTGCCCATGATGTCATAGCTAATGGATATTGGGGGCAACATTCGAACTCAGGTCGTTTGGCCCCAAATCCATTCCCTTGACCACAATGCTACACTACCTCCCATAGAAAGCACACCAGTGCTAGAAAGACCTTTGGCAAGGTTTGATACAGAAAACGAATTCTCCCAACTTTTGCATGTTTTGTAAGCCACTGTTGCTCAAATAGTAATCCAGGGAACATCTATAAAAGAGATCCTGAAAATATATATTGGTTTGTGAAGTAGTGACTTAAAATTAATCAGGCTTCTACACTCCAGGACTCCTCAGGTACATTTTAGTGGGATAATGTGCCCTAAGAATTGCCAGGAGGAGTCTGCCGAACAGCAATGTTTCCTAAGCAAATTTGAGAAGCATAACTTTTTTCCTTTCTCCACAGAAAATTAGCTTGTATTTCTCCAAGCACAAGTGTTGTGTGGAATATAATTTAGGAAACGATAACATAGACATTTTGTGAGTTGGGGACCAGAAATAGCCCTGCAATGAGTCAAAACCGACCATTTGGAAGGAAGGGAGCGTCTTAATTAGGAGCAGGACCTGTCCAGCTCCTGCAGGGGCCTCATCCACTGATCACTCAGGCTTCTCAGGCATGGCATCACACCCAGGCCTCTCCGCCCAGCCCAGTCCCTGCATTTCTCTTGAAGGTGGCTTCCTGCTGGGTCTGTGACTAAGGTGCATGGCAGGCTTCTTTCTCCCTGGTAGGAAGTGCCTGCACCTGTTAACTGCCTGGGCCCAGTTACTCTCACAAATTTAGACTTGAGCTGCCACACTGGTACAGCAGTCTCCAGCCTCTTCAGTCCATAATAATGGAATTTCCAACAGGACTTCTAAAGAGGACATGCTTCACACTCTGACGCAGGAGGAAAACCTTAGGGCAAAGCTTATCTGGCATGTGTAGGGGTCAGCTGCCCTGTAGCAAGGACACTAGAGAAGGAAGACAGAACCAAAGAGGGTTTGCTGGGCACTGTCACATCTGACGTCCTTGCCAGCCACCACCCACCTACTGGGTCTCCCACTGAGTTAGCTGAACCTGTTAACAAATGTGTCAAACCAGCACTGAGTGCCTTTGAAGGGGCACAGTATGGGTTGCTTTCTTCATTAAGCAGCAGTCCTGAAGGATGAGAAGGGCCAGCCTAACTATGGGGTGGCACAGAACAGCCCCACCTGGGAAATTTTGAGAGAATTGCAACCTGTCTAGCAAGAAACTTTCTCCTCCCTTCTCAGGATTGGGTGTACTTCCTAGTCTCTCAAATCTCCTTGATCTGTGAGCCTTATCCATTAAATGAACTCAAGGAAGGACTTTATCTAGGGCCTGCTGTCTTTGTTGATGTCCATGAATAGTCTTGATTTAGGCCCTATAGGAAGAGAGGGAGAATGGTAGAAATCTGGATGCCCATCCAGACAGGATGCCCTGGGGCCATTTATGAACCATTTTCTCTTAGATGGTTTGTGCCCCTTTGCCTTACTCTCAATCTATCACTACTCCAGATGTTGCTTCTTGGTAGGCCAGGACCTGATATTTCATGTGTGGAAACTGAGGCAGAATTTCCTCTGGAATCAGGCTCACTCATGACAGGTCTGGTTACCATCTAGAAAAAAATGTCAGTAGTTCTAGATTCAGCATAGAACCCCTGACTCTTTTGTCTTTGAAAGTATACAAGAAATGATCTATGCAAGAGCTCTCCTTATTATAAGGGTGATTGAAGATTAAGAGAGGTTTATATTGGGTACAAAATAACATTGAGCAGAATAGATAGGAAAAGAGAAAACTCGATTGATGAACTAGAGGAATATTATCCTTCTCATTGTCTTCTGCACCTAAAGAAGTTTTCAGATCTTATTCTGACTTCCAAAGCGTTACCCAGATCATAAATGCCTAGTCCATTAAAGAGGAAGAGTACAAAATCCATGGTAATGGCTATTTTGGCACAGGCTGATATAAAGCAGAGGCCTTTGATCTATACAATCAATGTGGCAAGAACAGATTGTAACTCTCAGGGAAAGGTTGTCTTTGCAAAAACAGTAGACTGGGGTGTTTACAGAACAAGGTCAACCTATCTATATACATTTCGGTTGATTAAATTCCATATGAAAAAAAAAACAGAAATACCACCAATTGTACAATGTATTCATTAATTTGAAACTACTTGGGAATTCATTGAGAGAATGGAATGATTACTTGCTTCCTGATAATTTATTTAATTAACTTTTATATAGCTTGATAGAGATATAGATCTTTTGTAACTATGGATTTATGCATAGATATGCCCTTGTAGGTGCGCATGTCTCTCACAATTGTTTAACACCTATTTTAAATAACCTGTGGCTTTGTTCTGTACATACAGCCCCATAGCATGGGGCTGAGTCATTGAAAGGACAGCTAATGCCTGTGCCTTTGTTGGGTAAGTGGAGGAGTATGGAGTAGTGACTGAGGGCACAGGTTCTAGATTGAGTCTGCCTGGCTTCTGTTCTGGCTTCCTTACTTCTTTGATTTGGGCAAGCTTATTAATCTTTCTAAATCTCATTTCTTCATCCATAAAAAAGAGATAGTAATCTAGGGGTGCCTAGGTGGCTCAATCGGTTGGGTGTCCAACTTCAGCTCAGATCATGATCTTGTGGTTTGTGAGTTCAAGCCCCACGTCAGGCTCTGGGCTGACAGCTCGGAGCCTGGAGCCTGCTTTGGATTCTGTGTCTCCCTTTCTCTCTGCCCCTCCCCTGCTCACGCTTGGTCTCTCTCTCTGTCTCAAAAATACATAAACATTAACAAAATTAAAAAGAGAGAGACAATAATCTAAACAATTGCCCTAAAGATTCGATGAGATAATCCACATAAGGCACTCAGTAGAGTGCCAAGCACATAGTAAGTGGTTATTATTACTGTTGTCATCATCATCATCATCACATCATCACCATCATCAGAGATAATGAATATGGTAATAATTGTATCATTACTGTATCCCTGTTATTCCATGGCAGTAATGCTTAATAGCACGAAGGGGTAAGAATTACTGAATGCTTTCTTTATTCCTGGCATGTTTCTGAGCTCTTCTCAAGCACACCTTCACAAGAACCCTATGAGACAGGTAGGATTATAACCCCCCCATTTAACAGATGAAGTAACTAAGGTTCATAGGGGTTAATAGCTTTCCAGGTCACATAATGAGGAAGAGGTAGGGTAGGTCTTTCTGTTCAGGTAGGTTGGTGACAGAGCCCATGTTCTTAGCAACACACCCCATGCTTCTCGCACAGGCAATAACATACAAATGAGGCTCACATCAGCATTTCTTTGGAACCAGAGTGAGTGGACAGGTTATAAATGCCAGGATCCCCATCCTGCTTCATCCTTTGCAGCTGGGGGAAGGCAGGCACGCTGTTCAGAGAGCACCAGCCTTGACCCCACATTGTGTATAAATCACCCAGTGAACAAATGACCCAATTATAAAAGTTGGCTGCTGTGCAAGATTGGAGCCTCCTGCAGTGCTTAAGTGTAAGTCTCTTTGAGGCCCAGCGCTATTCCTTTGCATAAAGCCCCACTCAGAGATCTGCTAGGTGGCTGTCTCTGCTGTGGTTGGCCTGGTCCACAGATAATGAGGAAATGTATATCTGCAGAATTATGGTGTTGCATTTAGGGTTTACATATGGGAGAATGGGGAAATTGGAATATTTTTCTTATAATGATTAAATTTATGCCTGTGGGAAAAAAACTGCATACTGCAAAATCCCAGAGATTTTTAACAACCTTTGATTGCTTTTTGGATTGCAATGTAACTTATCTAGGAAACAGGTTTGACATGGCACATTTCCGAGCCCCTAAACAGGGAACAAATTACACATGAACTTAGCATGAGGCATATCTCTGAGTATCTGAACATGTTTCAGGGGAAGTCATATTTATTCCCAGCTTTTACCACAAATGAAAACTTGCCTAGAATTTCCTTCTTTCTACCTGGGGATATGGATAACCTAATTGGCTATCTAGAATTTCTCCAATGGAGTAGATACACAAATAAAAGTGTGTAGGTTAGCATTTTTGTCCTACTATGGCACGTCAGATTGCTTTGATGATCTTAGCAGGGGATAGAGATTATCAGGGTAGCTTGTGCTATTCTGGCTAATACCTTCCCTCCATTTTGGTACCGTGACACATATACTTGATTTACTCCTCACACAAACTGTGTTGAGGTACTGGGGGCTCCCCAGCTCCCTTAGAAGCAATTAGGTCTTGTGTATCTTATAATTCTCACATCTGGACAAGCAGCCTCCACCTTGCTGAGGCAGGGAAAGAAAGAACAAGAGGTTCATGTGCTGGCTCTCAAAGTCTTGGGTCCTCAATATAGCATTTTCACTCAGAGTCCATTGGTCAGGACAGGTCAGAGTGGGCCCCTTATCTGCCAAGGACGTAGACATGCAGTTGAGCATATGGATACGCCCCCATGCAGTACGTGTCTCTTTGGTACCGCCTAATCAGTTCCACTTTCCAAGAATAGTGAAGGCATCAGATCGTGCGTGCTCTAAGTGTTACAGCTAGGAGCAGACATGGACTCTCTTGGCTGAGTCTTGCATGTTTTTTCCTACATATCTAATATTGAAGCATCCTCCTGCTGCTGGTGCAGAGATATAGGGGTGAAGAGGCACAGGAATATCGCAATACCATAGGGAAATGAAACATCTAACCTCCCTTGCCTGAGATCTTGATTTGTGAATATGAATCCTTTAGTTAGAACCACATGGATCCAGGGGCATATGAGTGGCTCAGTCGGTTGAGTGTCTGACTTCAGCTCAGTTCATGATCATGGTTTGTGAGTTTGAGCCCCGCATCGGGCTCTGTGCTGACAGCTCAGGGCCTGGAGCCTGCTTCAGATTCTGTGTCTTCCTTTCTCCCCTTCTCTGCTCATGCTCTGTCTCTCGAAAATGAATAAACGTTAAAAAAAAATTAGAACCACATGGATCCATATAGAACAAAGATAAATTTTCAGGGGCTAAAGCAGAGATTGTCTCAACCCATTTCTATCCTTGTCCACAATTGAAATCGATGTTTAGTTTCATGTTATTTAACCAACTGGATGTGATTTTTGTAATTAACCATCACCTACTTCTTTGTATCCAGTGGGTGCCATACCCTTGTAAAACACAATTCTGCATCCACTTTTCATCCTTTAATCCTTTTATGATTGTTTCTTCACAAGCATTGTGATGATTAAACTAGAGAGCCTTTCAAACACTTAAGATTTGCTTTCTTTCTTGGCAGGTTCATATAACACCAGATGAGTTGCTTGAGTAAATTTGTCTTATTAGCTAGGTGACTTGGTGACTATACACACACACACACACACACACACACACACATGCACAGGGCAATTTTGTAACCCTCTATTCCTTAAAAGCACCAAACTCAACAGGCTGCTTACTTTTAAAAAGTCACATATAGTATCAGAAAGAGATTTTCCCATAAATCTATCTTAACCAAGGATGTAACATGGTTGAAACAGTATTTTTCAGTTAATGGTAAGTTAATTATCATGGTTCAAAGTCTTAATGGAATTTGTCCCCAAAACTCAGGCATGTGCTTGGCAATATCTATGGGAACATGTCACATGTAGCTATTTGGGAACATTGCATCTCTTAATTAAAAAAAATAATGTTTATATTTGAGAGAGAGAGACAGAAAGACAGAGACAGAGCATGAACAGGAGAGGGGCAGAGAGAGAGGGAGATACAGAATCCAAAGCAGGCTCCAGACTCTAAGCTGTCAGCACAGAGCCTGACATGGGGCTGAACCCACAAACCGTGAGATCATGACCTGAGCTGAAGTTGGATGCTTAACCAACTGAGCCACCCAGGTGCCCCAGCATCTCTCTTTTTAAAGATGCAAATTTTGGGCCACCTGGGTGGCTCAGTTGGTTGAGTGTCCGAGTCTTGACTTCGGCTCAGGTTGTGATCCCAGGGGTGTGGAGTCGAGCTCCATGTCAGGCTCTGTGCTGAGTGTGGAGCCTGCTTGAGATTCTCTCCCTCTGCCCCTCTCCCTAACTCATGTTCCCTCTCTTCAAAATTAATAAATAAACACACAATAAATAAAGCAAACTTCAAATAATCACTCTTTATCATCTGCAGGCACATACACTTGAGGCTGGGATGGCTTTGCTTCAGCGTATGAAGAAAGTTGTCAGTGACTAAGAGATACATCAAATGTTCTTTGAGAGTTGTAGCAGAAAACCAAAATTATATCGATTTCTTAGAAGTTACTGAAGCAACACCATAACTTTCATTCTAGATTTTCCTACTTACTAGACTACATGCCAAGGGGAAAATGTCTTCAGTCCTGGAATCAAGAAAGTGTAGTTTATTTCTTTTTCTTTGTTTCGTGTTTTTTTGATGATCATTTTTAAAAAGCTACATGAGGCAGAAAAAAAGGATCACAATCTGACAGTAGAGTTCAAACATGAAGAATCAAATGAAACAGCTATTTCTTTTCCTTCAACTCCAAATAATCCGTTGCTTTTCTTCCATGTTCACAGAATTGAACACTTGTGTTATTCCGTGATGTCAAAGTGTGGGTTTTATTTTAATTTTAGGAAAGATCAAAAAGGATTCGTATAGAAGCTGCCTGAAATAGAATAGAGGTGGACCTCTAAGTGCTTCTTTAATGTGAGATGTTGTAATTCATTTCAAGATGAGTGATTTGTGATGAAACATCACATTTGCAGAGACCAGTGGATTAAAATGGTAAAGATTAGATGGGGCGGAAGGTACAGAGCAATCCAACACACATCACTTTAAAGACAGACTTTAAAATTATATATTACCTGCTTATCTCCTTGTGTTTGTGCCTATACAACCAAAAAAAAAAAAAAGATGAAAACTGCACATTTCTGGCAATTCCAAAATGTTAATTTGTCACATCATGGTTAACACTCCTTGGCATCAGACAAACTTGAGTTTAAATACTGGCTCACCAATTCCCAGCTGAGTGACACCTTGCCTTTTCACTTCTCTGGGCTTCAATTTCCTCATCTGTAGAACAGGGTTACCTAGAGTATTCATGTTAGTGATTAAATGAGATCGTGCATGTATTCAGTATAGCAACTCTCATTATCAACACTTAGGTGAGTAGTAATATCTGTGCACATAGTACATTCTCACCACCACGCCCAGCAGAATGACATTTGGTGCCATGTTAACCATACCTTAAGTTGTCCTGTGGCACAGTTCTTTGTATCCAGTAGACAATCAGTAATTATTTGTTGATATTCTGTCATAGAAATGTCTGTTATTTTTGCCATCATTGATTTTAGATGTCATTCTCTTGGACTGTGTTATTTCAATTTAACTCATCAGTCTGTCCATCATGGTTGAATAACTGACCAGTACAGTGAAAAGAAATCAGTCAAACTTGTTCTGTGACTGCAGTGCCTAGCTTAAGCTTATAATATGGGGGCAGGATTAGATCAGAGGCTGAGCTCAAGTGGCCCAAACACGACCACAGGATGTCATTTGTGTTTTGAAATGTACATTGCACAGCATGGTATTAGACTCAAAAGCACTTAGTAAATATTCATTTACTGGCTTCTTAATGACTGGCATAGAAGACATATTTGACAGCTGAGATTTACCATAAAATATCAATGTCTTTAATTGTGTGAAAGGATTTTGAAATCTGTTGAATGAGGCATATAAGAAGGAAAGTGTATCATCCTTGAGAGGGCCCCTAAGACGCCATAAAGTAGACCAATTATTGGCTACATGGAACTTCAGTTTTTAAAAAAAGACAAAAAACAAAAACAAAAACCAACAAACAAAACTTGCAGTAGTTATCAAGCAAAGCCTTAATAGAACCATATGAGGAATTTGGAAATGGGCAGGGATGTTTTTAATTGTTACATTGTGGGGTCAGGGCACTACTAGCAACTGGACAGCAGGGGCCACGCAAGACAGAGATCCCTACCTTCATGGAGTTTATATTCTAGACATAGGCAATAAGCCATAAGCATAATAAATGGGTACAGTACAAGGTAAGCTAGAAGGTGATAAGTGGGATGGAAAAATAGAACAGGTTAAGGGGAATAAGGTTGCTAAAAAAGGAACGTATATCACTATTTGAGAGTAGAGTGATCAGAATAGAAGAGAATTGAGTAAGATGTGCATACCCTCCCATTTACTCTGGATATAGAATTATACTAACGAATGAAACTGAAGATAGCAAAAAGATCCATGTTTTGGAGGAGACTCAGAGCTGTGGCAGGATAGTGAAATGAGTTTCAGCTGTCAAGATTCCTTGTTTTAAGCAAGAAAGCAGCCTTAGGGACATTATACTAATGATGGATAGAGAAATGGATGGATGGAAGGTTGGTTGGATGGATGTAAAATTGCCATGGAAACGGTCACTAAAAAGTCAGCAAAGAATATTGAAATCTCTTGTTTTGGGATGCAGTCACTTTATGAATTCAGACTGCCAACTCTGTTGGGGGGTGCTTTCCAAGGCTGTCCCAAAGCAGATTGGGAAGGAGGTTTTCTGAGACCCACAGAGCCTCAGTCGATTAACTTGTGCCCCTTCACCAAAAGCCCCCATGGGAGCCATGAGTCCTGTCTAGAACAAAACTCATTGATACATAAGATAAACTGAGGCCTTCTTTCAAAGCCTGATTCTTAAGCCGTGTTTCTTAGACATCATTTTATTCTTCTGCAAGCCCATTGAGTTAGATGAGTAAAGCTGAGTACTTTTCTGAGTGTTCAGTACTCCAGGCTGGGGAGTCGAGTAATAATGGAGAAATCTTCATGGACAGATGTGGCCAATGTTCTCAGATTCTCTCCTCTTCTGAGGCCACAGGTGTGAAATAAAATTGCCAAAGTTGTAAGACAACTTATTTCTTCTCTGAACCATCACAGAACTCACTTGCCCCCTAGAAACTGATGTTGTCTATGATAATAAATGAAAGTGCCATTAACACTTGCTGAGGCCCATGGAAATTTGTTCTGACCAAAGAAACATCCATTAAAAAAACACACTTGAGGGGCGCCTGGGTGGCGCAGTCGGTTAAGCGTCCGACTTCAGCCAGGTCACGATCTCGCGGTCCGTGAGTTCGAGCCCCGCGTCGGGCTCTGGGCTGATTGATGGCTCAGAGCCTGGAGCCTGTTTCCGATTCTGTGTCTCCCTCTCTCTCTGCCCCTCCCCCGTTCATGCTCTGTCTCTCTCTGTCCCAAAAATAAATAAACGTTGAAAAAAAAAAAAAAAAAAAATTTTTAAAAAAAACACACTTGAAAAGAATATGACAAGATCTGAAATTAAAGATCAAACAAGTAGGGATAATCTCCATAGAAAATCCATCAAGGGAAGAAATATGAAGTTAAGCAAACAGACAATACAGCAGCATATGCACTATTGAAAAAGAATCCAACCCTCTGCAAGTCAGCAGGAAGGAATTCTCTAGAAGCACTAGCCAGAAGATAGTAGGAGGTCCCAGGGGAGGCTGCAACCCTTCAAACAGCAAACCCAACCTAACAAATAAAACCTTCCTTCGTTTTATCAAAACATACACAGCACTGCAGATTTCAAAAGTTCTTTGAAAGCCCCTTTGCAGAACCAGCTGGAAAATCCCAACAGCAAAACTTCCCAGCAGGAGAAATATGCAAAGGCTTAGGAAGATGCCCCTCAAAAATTAGTCCACCACTGCAGGGAGGAGGAGGAATGGATGGAGGGATAAAGGAGGGATTGGTTGAAAGAAAGCAAAGAGGGGGCAGAGAAATCTTGGAAGCTGGAAACTGGCAGTGAACATTTAAAGTACTTTCAGTGTACTGCTATAACACATTGAACCTTCAAGTAGGGTTCTCCCTAAGAGAAGGGAGGGCTCCCTTCTCCCTCTTCAAGGTACTTCTTTTTAAGTGTCAAATTGCACCCAAGCTAAACACTTTTGCCACTAAGATTGCAGAAAGGATGTACCATAATACGGAATTTCCCCAACCTTTCTCACATGGATTTTGCTGCATGACTGTGCGTAAGTTATCAAAGGGTCTATCAATTTAGAGGCTGACCTACTTTCCCTGGATATTCAAAATATAGGTAATTGGTGTTCAGTGTATCAGGTGTTGCACTAGACACCTCACACATGCTGCTACCTTCAATGTACACAGTAGCTCTCAAGGCTCCACAGCAGGTCAGTTAGCCAGTGGGAGGTCCCCTGGCTCAGTGTCTACACTGCTCTTCTTTTCTTATCTTTTCTTCCCTTCCTTCTTTAACTCCCTCCTTCCTTCATTTCTTCCCTCTTTCTCCTTGTCTTCTCTCCCTTGCTCCTTTTCTCTCTCTCTCTCCAGATATATGGAGAGGGAAACTCTCTAAGAATTGTTCTGATCTTGGCACTAAATGCTTTGTTAGTTGGTGCATGGCAGGGCATCAGCAGGGCAGGCTCAGTGGTTGCTTGGGTGCCAGGCACCGGTGAGCCAGCCTTGTTTGCACTACCAGGCTCTGTCATTGCTGAACCAAGAAGGAACTCTGCAAGGCAGGGGCGACGCCAGCTAGCATCCCATCTGCTCTGTGGGAAAATCATATTGCACTTCCCAGGGGGTGGGTGTGAGGAAACCACATGAAGAGGCAAAACTGCAGCTGTCTCCTTGCAGATGATGGGTGTTGGGTGTTTTCCATGGTCGTCTCCACAGGAAGCTGGCAGGAGGCGCCCAATCTCCAGAGCATTCTGTATACCTCCTAGGCCTGTGAAGACCACCCCAAAAGCCTATACCAGTAGCTCTGTCCCACAAATATTATTTATTTTTATTTTCTCTCCCCCTTTTGATTACTTCTTGGGCTCATGCCTCCATGTGTGGTCTGGTCTGGTCTACTCCCCGACTTCTCCCATCCCTAAGATGGTAGTCCCTAAGTCTGTATCCCCAGCCCTACCTCTCTCCTGAATATTAGATTCATATCCCCAGTTGCTACCTGGGCATCTTTATCTGCACTTTGAGTCCAGAAAGTCTATAACTTGGTCCTACTCACATTCCTTTCATGGAAAGTCCTATTCACTTTTTCTTTGATGAGCCTTATCTTGGTTAGTGGCATTCACCCATGTCTTCAAGTTGAAAATATGAAACTGATGGCTTTTATCATTCTCTTATTTCATATACTCAGTCAGTCCGAAAAGTCTGTGGATACATCAAGGTCTCTCACCTTACTCTTTTCTCTTGCCCTGGTTCAAACCTCCCTCACCATTCTTATTTGGCTCCCTTTCCCCTTCTTTGTATCGCCAGTAAGCACTCTAAAGCAGAGATATGCAAACATTTGTAAAGGACCAGTGGCAAATATTTTAGGCTCTATGGACTATGGATCAGAATTACCAGTAATGGACTAAGGCTTGGGCGTGTTCTTATTATTAAAGTCCCTCAGGTAATTCAAGTGAACAGACATGTTTGAGAATGGATAGCTTCTAAATTCATGCCTCTCAGATGTTATTAGGTATAAGAACCACATGAAGAACACATTTATGAAAAAAAAAATCTGAGTTGCATTGCTGAAGACCCATTAGGTTATTCAAGGTTGCCTAGGAATCGATGCTTGAACAACTATCCTGGATGATTCTGAGGAGCTTGTTGTCCATGGATTGTACCCTGAGAAACACTGACAAACTGTATAAAATTAGAATGTATTAGCGTGGCTAATAGAGTTTTATTCATTATATTGTCCTAACCCATTTTCTCAGCTCTTGTCCAGCCTTCTGATCCCTACATGCCACTCTTCGTCCACTAGGTTAGTCCACTTAGTCAGAGGCTACTCTCGGAGCCTTCGTGTACACTTATGCTTCTATGCCTGTGTACATGGACATTCGTGTGCTTGGAACATCCTTCTTTTCTCTTCTCTAGCTAGAAAAATTCTACTCATTTTTCTCTGGACCTATTCTAAGAACTTTACATACTCTAGCTAAATTTCTTTCTTTCTTCTCTATCCTGCATTAATAATTTGTTCATAATGCTGATACCTGTTATTATATGTTTATAATAATTGTATACATGGGTGTCTTCAATTCCAGACTGGTTCTCTTCAAGAACAGAGGAACTTCTCCATGTAACTATGCCCATCAGATTACCTATACCAACTAATTCCATCCCTTTTCCTGCCTTCCTTCCTTCCTTCCTTCCTTCCTTCCTTCCTTCCACTCTTCCTTCCTTCCATTTATCCATCCATCCATCCATCATGTCCCATCAATTCAGTAAGTATTTTTTGAGTGTCTACTATGTACTTGGCATTCTTAGTGTTGAGACAGAAAAATAAATAAAATGGACAAAAATCTTCGCTCTTGTGGAGCTAACATTGGAATAGGGGAGATAGACACTAAATGAAATAAGGAAAAGGTAAAACATATCAGATGGCATGTGTAGGTGATAGGGGAAAAAACAAGTAGGAAAGGAGGAGTAGGAATTCTGAGGAAGATTTAGGGGGGATTGCCCTCATTCCCATCTACCTGAACCACTGTAAACTGTTCCTGCTTCTTGCCTTTTTGTGCTTTCCCCATTGTCTGGGGGCAGCACTGGGATCTTTCTAAAGGATGAAAATTTTGCCAAAAATTGTTTTCTTCTAAGACAAGTAATAAGACTATATTTTTCTATGAAGTTTCCTGATATTAAAACACTGATAACTAAATCAATTAAAACAAAACTTTTGCATGACTCAGAGAAAATACATGTGTAGGTTCAATAATCTACCAGTGACCTCTGAGTTGGAATATGGTGGTACCAATGATTCCAATGAACTTGCATAATTCTAAGGCAATCTTGCATAATTCTAGAGGCAATCGGATAACAGAGAATAATGGCACATATTTGGCATTAAATGTATCTATTGAATTAAATCACTCATACTGCAGTGTGAAAAGCCTGACCTTAGTACTAGGGGACTTTGGTCTGAACAAGCTTATCACTGCACTTGCCCATCTCCCCAACAGGTCAGGAGATGCTGGCCCAAAGAGACAGTGACTCGGCCAAGGCCACATGGTCATTAGTGACAGAGTGGGAATCAAACTCAATCCACTTTCGTATTCTTTCTACTGCTTCAGCTTGCTTTGATTATAAATGTTGAAAGTGGAACCTAGGTTTTTAGTGAATTAACAGGCAAAGTATATATATATATATATACATATATATATATACACACACACACACACACACACACACACACATATATACACACATACACACACACACACACACACACACACACACACACATATATATATCACTCAGTAGAGGAATGGGTAAATAAATCATGAAGGCCCCATTCTTTGGCATGATTCCATTTATCTAAGAATAGTAGCAACAAAAACAAGACATATGACTGTGTACATAGATCTGTGAAAATATACAGAAAAATATCTGGAAAAATGTGAGCCAATCTGGTAGTACTATTATCTCTAAGAAGGGGGCCAGAAGTAGGCCAGGGTGGTCAAAAGGGCTTATAATCTCATGTGTGTTTTGATATTTACTACACAAATATAGGAATAAGTTCATCTGTAGACATGAAAATGATTTTTTAAGAAAAAGAAAATTAGTGAAGAAGCACTGGTAGTAATGTCCACACAAAGCAACATGAAATATAGACAAACATACTATATAAAATAAAAGAGACAGGCTTGCTAAGATGAACAGTTTCTGGGACTTAATTTGGTCCCCAGGCAAGAACCTAGAGAAATGAATATGTCATTTTAGTTTGTGTTACAGAAAAGAAGTGGCAAAGAACTTAAGAGCATAATACTTTCCATAATTACATGTGAGCAGGGAACTCAAGATGGCTGGCAGCTTTCCCCGTTCCAGAGCATGTAAGAAAAGAATGGTTCCTTTGCTAACCCAGTACGCCATATTGTTAACAGAAGTTGTATCCGGTAGTAGATCTATGTTTAAACTATAAGATGCAAGGGGAAAAAAGAAGCACAGCATATGGAACTGTTTCTACACCACTTCAAGTCAACAGAGACAATATTTTTTTAAAAAAAAACCAGAAGAATTCTCCAGGATGTTTCTTTTTATCTGTGTTCTTTGCTGCATTGCCGTTTTTACTGACTATGACACACATGAGTCGCTACAAAGAATAGGAAGCTGATCTCTCTGTGCTGATGACGTGTCTAGCTTCTTTTGTGAGGGCCTTGCTGGGAAGGAGGACATTCCTGTGTGTCTTTGGGAGGACTCATGTCCCCCAACTCTGTCCAGGTGACCAGTTCTGTTTAAGGAATGGTAGCTAAGTAAACATGATCTCACCATATAACTTCCCATGTCCATGGGAGCCAGAAGTCTGTACAGTTTTTGGGACAACCAGGGAAAATGAATCTTAGTTATGTCTGTGGTGCTCAGATTAGCAGATATGTTGCCTTTAGTAAAAGCAAATTTTACTTTTTATAAAAGCCTACCAGCTGAGCTGGAGGCTTTTAAAAGGTAAAGAAATCCCCACTGCCCTTCTGCCTCAAAACTAAAAAAACAAAAAAAACAAAACACCTTATTTTAGAGATTGAAAAGAAGAGTTTGAGGAGATCAAGTATCTTCCTCCTGGGATGTTATTTAGCCGTATCTTGCTGTGACAGACTCATAGTGTTGAGAGACAAGATGCCACCCCCTTTCTCTGAATCTTGCAAGGGAAGCTGGTATTTAGCAGCAACTGCCCTGGACAGAGATTCCTTCCACATCAGTGAATTAACCCCACATAGGAGTGGCAGCCTCCAGAATCTGTTTTCTCAAGCCTTGCACGTGCTGTGTTCTGGGAGGCTCAGCAAGCTGGATCTGTGGCTGCCGCAGCCAGACGGCCATGCTTGGGGCAGAGGAGCTGAGCTGCTCCCTAATGAATGCTCCCTATTCACAGCAGGGCAAGTGCGGGAGACTATTATTTTGCTTTGATGTTTTCTGTCTCACTCTTAGGAATGGATCAAAGATCTCTCTCTCTCTCTCTCTCTCTCTCTCTCTCTCTCCCTGTCTCTCTGTCTCTCTCCTTTCCAAATTCATACAAGCTCTTCATACAGTGCCCTCCTCTCATTGCTACTCCTTTGGTCTCCCACCTGCCCACACCTCCAGCCTCAGTCATAAGCTATGGCTGTCTGCATTCTCCTCTCTGTCTTTTCTCCCTTCTTCCCTCCCTTTGTTTCTCTACTGTCTCCCACTTTCCCTTCCTCTTCCCCTCCATCCCTGTGCTTTCCTTTCCTTTTCTGGAGTCCCCTAGAAGCTCTCAGCCAAAGCTTATAGAAAACAGCTACTGGCTGTCTGAAGTGCTCTGCAGCCTCATTTCTTGCTGGTAAAACAAGGACTATTGGATATTTTTTTCTTTTCTTCCTTTTTTGTTTTCTTTTTTAAAGAAAGAGATTGGAGAGAAAAAAGTTGTGAATAAAATCAATGAAATTGACAACACAAGCTGGTGTGGAAGTTGTCTTGAATGTGACGCAAAGCTTTCTAGTGCCTTTCAAAGGCTGGAGGATCATCTCTGGGACTACCTTTATGGTAGCTCCAGAGTTTGTCTTTCTTCTGACATTAATGCCAGCATAACCACAGACAGCCACCATGGCAAACAATCTCTTCTTGGGCGATACTAAGACACCCTTCCCACACTTGTTTGGTGGGCAGTGCAAAGAGAACAAGGGCCATAGTCTTGTCTTGCGAGCCAGGTTCTGTTGCCAACTGACCTTCTTCCCAGGATCTCCTGTGCAGCCCCTCTGGGATGGCCAGTCTTCAACATAGGTACACTACCAACACACACAAACATTTAAGTTAAATTAAAATCTGAAAGCCTTACGGCAACCAGTTTTTAGAAAACAGAGGATCTTATAGATGGTAATTTAGACAATTAATGCAAAAACACCATCTGCTAAACCTCAGATCTACCAAGACGTGGGGTCTGTGGAGAGCACAGACTGTATGGGGAGCTGTCTCCATCTGCCTCTGCCTCATCCCTGGGAATCTTTCTCACTGAACAAAGGGTTACTCTTATGCAGGTCCTGTGTGTCCATACCAGTTCCCGAACAAGGTGCTATCCAGGAGACCCTGAGTCCCAGCCGGTTTCCTGGCTGACATGCTTATTGCCTCACTTCTAGTATGCTGATTTTCTATAGAGCTTCAGAGCATTCATTTAGCATACATTTCCTAAGCAAAAAACAATCGCCAGTCCTTAAGAGGGATGTAAATGTAAATAAGGCAGGATCCTGCTCTGAAGGGAGGGAATATGGTTCAGGAAAGGGTGAGAAGAGTTCAAAGAGAATGAAGTTGACACGCCAGATGGTTATTGCCCTGGACTCTTAGAGAACACACTTTTCTCACATTGTGTGTTTGTGGAGCACCTTATTGTCTCTGTGCCTTCCAGTTGAGTTAGTGTTTGACTTTCCTGATCCCCTTACTGATAACTCTCAGGGAAAAGAATGTGCACTTTGTTCACCCCACATGGCTCTTCTTGTTCCCACTGGTGACAATATGTGAGCATGATGCCAGGATTCTCTGTCATACCTTGCCATGGACTTCAAAGCATTGTATGGAATGGTCCTACTTTTCAAATCACACCAGGAAAAGAATCCACCTTATTCTAAATCTAGGCCCACCCTGGCTGCAGCTGAGGCTGTTGGTATTGCTTAAAATTTTAGCGAAAGCAAAAAGACTATAGCAAATAAGCAAAGACCATATTGAAAATGACAATATGATAACAACCGAGGGTTTACCGTGTGCTGGCTGCCGTGCTTACATCTCTGCATGCTTTATTCCACATGATCATCCCAGCAAGCCTGGAGTTCAGACTCACTGCTCCCATTTCTCACGTGAGGAAACAGAGGCACAGCAGGATCAGCTGTTTCACACGTGGTCTCACAAGTATTCAGCCTGCAACCAAGTCTTTGTTGTGTCATTCTGCACAAAACATGGCCTTCCAGGTCCAAACTGAGTCGGCCTTTGCAGGTTTTGTTTAGCAAGAAACTGCCCAATGGGGAAGTGGGTTCTCCTTCCTGAGAACAGCTAGAAAAGACCAACTGTTTTCTGTTTTGGGCTGAGAGGGTTACATATGTTTTCCTGGAAGCCACTTTCATTACTCTCCTGTAAGATCTTTATATGAGGCTACCTTCCCTTCCCTTCCACATGGCCTAGACTACACTGTAACAAATGAGCATGAGCTTGTCCCTGGGCATTCAGCAAAGCGTATAATGGACCTAGACCTATTTGGGATGAGCCCAGTCCTGATTCTCATTGTGCCTAGTCTAGTGTCTCTGAAGCAGATTGAAAGTGATAATCCATGTGATGTACTAAGCTTAGCACCACACATGATAAGTTTCCAAAAAATAGCGTTTGTGTTAAAAGTCCTTCTCAAGCCTCATAAGCAAGAGTACAGACTCATGATTATTAAGTGACCTGCTTCTTCATTCTAGGCTTTAGTGGTCTTTAATGTTTTTTTCATGTTTATTCCCCCACCACCATGGCAGCCTTTGTGAGACCTGGATGATAAGTAGAGACTCGGCAAAGGTAACTGGAAAAGGAAGGGTTATTTCCATAAAAGAAAATCCTAAAGGAAGGGCACATGGGTGGTTCTATAGATTGAGCATCTGACTCTTGCTTTCAGCTTAGGTCATGATCTCATGGTTGTTATCTCCCAGTTGGTGGGACCAAGCCCTGCGTCCAACTCTGTGCTGACAGTGCTGAGCCTGCTTGGGATTTATTTCCTTCCTTCCTTCCTTCCTTCCTTCCTTCCTTCCTTCCTTCCTTCCGCTCTCTCTCTCACTCTCACTCTCACTCTCTTGCTCTCTCTCAAAATAAATAAATAAATAAATAAACATAAAAATAAAAAGTCCAAAAGGAAATGGCTCTGGACTGGGAGTTCCCTGAGGGAGGGACTCAATTCCCATGTTTTCCACAGAAGTCTGGGGCTCTATGGAAATTAAAAGGATAATAGGGGAGGGATATTATTTTAGCGTCCATGTGGCCTAGGGAAACAAAATAAAGGATCACTATGGGGGTCTAGTTGGCCCTCCACTCATATTCACAGAGGGTCTCAAACTGTGACTTCTAGTGTTAATTCCCAATGAGTTATCATATGGTGTATATGTGCTAAAACATTAACTTGTTAAATGCAAACATTCAGAAACTACAACAAAAATTTAAGCTTTGTCCTGACATTCCTTCATGCTGTAAATTATCAGCAGCCTCAAAGATCACCAATGGGCAGGATCCCACAAGACCTCAGAGGGCTTTCAGTCATCACAGACCACAGCTGTGTGCATTCTGATATTTAGGCCAACACCAAGATGTTGGCCATCGTTTATTTCTTCCAGATATTTGCAAGTTTCTGACTAGCTTGTCTGTAATGCACAGTAACATTCTCCAGCCAGCCTGAGATTGGTTCTATCTCAGTTGCACTCAGAAGCTGTGAATCCCTCCTTAAAACACCAGCAGCCTTATCTTTTCTTTGCTCAGACTCTCCTTGTATAATTTCCTGAAGATAGCAGATTTCCCTTCACTGAATAATTCTCTATCCTCAGTGCTGGGGGTGTGTGTAATTCTGTGTGTATGTATGTATATATATTTTAAAATTCTATTTTGCATGGAGAGCAATGAGATGAATCTGTTCTCCTTTTAGGATTCCCTACTAGAGACAGCTCTGATTCTGGGTCATTTGTAAGCACAGCAGCCCATCGAGATGGTATCCCCTAGCATTCCCATCACAAAGTCCCAACTTAAATTTGTCAACTCTTGTACCTCAATTACCCTCTCCATGGCCTAACCACATGCTATACGAGAACAATTACTTATCCAGGGGTTTGTTGAATAGTATATATGCCAGGCCTGCATCGGGAGCTGGGAATACAACTGTGTACAAGGCATACATGAGTCCTTGCCCTTTGGTGTTTACCTTTTCATGGTTCCCTCCTACCCCTAAAATACCACCCAAGTAAATAAGAATGTCTCTGATAATTGTAAAAGGATCAACAAAAATCTTGCCTCATATGAAATTCTTGACAGCCCTCCCAGCTTACTTTTAATTCTTTAAGCTCTAAAATCAACCTTCCTGATCCAAAGAGTACCTCCAAATCCTTGCTCTATCCTCTCTCAAAAAATCCATGAATTTGGATCCCACATTTATTATTAACCAAGGGTTCCAAGAATTATTTTTCTCCTCACGCATTATGCACTCCGGGAGCACACTGACTTGCCTTCTTAAGTTGGCAGAGAAGCATGCGAGGGTACGTCTTCACGCAAACCTTATCGAGAGCCAGAAGCCACACGTTTCCAAAGTGTAAATACACAGCCAGTGTCAAGGGCCTGAGATGCGGAGCCACAAGAAGGTGTTAAAATGAAGTAAGGTTGACAGTGCCACTTCATCAGAAATAGGCAGTGAATTAGATGCTAGGAAATGCTCATAAGCCTAGGGAGTAAGGTGCTCAAAGACAATTACCAGCGAAACATTTCATTAATGAAATAATGATTAATTATAATTACTAATTAAAATGCAGGATTATGCTGTTGGTTTTGAGCATTAACAGGAGTAATGACATTACCATTTTTAATGGAATCCCGGGAACGAAAATTATAACAACTCGCAGAAAAGATATGGCTTGCAAGTGTGATTAGGAGCTACTGTTAAACCCAGGGGCATGGAATTTTCCCTGCTGGTGAACTTAAGTTAAGTAAGTTTAATGTGGTGTAATTTAATTACTAAGCATAGTTTTCTTCTCAGTGGGAAGAGATACCAGGTTTATGCTTTAAAGAACAAAAGGAAGGATGTAAATAGCTATGGGTAATGATTGGCTACTAGCAGGAAAAATCAAAGAGCATTTAGCTGTCTTTTGCATAATATTTGAGGGTAGATGTATCCTGGCTCGGCTGTAAATTTTATTTAATGAATGCTTAGAGGATTAACAACAAAGTAGCCCATGCAGACAGGGAATGTAGTGCTGTCAAGTGTATCAGGAAAGTGAATTTCCATAGGAAGGACATCTCTGCTGAATAATTAATGCACGGGCGTTTTCATAAATGTCAAATTCCCACAGGAAGCGGGAACTTGACCCTCAGTAATAAACCATTTAGGATTCATTAAATATAAGCATCGTTCTTAAACTGTTTGCCATGGCATGTGAGCTCATCCATAATGCAGTATGTCAGCCTGAGCTGTAGTATGAAAATGCCCAGCGCCTGGCTCTGGGTGGTTGGAATCACTCTCAGTGTGCCTGCTCCTTCCAGCCTGATTTAGCCATAGCCCCTCCACAGAATATCATTGTTATAAGTCCTCTCAGCATTACAAGGCCAAGATCAGCACATAGTCAAACAAGAAAATGCGTGTTTGGCTCTTACTTTGCAAATATAGTGAAGGGCTCAGACCCTGTTTAGGCCTTCTATATTAGGGTCCTCAATCTCAACACTACTGACCTCGTGGGCCAGATAATATTCATTGTATGCGTCTGTCCTATGCACTGCTGGGCGTTTAGCAGTATCCCTGGCCTCCACCTACTAGATGCTAGTGGCAATTACTGCCACTCACACCTCCCTTAACAGATGCAACAATCAAAAATGTATCCAGATATTGCAAATACCCTCTGGGGATAGGATCAGCACTATTTGAGAAAGGCTATTAATGCAACTTAGTCAAGTACTTCCTGGAATGGAATCATTTGGTGGGAGACCAGGCTCCCACTGAATTGAGCCTGAGAGGCTATGGGAACCCACAGTCCCTGGTCAACTTCACAGTCACAGATATCCACAGGACTAAATGTGACTTTGCTCTTAGTAATGTTGGTGGCCCCTTATGGATCCAGATGTGGCTATCACAGCTGCAGTCCCTATGCCATTAAAATAAGAATGATTCACTCTGGTGACCTAGGGCTGCCTCGTAGGTGATCTTCATGCAGAAGTGACTGTTTTCTTTCCCTTATGCATCAAAATGACTGGTGCTATGAGCTCCCACCCCTACCCCCACCCCCGCCCCCACCCACAGCCCAGGATTGTACTGGACTCATAAGGAGTCCAGTAAATCACTGGGGTTTTCCCCCCCCCCCCACCCCCCCCCCCGCCACCGAGATTAGTATTGAGAAGGGGTGGCAAATGAGCTCACCCGTGGAAGATTTTTCTCAAACTGTTTCTAAGGTCTGAAAACAAATCACAGAGCCTTTTTCCTTTTAATAGAATATAGATTTGATTTCTTGATTTAAAACACACACTTAATTCTGTCTGGGCACGCAGGATGCCCACACACTGACTAAAAAAAGAAACAGAAAGCTATTTGGAGAATCTCTTTGTCTACACAGAAGCAGAAACTGATTTGACTTAATGATTTTTCTCCTTTTTGATTTTTATTTGAACCAAAATGAGCAGTTATTTCTTAACACCCCACCACCAGCGCCCCTGCTTCTGTTAAGATCAAAAGGATTTGATGTGCTCAGTGCAGACATGTTGTCCCTAGGTGACATAAGTGAAAAAGAACATCCTGGAGGTGTGTGGAGTCCAAGGGACACAGTAACTGGACACAACCCGTTTCACACTGAGGGGCTGAGACTGATCAGTTACTGCAAACTCATAGCATTCTGATTTTTTTCCGGTGACCACAATTCCTCTTTTGTCAATACACAACTCACACCCCGGCTTGAGAGCAGGCCATCGTAAGTAAGGGTGTCTTTTTAGTATCCCGCTTGGAACAGACATGCTTTAAATTAACCAACCACAAGCAGTTCAGGAATCAGAACCGCAGAGTGAAAAGTCTACTTGGCTCCAAACCTGAGTAAGTCTTATTAATTCAGAGAGTAGAAAGCTTACATGTGCTAATGACTAAAACTACTAATTAGCTTTAATTACGAGCTTGGAAGGAAGTTGAAGTGTGTTGCATCTGATAGTGCTGCTGACCTTATCAGTGTACTTTGGGGCGGGGGGTGGAGGTGGAAAAGCAGAAAGGAGGTGTTAGAAAATTCATCAGAGAGCAATTAATTTAGGTCTTCTGATGAATATGCTATAAATTAACACATCTATGCATATCAGGACATAAAGGCATTTTAATAGAGCTTTACCAATGTCAACTCGGAGTGCTCCACTCAGTCAAGAAAATGACTCATTTCCTAAGTTATATCTTATTCTGCCATTGTTTTAAACCGAGGGACAGGCTGGGTTCAGCCAGATAGATGTTTTTATGTATAGTCATAAGTAAGAAAGGGGGCTGGCTTTGACTGTCTTTGGAGGGTCACCGTGAGAAGCTTTTCTTGGAGATGTTTGATGAGGTGCTCAGAAATCTGTCCCATATCAGGGTCTGGTAATGTTGTCCCCATCAACATCTCTTCTTGGTCTTTTTGTCATTCTGAATCCCTGTAGCCAGAACGCACTCCTTTGATGTGGCCGGTATCCTCTGTGCTGTTTTCCTTATGGCAAGAGAGCTCTGCATCACTATTCCTGTTAACACAAATGATGCTAATTTTCAAGGATCACCAGTGCAGCATTTCATGCCCCAGACAAATGGAACATTACTTGGCCCTGGGAGCTGTCACTCAAACCTGGAGAAGGTGCCCAAAGCCGTGCAGCATCTGTCTGTCTTGCTAGAACTTGTAAACCCTGAATCTCTTAGCCTGTAGATGTGAAGTTTTTGGTTTGTCCCTAATCTCTCAAAACTGACGTGTCTCTCAGTAACCACCAGAGGGATCCCATATAATGTGATAAAAATTATAATCAACATGGAGGAATCATAGCTCAGCCCCTGTGAGTTTGTCTCTGAGTCCCTGGGTCTCTCTCTGGAAAATGAGAGGGGGAGCCAAGGATAAGCAGAATGAGAGAAGACTGTGCTGGGCAGCTTAAGGGAAGCCATCCCCCAAAGAGCAAGGGGCAAATCTGAAGACAAACAGATCTGAGGGTCAGTCTTTCTCACCACTAGGAAACAAACAAAACCAGCAGACAAATACACAAAACAAAGCTTGGTTAATAGAAAGCACTTTTTTCAGTCGGTAGAATTGGCTACTACTTGTTTATGAATCCATGTTCAGAAGTTAAATAGATAGAATGAGATTTTGTTATGAGGGCTGAAGTCTTTCCATTTTTTAAATAGGTTTGTACCCTGGTAGAAGAGAAGAGGGAGTCAGGAGTGTTCTAGAATAGTTTGCTAGGGCAGCTGTGACAAATTACCACAGACTGAGTAGTTTAACACCACAGAATTTTATTCTTTCCCAAATTTGGAGACCAGAAGTCCAAAGTCAAGGTATCAGCAGGGCCATGCTCCCTTTGAAGGCTCTAGAAAGAACTCTTCCTTCCTTCTTCCTCCCTTCCGGTGGTTGCTGGTAATCCTTGGCATTTCCTGGCTTATAACTGCATCCATCCTATTTCTGACTCCACCTTTACATGGCCTGCTTCCCTCTGTGGGTGTCTGTGTGTCTCCAAATCCCCCTTCTTTATATAAGGGTGCCAGTCATTGGATTTAGGGCCACTTTAATCCAGTATGACCACATGTAACTAATTATATCACCAAAGACCGATTTCCTCCAAATTTTTGGAGGGTGCTATTCAACCTGGTACACGTTCCTTAATTATTTTTTTAAGAATGTTTTAATTTTTAGTTCTACACGCAAAGCAGATCTGATATTCTTGTTCTAAGATGATTTCCAGGTCATGGATGAAATCTATTGTTACCACCTGGAAAATGATACTTCTGTGATCCCTTAGATTTCCCCTCTGATTTTTTTAATCCAGCTACTCAAATACAATGCCTCTCCTCCAAGCTGTTGTAAGGCTTGTGTCAGAGTGTTTATAGTGGCTTTTGTGTGTAAGTGTATACTGCACACAGAGCACCAGAAGACAATGTTTCTACCCTACACTCCTTCTGTAGCTAATTTTATTGCCCTCAACTGTCAGGTTTTATAGATTATCCCTGAGCTTCTTGAGCCAAATCAGTAGTTAAAGCTCAGGCGATCCTCATTTATCCCTGCTCTTAATACATGCCTGGCTGCACTAACGGCCAACTGAAACTCCAGATCAGCTCAGCAGAAAGCTGTACATTCAGGTCAAACATGCTCAAGTGAGAAGATTGTCCGTGGTGTGTCAGGCAAATTGGCAAACAAGTGTCAACAGAACAGGAGGTGGGAGAAGAAAGGCAAGAGAGGAAATCAGCAGGAAGAGTAGGGTTTGCCCGACTTGGACTTTATGATTCAGCAGAGTGTGGCTGCGGGGCAGAGCTGGGTGCTGAGGAGGGAGGTCATCCCCAAAGCTTGTCCAAGAAGCCCTGACTCGCCATCCTCACCAGCCCACTTCTCTTGCCAGAGTCCCCCACCACCACCCCATGCAGACATCTAGCCCTGGCCTGAGCTCAAGCCTTCAGGAAGGCAATATCCAGCCCCCTGCAAAGCACACAGTTCTGCCATCCTGAGTGCCTTGTAAGAACATCTGCTTCCCCAGACACTAAAGGCCACTTACTGTGTGATTCGATTTATATGAAATGCTCATAATAGGCAAATCGATCGGGACGCAAAGCAGATTAGTGGTTGCCAGGTACTGGAGGGAGGGGGAAATGAGGAATTACTATTTAATGGGTACAGGGTTTCCTTCTGGGATAATGAAAATGTTCTGGAACTAGATAGTGGTGATAGTTGCACAGCATTGTGAATGTACTAAATGCCATTGAATTATGTACTTTAAAATAGTTAAAATGGTGAATGTTATGTGTGTTTTACCACAACTTAAGTCTGCTTCCTTCTGATCTACCCAGTGTTTCCCTATCTGCCCTATGAAACCAACCTAAAATCTGATTCTTCTTTCATGGGAACATTGTTTTAATGTTATGGTTGGATAATCACCTGCTTTGGCCCAGGACTTAGGAGGCCTGGGTCCTGGCCTGGGTCCTGACTCTATTATTTTCTGTGTAACATTTTTTTAATGTTTATTTATTTATTTTGAGAGAGAGAGAGAGAGAGAGATCATGCAAGTGGGGAGGGGAAGAGGGAGAGGGAGAGAGAGAATCCTCAATGCAGGGCTCAATCTCATGAACAATGAGATCATGACCTGAGCCAAAATCAAGAGTCAAATACTTAACTGACTGAGCCACCCAGGCACCCCTCACTGTGTAACTTTTAAAAAGCCATCAGCTTCTCTGGGCCTCAGTTTCTCCACCTGTAAAATGAGAGACAAGAGGACCTCTGAAGTGTCTTATAACTTTCAATTTTTATATCCCATTGCCTTGTTCTGGACCTCATTCCAGATGATGGCACCCAAAATGAATTCCTGTTTTCTCGCTAGTGTTAAGATAGATCTCCACTTCACACGCACCCCCAAATATATGACACTGGGTTTGAGGCTAAAGGAAAGATTCCCTGGGACTTTGATGAAATCCTATCCAGTTAGGTATAGTTCAACATTCTAAAATACAATCTTAGATGTCCATTGCAATATCTAACCTATTTATAGTCCTCCTGTTTTGCTGTGATACAGAAATCTGGGCATGTCCTCAAGCCAGTCCCTGAATAGAGTTTTAGAAAGGAGAGGGTTACAGCCAGAGCCATGACAACAGTAGAACCTCTTTTCTTGTACTTTCCCTATTCCCCAAAAGTATGGCAACGGCCCTGTTTATGACTGTTGTTTCTAGAACTGTCTGAACTGAGACTAGACAATTAAAGAGTAGAGCAAAGGGGCGCCTGGGTGGCTCAGTCAGTTAAACGTCCGACTTCAGCTCAGGTCACTATCTCGTGGTCCGTGAGTTCGAGCCCCGCGTCGGGCTCTGGGCTGATGGCTCAGAGCCTGGAGCCTGTTCCAGATTCTGTGTCTCCCTTTCTCTCTGCCCCTCCCCCGTTCATGCTCTGTCTGTCTCTGTCTCAAAAATAAATAAAAACGTTAAAAAAAAAAAAAAGAGTAGAGCAAAGAAGCCATGTGATTTTTGAGGGTCTTTCCCTTGTCTTTATCTTGAGATGAGATGTACACTTGTGTTTTGGTGGTTGGCATTTGATTTTGTTGTTCTTGTTTCTCTGGTGATGATGGTCAAGTTACTAGGAGGATATATCCACATTCCATAGCTGCATCTGGCCCTGACAGCTGGGGATATATATCATTTGTTAATGTGCAATAATTCACTTGAGACAATAATGACTGTGCATCATGGGTGAGAGGCAAGTGGGTAAAAAGTCACACTGGTTGGAAATATCACTAGGGATTTAGAAGCTTCACATGAAAGATTTTGATGAAGCCATGACTAGTCAGACTATAGTAGTAAGATGAAGCATTGGAAAGAACATACAATTTAGAGATCCAGGAGCTGGATTCAGTTTCCTTCATATACCAGATTTACAGCCCTAGTCAAGTTTTTTGCCTCTCTGTGCCTCATTATTAAAAGCTACCTTATTTGTAAAATGGGTATTCTTTGGGGACTTAAATGAAGCTTAACTGTGTAGTGAGCATAGCATGTGGTGTGGTACTCTGCAGATGTACCCTTCCCACTCCTCTTTGATTGTAAGAATCATATGACAAAATCTACATGAAAATGAATGCATAAAACCCAGGACATCAACTACGTTAGCTGGCAAGAGACCTAAAGAGTCAACTTTTAGGCCTCAATCTAACCTCTGATCGTTATCTGACCTCCTTGGAAAGCAAGACATAGGCAAGAACCCTAAAAGATTTATATGTTGTAGCATGGGGAAAAAGAATAAATAGAAGGCTGGAGTCCATGCCTGGCAAATTGAGGACGGTAGGACAATGGACATGTCTAGTATAAGTACAGGACATTGCAAGAACAGTGTGAATTTTGTGGCCTTGGATAGATCTTCTCCCTGACTTTGGACCCCCATGTTTCATCTTCAAAATGAATTGCATTAAATCACTTTTAATATTCCTGTAGGAAATAGAAAAACTAGGGGTAAGAATCACCTAAATACTAGTCCAATGAGTCACTAGCCCTTATCTCTCCTTCACAAGATCTGAAAGGTTAGGTGCCTACAGATCATGAAATCACACAAAGGCACTCTCTGAGTCTTTGATTTAATGCCCTATTTTCACTGCTCTAAGCTAGATTTCCACTGCTTCAAGCTAGACAGAAGAGGAATCTTTCTTTACTACAGACAGAAGCAAAGCACACTGAATGGTTTCCTTAGCTCCTTGCCTCCCCTCCCTTAAGCCCACACCAGACTCAAAGATTAGATCACTTTAATAGTAAGAAAATACTAGTCTTTACAGAGCCCATCAACCTGGGAGAAAGAAAAGAATGGTTTTCCCAAAAACCTAAGAGTACAGCTGACCTGGGCAGTTCACTCCAGCCTTTTTAGGTTGGGACAGCCCCTTAACATGACCTGATATTTACCAGTTCCTGGAAGAGTCAACAAAGAGGAGAGCTCTATGAGACCAAGATGGCAGTGTTTTATTCCTTAAGGAAAAACCCAGATATGTGGGATAAGGAGGCAGACAGATATGGACCCTAAAATGCTACGGTGCAGAAAATGTGTGGTCTGTTAAATATTTTGAAACTTGACCAAGCCATAGTGACCCCTGCTTGGATTTAAGTGCACGTGAAGCTATGAGCCCCTCTTGTGGGTTCTATGATTTCCTTCTCTCCCCACAAGAATTAGAGATACAGATACAACCTGATTTGATGGTAACTTTGTGAGATGTCTTTGTGGCCCCCTTCCTGCTCAAGGAAGCAGGATATTTCATGAATAAAGCCACATCAATGAAGAAAATATTCATATCTTAACTGATGCCAAGCTGCTACTTAAAAATGTTTAAAGACCTAACCCTGAAAATCAGTCCCTGCATACATTTATCACTACTCAGAATCTGTGTGCCCTGAATTGTCAGATTTCTTGTGCCTTCTTTCATTCTGATATTCTTCATTTAAAAAAATCCTTTCTTTCAGATGTCCCTTGCTGAAGCAAAAAAGGGAGTTATTACATGACAGTCTCCCTGATGCTGTTTTGTTCAGGCTTGGTTGTCCAAGGCAACGGAGAAAAAGAAATGGGGGGAACAAAGCCCCTTTGCTTTGTTGGGTCACCTTTGATAACTTGCAAAGGTCAAGAGCTTCTTCACTTAACAGA
This sequence comes from Herpailurus yagouaroundi, assembly GCF_014898765.1. Classification (NCBI taxonomy): domain Eukaryota; kingdom Metazoa; phylum Chordata; class Mammalia; order Carnivora; family Felidae; genus Herpailurus; species Herpailurus yagouaroundi. The sequence continues at coordinate 9,141,642 of NW_024412444.1, forward strand.
ATCTCCAGATAACTTGGCTAACTGATGAGTGGGATGGAGATTCTCTTTAAAAGCCTGATATCTTTCCACCTTTGTTCATATGCAAAGTATTTTCTTAAAATGAGGCCCTCTGAAACTGCATGTGCTACACTCTAATGAGACCTGCATGACTGCCAAATCATAGGCAGGGACTATTAATACAGGGGGAGCCAGCTCACAGGTCTCTCATCAATGCAGGCACTATAGTTCGCCACAAGGAGAGCAGGGTCACTAATGAGGACCCTGAGATGACATGAACACAGAAACCTTGCCTGGCCCTGTGCATGGCTTTCAAGTCTTCAGTCTTTAGTCTTCTTTCTCACCCTACAACTTGGGGAAAATTGATCTTGCCCCTGTCTGTAAACTGGGAGGACTATCATAGACTCTTGACTCTCATTCAGATCATTAATGTTTTGGGTTTTTAATTTAATGAGTGGGAGGAAAGGACATGAGTTTTGTTGGCTTTAAATGTAGCAGAAACAGAAATGCTGGGTTTCAGGGTCAGGGTTTGTGGTCCTACAAGTGACATTCATCCAGTGCCTAGTCTGTGTGAGCCATGCTGCCAGGCTGGGCTGGGGATATTGCAGGGCAAGTATTGCACCCAACATGTTTTAAGGAAGGCACGATCTAGTAGAATACGTAAGAAGTGGATCCATATTATTACAGTTCAAGATGGAAAGTATTAAAAGAAATAAATATGGGCTGTAATTTTGGAGGAGAGATTCTTTTGAATCTATTTTCATTGTTTCTAATCCAGGACACCACCACCACCATCATTTCCCTGAGATTATGGCAATAGTGACTTGACTGTTTTCTGGCCTACACTGAGCACCTTCTATGTGCTGGGCGGTGGGAAGGAGGGAACACCAAACATATAATGGGTTTGTAGATAATGGGTTTGTAGATGGGTAAAGAGGCAAAATACTTCCAAAGTAACAATCCAAGGCAAATTCTAATTCAAGGCCTTAAACATACATGTCCTCAGGGGCCAGACAGCAGCAATGAGCAAAGGGAAATGTGTCAAGGGTAGGAAGTGAGATTAACAGAAGGCTTATAAGAGCCCAAGCAAGCCCTTCATATCTAAATAGCATAATGGTTATTTAGTTACAGTTAATTACTGCAAAGCAGGAACTGGGGGGCCAGAGCCACTAGATATACAGAACGCTTTGTGTAAAATCTCTCAATTTGTGAGTATTGACAACACTGAACAAGCCATGCAAAGCATTCAGAGGGCCTGAACCGGCCTGGAAACTGCCACTTAGCAAACTCTGGCACACCCTGAGGAGAATGTGGGAAAGGCAAAGGTGACTGGCAGCCAGGAGTGTCAGGGAAACTTGTGGAAGAAGCAATATTTGATATGGCCTTGGGAAAATGAATGGAGGCAGGACAAGGGCTTCTCACGTAGAGGAGAGGGAGTAAGCAAAGGTATGGACCTGAGAACCTGGAGCTTGTGGTCAGGAAAGGGCAAGGATCCTGGGAGCCGGAGCCCAGGGCATGAGCAAGGGTTGGGGGACCAACATGCAACTTTAGGCCAGAGAAGTCAGTGGAGGCCAGATGCTCCAGTGACCTTGTGCAGGTCACTTACCCACTTGGAACCTCACTGTACTCACCTGTACAATGAGGATGGTGAAATCTGCCTTCCAGAATTGTCAGAAGGAATTGATGGGGTCGAGCACAGAAGATGCCAGGTGTTACGGCTGGCATCGATATAGAGTATTTAATAAGTATTGGTTCTTCCTACTATTTAATAAAAAAAACTTTATTCTGCTTTCACTGCAGCAGTAGTGAAGAGCTGCTATTTTTTTTCTTTTTTTAAAGAGTACATTTTCACTTATTTATGGAAACCAAACATCCAGAATGTACAAAGAAGAAAATAACAATCATCCATGTGCTTACCACCCAGAATTAACCATGCCTCATATATTGGTGGATTTGCATTTGCATCTAGCCTATTTCCAAAAAATCATTCTTGATTATGCAAAAAATAATAATATAACCATCAAAAGAAATTGTTAAAAAGTAGTACATTGCAGAAAATGAGAGACACACATTTACATCCTGCCATGATTCCATTGGGTGTGAGTCATCTAAGGCAGCCTTACATGCACCATGGATAAAAGGATGGGTGCTTCCTAAAGGATTATGGGGTTCCTGTGAGGATTACATGAGCACAGAAGTAGCATGGGCCTGACACATAGTGCTCACCAGGTGTTGGGCCAGAGGAGTTAGCATAGCAGCATGCTGTAAATGGCAGGCCCAATTGTGCAGTTCTATAGAGTAGTTTCTGGATAGCATTTAGTGGGTGTCTAGTATTCAAGTTGGACCCCAGACTCAAAGGTCTCCTGTTCATCCTCAGTTTGCAAAGAAATGTTCAACACCTCTTGTGGCAAGCAAGAAAGGGGGAGATGATGGTGAGTTGTGCTTTAGCTCTGCCATTTTTGACTGAATGATAATAGATGAGTCACTCTGAGCCTCTGGTTTCTCATCGGCAAGATGCGAACAGTTCTGCCAGCCTCTCATGATCCTTGGGAATGTTGTGCGCTGATGCATGGAGAGCTCCACAGTGAAGTCAAGAAATGTCAGTCCCTCTCCTCTCTTCATCTCTCCCTCTCCCCCTCTTCCCCTCCTGCTCCATCTCTTTTTGGTTTTGGTTTAACACTGAGCAAGGAATGCTCACAACGTGCTTACACAGTCCTCCTGGTTACATTTTAGACCCTGCCTATTTTCCTGAGTATTCCTCTGATCCTGATTCTATAGTTAATGAGTATTGATTGTGACATCTGTGTTCACTGGTGGCCCAAGAAGGGGGTACACATGTTGGCTGCCTCTGGTTAACAACTCAGCTGAAGGCAGGAAGCAAATTAGCTGTTAGAAGGTGGTCCTTTGCACCTGAAATTCATTATAGATTTTAACCCATTTTGAAAATGCATCTTTATGAACCAGAGTAAAAGCCTGGGCCGCTTGGTGAGAAACCCATTTTGCTTAGTGTTTAAAAAATCTGGCACTGCCTGGTTCCTTGAGCTTTGCTAAAATTTGCTATAGCTGCTTTTTACCATAAAGCAGGTGTCAAGTGAAGACTCTGTGTATGTTTATGATCATTATGTTCTATTAAAGAGTTGCACTGAGTTCCAGAATGAGAACAAGAATATTGCATATTCCTTTACCTGCAAAGCAATTAAATTATTGTCTGACATGTTTATAGCTCCAGAACCAGTAATCAGCTTTTAGTCTGAATAGAGGATATGGTGTTATAATCCAGTGCTTTGCTGAGAGGTTCACATTTAGCATTTGCATTTGATAATTTAATTTAAATAATACTGAGTGAGTACAGTTACAGTTCTTGGCAATTGTCAGAGTCACAGGAAAAAAAAAAGGCAATGCACAAACTGATTTTTTGTAAATAATTTTGTATTCCTGAATGGTTTTTACTTCCTTGTTATTAACCTCTGCTGCCCTCACTGAATAAACCAGAAAATGGTAGTATCGTCTAAAGTCACAAGTATTATGTCTCTCTTTGTTCCCTTTTCCCTCTTCCTATGGAAACAATATCTGAGCAATCTCCAAATTTCCATGAGACTGTGAAAGGCTGGCAGTGAACCATTAAAAAAAAATCCCCCCAAAGGGACTTTTTTCTTGCAAGATGCCTTTATGTATTAAAGATCAATTTTCTGATAAGATACTCTGTTCCAGAGAATATTTGGTAATTTTAGCAAAAGTAAGTACTTGCCACAGGAATAGTGAATCTCAAGTTAATGCCCAATAATATCACAAACTAAATGAAAGAAGTTGCAAAATGAGTCAGTTCTCTCCAACATTCCCCTCCAAAAATAGTTTTTGGAATGATTTCAGGGGTTTTTAAAGTTTTTTTTTAATGTTTATTTATTTTTGAGGGAGGGGTGGAGGGAGAGGGCAGAGAGAGAGGGAGACACAGAGTCTGAAGCAGGCTCTGGGCTGTCAGACAGAGATTGACATGGGGCTTGAACTCACAAACGGTTAGATCATGACCTGAGCTGAAATCAAGAGTCAGGAGCTCAACCAACTGAGCCACCCAGGTGCTCCCCCATGCTTTTTTTTTTTCTTTAATTAAAAAAATTTTTTAATGTTTATTTATTTTTGAGAGAGAGAGAGAGAGAGAGAGAGAGCGAGCACGAGTGGGGGAGGGGCAGAGAGAGAGGGAGACACAGAGTCCAAAGCAGGCTCCAGGCTCTGAGTTATCAGCACAGAGCCCTACATGGGGCCCGAACCCACAAACTGTGAGATCATGACCTGAGCCAAAGTTGGAAGCTCAACCTACTGAGCCACCAGGTGCCCCTAGGATTTTCTTTTATAGTTTCTTGCTATCAAGATTTCTTTTTCACAGGATATATTTATTTTAGGGCAAAGTGTCCCATTGGTTTCAAAACGTGAATCTTTAGTAACAACTTCAAATTGTTGTGACTTCTACCTTTTCCCTTCTACTTGCCAGGCACAAAATAACCCACACAGATTACCCCCATCTGTTTGAAAATCATAGACCTTGAGAAAGGAAGTGCATGTATTTTGCCATTAATCAATGTTTTTTGGAAGGCATTCCTTCTCCATTTTGCATGGCGTTATAACCACGACCAATATGAACTGTCTCAGCTTTGTCAGGCACCAACTCTTGATTAGGAGTCTGGAAGATCCAATGACTTCGTTCATTTTTACTGTGCCGGTCTGTGCCTTTTCACCTGAAATACTAATCAGTTGCAAACGTTGCACACATCCGCCTACATAAGCCATCAAAGGAAGATTCCTATACCATAGAATGACATTTTCCAACAGACACCATTTAGAACTGAGTTAAATAGATATATCTTCATAGATTTCCTAGTGTTTCTAATCCATGGGAATCTTCCCAGGGAAGGAAATGAAGTAATTGCAAAGATGTGCCTCTTTCCTCTGGTATTTAGAATTAGCCTGGCTGGCCATGTGTAAGCCTTGCTGAGAGCACACCAGTGTAGCTGGGGTTTAGACAAGGCCTCCCATTTATACCTTAAATGTGTCTGGGAAAGAACACCTTGAATTGCCCCAATGCATGTTGAGAGGTCTCTCTTTCCACTAAAGAATAACCCTTACTCTCTGTTGGCCATGGCAGTAGGTAGTTTTCATCCATAATCTCTTTCAAATATTCCAACCACCAAAAACCCCATCAATCCCCATTTTCCACATGCTGAAACTGAATAGTAGAGAGGTTAGCTGACTTGCCCATGGTCATGCTGTTGGGAGAGCTGAGATTAAATGCAGGGTTTCCCATTCCAAAATCCCATGCTGTTTGCATGTCCTCACATACTCCAGCCACTACTTGGGTGTGTGTATCAGCCAATGTCCATTAATGTATAATATTTCTAAGCATGTCTGTAGCCTTGACCTTTGGTCAGTATTGATCACCTTGAATCCTTATCTGGTATGTTTGATTATGAAAATAGTTGCTAGTATCTAAGTAGCAATGATGCAGCCATACATGGAGACTTGTGTGTTTGAATAACTCCCAGAATCATAGGATTCATGTGACCAGAAAGTGAGCCCATGGTTTTTTGGTTTTGTTTTTTTAATGTTTATTTATTTTTGAGAGAGAGAGAGAGAGAGTGCAGGGAGTGGAAAAGAGAGAGGGAGACACAGAATCCGAAGCAGGCTCCAAGTTCTGAGCTGTCAGCACAGAGACCAACGTGGAGCTTGAACCCACAAACCACGAGATCATGACCTGAGCCGAAGTCAGATGCTTAACCAACTGAGCCACCCAGGCACCCTGGAATTGAGTCCTTGGTTTGATCTTCTTCCCTCCCACTATCTAGCTTTCCTGGTCAAAACTTACCCAAATCACATAACCCTGTACTTAAGTCTACTTTAGTTCACCTTGATTTCGACCCTGAGTGATTAAGCCAACGACACAGAGGTGATCAAACATCTGTGGGCAGTGTAGACACAACCCCTTCTGTGTCTTAGGTCTTTCTGAGCAGTTTCAGATTAGTAGCTCTTAACCCCCTATAGGGGGTTAATATTATACATCAAAGAGAAGACTTGAGAGAAGCCTTTTCATCTGGGGGGGGGCTATTGCTTTGAAATGTTTCCCAGCAGAGAGGCTCCAAGAAATGGAACCATAGAATTCAAGAAGCAATCACCAAAACACAGGTTGGCAGCTGTGAAGGGCCATGAGCAGCTTTCCAGGCAAGTTTAATATACTTGTGATAGTAAATGTTCTTCACAGGGACAGGCCTGATAAAATCCTGCGAACATGGGTACTTTATCATTGCAAATGTAACAATTTTCATTTGTTTTAATTCCATGATTAGTTCTGTTAATAAAAATGTCTATTTAAACTATTTAAGACGCCCACTAAAATTCTCTAATATTAATTTCATGGAAAAATTCCAACAGAACTATATTAGTTTTTCCCCCATTAAGGTAACATTATGGACTTTTAATGGAGCTCTCAGCTATAATGGTTTTTATTGACCTAATTATTAAATGAATTAAAATTTGTCTCACCGCCTTCAAAATTATGTAATAGCAGCATCAGAGGGATGCCATGGTTGGTTACCAAAGGGTAAAAAAGGAGAGTTCCTGAACTACACACACCCTTTATATGAGGAAATATCAATGATACTGTTGCTTCATTGAATGTATTTGCCTTTCACTATTTAAGATACTTCTAATACCAAAAGGATACTTTGCGGTGAGTTATACTGCTCTACATGGGAAACTTCAGCTTTTGCTTCCTTGCTCTTAATGCTTGTCTCTTGGGATGACTTCCACAAATAATTTAGAATTTTACTGGGGCACCTGGGTGGCTCAGTTGGCTAAGTGTTCAACTTCAGCTCAGGTCATGATCTCACAGTTCATGAGCTTGAGACCTGCATTGAGCCTCATGCTGACCACTCGGAGCCTGGAGCCTGCTTTGGATTCTGTCTCTCTGTCTCTCTGTCTCTCTGTTTCTCTGTCTCTCTCTCTCTCTCTGCCCCTGCCTTGCTTGTGCTCTCTCTCTCTCTCTCTCAAAAATAAACATTAAAATAAAAGGCATTTTAACAATGATATTAAATATATGATAGAACCTTTGAGGAGGTTTTTACAAATGAGTTTTTAGCTCAAAACTAATATGGTCAGTGAAATAAATTGAAATAGCACAGAGGGAAGAGAGTAAAATATCAAACCCAACTGTCCAGAAATACTGCTGTTGAAAGTGTGAGGAAGCTGTTTGTACATTATCAATCTCTGCCTTCTAATATTTGACATTTCTTTGGCACAGATAGCAAATAAGTGACACCCCTGTCCCTAATTCCGTCTCCCTGTTCCAAGGCAGACATCACTAAACGATTGCTGCACCCTTTCTCACTGAGCCATGCAATCTGGGATTTATCTCGGGCCTGTGCTTCAGATAAACCTGTCTACTAAGTCTTGACATGGGAATTGAAACCTATTTTGTATCCTTGATAGTCACAATTTATAAAGTGTGCTCCTAGACAAATACATATGAATCTCATTTGCTCATCAAGGAAATCCTGTGAGCAAAGGAGAAACTTATCAGTCCTAGTTAGCAGACCAAATCCCAAGACTCTGTAAGGATGGTACTAAATCAGGGCATATAGCTGGTGAGGAGGAGTAAATTAGAATGAAAAGGCACAGCTCCTGACTCCTGCTCTATTGATTGCTCTGTCAGGCTTTTCATTCTTTCATTCTACACGTATTTATCGAGCACTTTCTATGTGTCAGGCACAAGATAATCAGCAATGAGCAAAGCAGGCCTGGTCTCTGCCCTCAAGGAATTTCCATTCTGGTGAAGACAGACAATAAACTCACAAATAAATAACATGATTTTAGGTAGCAATGGATACTATGAAGAAAATAATTGGATAGACATAGCTTCACTGGTTCAGGGAGTTGCAGGGAAGTTCTCCCTGAAGACTGACATTTGAGTGGAAATCCAGCAGAAGAAGGATCCATGATGAAGACTCTTGGGAACAAAATGTGAAACAGAAGCAGAGGGAGAGAAGCTGATGCAAAAGGTTGAGGATGGAAGGGGTCCCGTGTGTTCAAGAGATACCTGAGAATAGGTCTTGGGGGAGAAGGAAAGAGGTAGGCTGGGGCCAGATCATGCAGGACCAGGGTAAGGGGTTTGGATTTTAGTTTTCTTTTATTGGACACCTAGAAGAGAGCATTAAGTACAAAGCAACCCAACCCAGTGCACGTTGAGCACAGAGTGGAGACATTGTGGCTGGCCTCCACAGCAACATCTACCCAGTCACTAGACACAGTTTTGTCTTGAATGCAAACTAGAGCAAACCAGGTCTTGCTGTCAGTGCACACTCCTACGCATGGCTCCCTGTCCCCACCTCCTCCCCACAGCCACGGACTGGAACATATACAAGGATCACAGGGCAGGACATTCAGTAGAGAGTCTGAGAGAGACAGAAATGAAGAAAAGTTCATAGTGTGTCATACAAAACTTGAATAATGCACAGCTTCCTGCAAGGAAATAGGTATATAAACCCGTTAGAGCTAAAAAGAGAAGGCTTGCCTTCCAGTCACCATTTAGGTTTTTTTGTTGTTGTTGTTGTTTTGTTTTGTTTTTGCCAGATGGCAGTTTTATGGTTTTATTAACACAAATGAGATGTGCACATAAGCTGTCTATTTATTTTTTTCACCGCATAGCCTGGCATTGGATTGGTGACCCTGATGTCCAGCTGGGTTTGTTTCCACAATGGCTTTGTTCTTGGAAGAGACATTGTGAGCATAAACCTCAAGTTCTGGCCCTTGAATCTTCCTCATACCCTGCTGTTACTGCCTCTGGGTTTCCGCCGGTTGTGCTCGATTTTGACATATCATTTTGACTGGTGCCAGATGAACTTCTTGATCCTCTTTTGAATGATCTTGGGCTTTATCAGAGGTCTGAGAATGGCAGTGATGCAGCGTAGTAGAGGGGTATCACCCCCGCGGGCAACGCTGAGAAAGATAAGGGTCTACGGCCACCACTTCTGATTGAATGTAGCTCTCTTCTTCTTGGTGGGGACATCTCTTTGAACATAGTCCTTAACACACTATTAAATTCACCCTCATTGTGCTGTTTGGTTTGTTTTAATCGCTATATACTTTCTGAGGTAGCATTATTTTCATAAAAATAATAAGAGCTGTTGTCATTATCATTAACAATACCTGCAGTCTGCTGAGTAATGTCTATATGCCAGACACTGTGCTAAGTGCTTTTACTGCATTCTCTCAACCTTCTGAGTAGTTTACTATTATTATGCTGTTTTACAAAGGCAGAAACTTAGCCACAGTAAGATTAACTAGAGCTTACCCAAGATCATCCAGAGAGGGAAGATAGAGTCCAGGAGATTTAACTTTACCAAAAAAGGACCTTCACATATATTGTCAAATGAAAGAGTGTGCATGAGTTTGGGAGTAAACTAGGACTGAGTTGGAGACCTGTGACAGTTTCTTCAACTGTAATCCAGGGGTTATGACAGCACTGACTTCAAAGTGTTTGGTGGAATGAAATGAGATATAATTAAACACATAGGAGGGTGCCTAGCGCACAATAAATGTACCCCACAAACCATGTCATGTGGGCACTAGGCCTTGGTGCCCTGACATGCAAGTTAATAGTAGCTGTCTCAGAGGACTCTTGAGGACATGATAGTTTGCAAAGTTCTTAACACAGCACCTGGTATTTTCCTCTGCACCCTGTAAATAGTGGGGGGGGGAGGGGGTGGCGCTCATGCTAATCTAAGAACAAATGATGTCTTGAATTTGTAACACCCATTGCAAACCAAAGTAGCAATTGGGGAGATCTCTTCTGTACTCATCATTTCTGAAACAGGAAAAAAGTCGGTTATTGATAACATGAGTGCATCTGAAATCAACTTGTGGTAATGCTAATGAGCTGACACATTTTAACTCTGTCTGATACTGTTTCAGAAGGAGACAGTTGTGCTGCAGTGGACAAATTTAGTGTAAGACCTTTGAAGGAAAGTCTGATGTGTGATATTTAGTATAAGTCAGCTTCTGATAACAGTATGTTCTAGAGAATTGCAGATGTTCTCAAATCACATAATATTTCTCTAAAAAACTGTGTGTGATATTTATCTGATAGAGCATCTGGCATGACGGAGAGTGTGAGTTTCTTTTTTCCTGATTTAAAAACAACACCAATACTGCAGATCTCTGGCTGAGCTCATCGGAAACATCCTGCATATGTGGCAGTGAGATTAATAGATTCCAGAATTGTGTCCCATGCTCACCCAGGGTTCATGTTAATGTGAAATGCAGTTGGTAAGTGCTGTGGCCTGTATCTGCCTTGTTCTTGAGGATTCGTGTGGGCCAGGCCAGGGCTGAGGGCACTGCTGAACCTGAATGAGGAAGAAAACAGGATTGCTGCCTTCATTGGGCTTGCTCTCAAGCACCAGGTCTTTTTCTCTCTGAAGTTATGCCCCCATTAAGGACAAAGAAATAGAAAGTTTTCCTCTTTCAAATGAGGCAGCAAGGCAATAACTTCCCTCCAAAGGTTTTATCAACTTCAATCAAATCTTTCTTGGAAAGACCTGTCCCCTAATCTCACCAAGGTCGTGTAAATTCTGCATTTCCTTAAATTACTCTCTGGCCATGCTCTGAAGGAAGCCTTCACTGAATTCTTGCAATGACTGTGCTTCTGGTAGGCAGCATAGGAGTGGGGAGGGGAGGGTTTGGTGAGTGCTGTTCTGGAAGCTGGAAGGCTCCAGTTATCTCTGGCACTAGCCATGTGACCTTGGGCAAGGCCTGGCTCTCCTTGTCATCTAAGGTACATGAGGGACTTGGACACAGCTTCCCTTCATCTGTAACACCGTGTCAACACCAACTTTGCCCTTCCCCTCTGGAGACAGACACTTGATGTGCAAATTCCTTCTGGCCTGTAATGAAGAATGGCTGCTTCTTTATTTAGCCTGCAAATTCCCCTTCTTTGTTTGTAATGACCATCTAAAATAGAAGTTCTTATTCTGGAGTCCCCAGATAGACCCTTAAATGAGTTGCAAAAGCTGCAATATAGGTGAAATATTTAAGGGGCCAGGGGAAAGCTTTATGATTTTCATTTATTTATTCAGTAAATATTGAACACCTATTATCTTCCAGGCAATGAGCTAAGCAAGGGAAATAAAATGGTGATCTGGGCAGATACAGTCCCTGGCCTCCGAGAGCCTCCTTTGTAATCAGGAAGATTCTAGAAATGATAAATGGGCGATCATGGTGTGGTAGGAAAGAGGTATGGTGGGTTCACGGGAAACACATAAGCTGCTACAGGAGCCTGGGAGAAGGGCTCCTCACCCAGACACGATCAGATTTTCACAGGAGTTCAGACCTAGAGAAACAAAAAAGAATAAATGCTTCAGAAATAAAGGGAAATTGACGTGATGCTAGTATGAGCATACATGAAGAAGTGATGACAGGTGGACAGATACACTTGAGATGTTAATTCATGGCTAATAAGGCACTCAGCATTGCAAAGTTTGGCTTAAAAGCTTTAAATGATCATTGCCATCACAATCATAGCTAATGCATATTGAGCTCTTAGTATGTACCAGGTTCTTGCTAAGCATTTAACATCAGTTATCTGATTTAATCTTCACGAAATATCTGTGAGAAAGTCATATAGTCTGGCTTTATACATGAGAACGCAAGGGCTCATGGATATTAAATTATCAAGGTCCTCCAGCCAAAAAAATAAATAAATAAAAAGTAGCAAATCTGGGATTTAAATTCAGGTCTGGGTGATTCTTAAGCTTAGCACAAGTGTAGATTTTTGGATAATGGGGAGGGTGTACCTGGAAACTTCACCTTCCAAATAGTTGCAGAAGCACGTTTTCTTGGGGCTTTGTATCTTTTGGATCAAATCTAAGGCCAGGCCTTAGATTTAAAAACAAAAATGAAACGTCAATACCATCTGTTTCTCCTCACAGTGGAAGACATTCTCTTCTGGGCAGGCTTTGAGAGGCCCTCAATTACCAGCTCAAATTGAGATGGTTTAGTATACTTGTCTATGGCCCAAAACCAGTCATGGAGTTCAAAGAAGAAGCAAAGCTCTAAGGGGCTTATTAACAATTTAACATTTCCAAAGCATGTGGGATTGCTAATTCCATTTGCCACAGAAATGCTGGCATAATGATTGAGACCTAGTCACTGTAGGAATGCCAAAATGTGAAATCCATTGTGTAGTGGCATGGGCCCCCACTGTCTTATTGTAAGCCGCTGTAAGATCCTCTTTATCTGGCAGAGCACCTTACTCTTTCTCTTACAATTGACATTGACACCTCCACATCCAGAGCATCTGTATTATCTCTTCCTTCTCTTATGAGAGTTTGATCCAAAAGATACAAATCCCCTTAGCTTTTATTGATAGTCTTACTCCCCAAACACCTGGGGATGTCCTTGCCCTAAGAAGTAGGCTGGTTTATCATTCAACAAGCTTTTACTAAGGGCAGGGGATATAGAAGGGAGTTAGCCCATGCTCTCAAGAAGCCATGGCCAGGGGCGCCTGGGTGGCGCAGTCGGTTAAGCGTCCGACTTCAGCCAGGTCATGATCTCGCGGTCCGTGAGTTCGAGCCCTGCGTCAGGCGCTGGGCTGATGGCTCAGAGCCTGGAGCCTGTTTCCGATTCTGTGTCTCCCTCTCTCTCTGCCCCTCCCCCGTTCATGCTCTGTCTCTCTCTGTCCCAAAAAATAAAATAAAAACGTTGAAAAAAAAAATTAAAAAAAAAAAAAAAAGAAGAAGCCATGGCCAGTAATCAAAATTCTTTCAAGGAAGGAGGAAGGATTTATTTGTTCATGTAACTGAAATTCTAATGGTAGAGTTGATTCAGGCATGGCTGGATCTGGAAGCATAAGCAATGTCACTTCGTGTCTCTCTACTTCTTTCACACAGCTTCTTCCCAAGGAAGGTAATGTGAACACCAGCAGTTCACATTAGATTAGATTAGATTAATTAGGATTGCATCCTATTAGGTTATAGTGGAACGATTGTTTTTCCCAGCAATGCTTATTAAAATTTTGCACAGAAAACTCTGGTCCAACTTGAGTTACATACCCATTGCTGAACCAGGAACCATGGCCAGAGGGATAGGGTGCTCTGAGCAACCAGATCTAGATCCTGAGTCCATGTGTGAGGCCATGTAGAAACAATTCCATCCCAAGCACAAAGAATACAATAGTTTCTTACAAGGGAAAGGGGTGCCATACACAGAAGATTGCAGAAGGAAAGCTGTGTATACAAAACACAGAGGGATGGGTATAAAGCATTAATGGAGCCCAGAAAAGTAGGGAGAAAGCTCAGAATTGCGTCCCAGAGGGGTTGGTATTTGAACAGAGTCACAGGGTAAATAGCAAGTCACAAATAGAACCGGAGAGTGAACTGTAATTTATTCCTGCTTTGGCTAATGCTCCAATAGTAAGTGACCTGGGAAAATCATTCATTCATTCAAAAGAAGTTCACAAAGCATCTACCAGCCAAGTTAGTGCTGGAGCTGCAGTAATGGACAAGACAGAAGCTGCTGTGCTTCTCATGTATATTACAGTCTAGAATGGTGACAAGCCCTTAATAATTGCACAAATGATAAAACAGCTATCCTTAGGAGTGCTTAAGAAGGAAAGATCACTATGCTAGTGTCAAAGTATACCTATGCCTTGCATTTCAGTTTCCTGAACCATAACATGGAAAAGAAGATTCTTACGTCCCTCTCCCATAACCAATCAATAGCACATAACACAGTGAGGAAGGCAGATAAATTCGTTTACACACACGTATGTATGCATGCACACAAGAAAATCAGAAAACACGTTGAAATAGTAAAACTTAGGGACACGTCTGCTCCTGTACTTAGATGGCTTATTGAGTATCACCTTAAAATACATCATTTTCTTACTACCCAAAAGATTCCTTTGTCCTTACCCTCTTAGTGTTCCCAATTGAATGCTTATATTTTTATACCCAAAGTCCTTAAACCATTGTATCTACATTCAGTATAAACACCATCATCTACCTTTTGTTATTTTCTGTCAAGCATTTTGGGGGTCAACAAACATTTTTTTTTTGTCCTGATAGGAATGGAAAACTTGGCATGGTGCTCTTAAACTACTGACTCTATTATTTACTAATTGAAATTGATTATACTCTTTTGTAACCATCCTGATCGTAAAAAAGATTCCATTGTAGAATCTGCCCTTGTAGGTATTTCAAGTGGAATTTACCTGCCCATTTGTACACACCTGAAAATCGAAATGGAGAGCAGATATGAGGCCACATGTGCAGATGACACAGCTGTAATGAAATGGCATTTGCAACGGGAGCCTCTCTATGAGGGATGGCAGAAGTGTGCCATGTTTGCCTGCATTCTCTTGTACCCGGTGGCTTTGATTCTTGATTAAATGAAAGCCAGATTGCTTATGGTTAACATTTTTAATGGGTTCATTCTCCAAGGTAGCTCATAAAGGCCCACTAATAAATCAAAGAGCCCTTCTAATCAGAATTTCAAGGGATACTACAACGTTGCTGATGCATTAATGAATTAGGAGCCCTGGAAGCTAGGTTCATAATTTTTTCTGAAGTCTCGACTCCCTGTCCTATATATATGTGTGTGTGTGTGTGTGTGTGTGTGTGTGTACACACATATATATGTATATGTATGTATATATATATATATATATGTATATATACGTATATATACATACATGTATATGTATATGTATGTATATATACGTATACATATGCGTATGTGTGTGTGTATATATATGTATGTATATATATACTTCCTCCTCCCCCCCCCCCCCCCCCCCCCCAAGAAAGAGAGACTCGAAAAGGAAGTTGGGGATAAATGTCTCCGTGTCAAAGCTAGCAATGTGTCTTCCACAAGACAAAGTGAGTTACTAGGAGAAAAATTCCCAAATGATTTAAAAGATACCATTTAAATTCTATTAGAATTTTTTGAAATAAAAGGCAGTGAGTTAAGTGAGAATAAGATGTAAACCTTCCTGCAATATTTGATTGCTAATGAACAGAAAGCATTAATCTTAGCAACAGAAAGAGAAAAATGCATAGCGGTTTTCATTAAATCAAGTAAATGATTAAATGAGTTAGTCAGTAGAAACCATTTTAATTTTCTGAATGTGAAATGTGTAGCTTATAACAAATAAATTCAAAGCACCTTTCTAAGCAAGTTTTGCCTATAAAAAAATGTGGGTTATAAAGATGTTTGGTATTTTCTTCTTTATAGATAGTCAATATTTTAATGCAGTGACATTAATTGTGCAGAATGAAATGCCCCTACTATCTGGGCTTAAAAAAAGTTGGCATCCAGTGCAACGTCCCTAATGGATCTTCAACACTATTACAAAATGATTGATTGTTGTCATAGTCATTTTAGCAGCTTTCAGAGCTGTTATATTTTTAATTAAATTGGCTGTGAATTTCATAAGTGGCAAAGGTTGATAAACTATCGCTTGGTACAATATTACTATTCTTCTCAGTGTGACTGTCATAGTTGGTACGTTTATGTGCATAATCTTAACATTCCATAAGTCTCTTTGGTCCCAGGCATTGATCTGCAAGATTACTTGCTGTTTGGAGATGGGGGAAGAAATGTAAAAATTAACTCAGCAAAGCACATGATTCTGAGACATTACTTGAACAGAGAGGAGATCTAGCCTCGCAACCCCACTGTCAGTTGGCTTGCCATCCTCCCTTGCTTGCACCTCATCGACATGGGGAAGCAGACATGGTTAGTAGGTCAGAGTGCCTATTCTTCCACCAATAGGTTGTGAGAGGCTCCTCTGAGCCAGGCCCAGGGCTGAATGCTGTGAACACAAGCATGAGTCTAGATGGAGCTCCAGGCACTGATCCATCTGAACAAATATTTCCCAAATAGGGTCCAACTCAGAGAAGTGCTCTGAAGGCAAGTGCTCATCTATAATGAAGGAGGCTACTAAGTCACAGGTGCAGGCAAGGCTCCTCTGAACAGGTGGCCCTGGAGCTGAGATCTGAAGGTGGGACAGCAGACAACAACACAAGGAGGGGGAAGAAGTGTGTTCCCAGCTAGCGAGCACCATGTGCATGGGCTCTGGGGTACCAAGGAACAATTTCAAGACCTGAAAGAAGGCAGTGGGCTGGAACCCAGAGCAAGGGTAAGGTGGGGAGGGGAGTGCTTTTAGCCACGGACACAGTGCCTGCATTTCCAGGAAGCCCCAGGGAATTGACTGACAACCATGGGGATAGCTATCAAAATGGTTCCATCAAGGCAAAATGCCCCACTCTTATGTATATGACTTCTATTGGCCATGAGAGAATCTGGGTTTATATCCCAGCTGAGCTGACCGACTCTGGCAAGATACATAATCTCTGACCCTCGGTTCCCACACTTGTCTAGTGGGGCTAATAATAGTGCCTCTATCACTGGGTTGCAAGGATTATGTTATCCTTCATGCAGTGCTGCATGTGGTTTATGGCTTGTAGGGAGTACCTAATCCATAGTAACTGTCTTAGAACAAGTGAAGTAATCAAGATATAGTGAATGGATTTTCTTATTGTCCCTTTGTAGCAAAAGAAAATGGGGTTTCTCTTTTTATAAAGAGGCAGAAGCCTCTGAAATGGGCTTGAATTTCCTTCTACCTCTTGGTCAGCTTTTGCGCATGAGAAATTTCTCATTAGGCTACTAGCTCTTCATGAGTAACCTCCCATTGATTTGTGTATTCAGCTAGTTATGGGTACCTGACAACCAGCTAGTAATGTCCAAAGCCCACAGATAGTAAAGGTTTGACCTCAACTCATAGAAGGCAGTGTTCTGGCTTTAGTTCAACATTGTTCATCATAGAAAAAATTCAAGCTTTGGAATCACACAGACCTAGGGCTCCATCCTGGCTGAGACACTTATTGTCTGTGAGAGCTTGAGCAAATTATCCTTTGTGAACCTCATTTTTCTCAACAGCAAAATGAAGCTAATTCTATTAATTATATTGGATGTTATGCACTTTACCTGAAAGAAGGCAAAATGCCTGACCTATAGCAAACACCCACAGTTGTGGCTCTTCTAATTATGTAGCTCAACCTACTGATCATTTCCACTGAATTCACCATTATGTGGGGGCTGGGGAAAGTGTAGTGGGGACTGAATCCCATTTGGTTATGAAGCCTTTATTTCTAAGGCGGACAAAGTAGATGTCATTTTCTGCACTGCACAAATGACCTCCACATCCTCCTATAAAACTTTTGGGGTTTGGATACATGATTACTTCAATGAGACATTCACAACAACAACTACAGAACAGCTTAGAATATCAGGGAACCCTCAGAAGACCAATGAGTATACAGGGATATCGTATTAGTTAGTAAAAATTGTGCGTGGAGTAAACACGGCAGTTACTTTCAGTGGCATAATCTCCATAGTTTCCAACAGGAGGCTGGCAAATTGGAAAGGAGGGAAAAGAATATCTCAGTTTTCCTACTTTGAGGTTACAGATGAGCCACAGAGCTACCATTTGTATTTGCAGGTGATTTCAATCATTCTGCATACACACTCACCCTGGCAACATTTCAAAGCATTATTCCACATTACGGTAGTATTTTATCATGCGTCACAAGTCTGCCACAGTTCTCTCCTTGGCAAGAAAGTGCTCCAGGCTAAGTATCAGATTTTGTCAGTAGGAAAAAAAGGAATTGTTACAATCCAGAAGTGGCTGGGGAAACATACCTTCAAGTGCTACAAATTTGTAAAGGTAAAGCTCCAGTAGAAAGAAAGACTAGGGACAAGCAAGCTTATGTTCTGTTGGTTTCTGTATGTTCTTTGCTATGTTCCCCGCTTGGGCACTAGACCCAGCTGGGGCAACCTACAAATTCTCATGCTCACAATGGAGAGGGAGATGGAAGTTGCACCCCGAGTAATTTACATCATCTGGTCTTTTGTGTCTGTCACCCAGGGAGGTGGGTTCATATCCTCACTGACATGGATTATCTGGTCACCTCATTCTGCCTTTCTCTTGGTGAGACCCGGGGCTGGCTTGAAAAGGATTGTGTGCTTCTCTCCATTTCATCCATCCAATCAAGACATATTTATTTGGCATCTTGTCTCTGCCAAGCCTTTACCAGACACTGGAAACCACAGTGAAGATGACAGACATAAGCCCAGAACTTACAGGTGCCATGTCGGAGCCTATGAGGGGTGTCCAGGGTCCTAGGGAAGCACATGGGTGAGGCATTGACTCAGATTTTGGTGGGGTAACATTTACATCAAATTCCAAAGGACACATGATTACAAGGAACAACCCAGTTCCTCCTGTCCCTGCCTGCCTCCAGTTCTTAGCCTGTCTGAGGGACAGGTGAAACTGGGATATGAAAGAGCATGGTACAAATTCAAATACCTCCTTATTTCCCAAATATCAGCCAGTAATCACAGTTTCTGCCATGTATAGGAACCACTTTTACTGTGATTTATGTTGCTTCAAATCAACTTCCTTTTTCTACCTGAAAACATTCATGGAAAAAGAAATGGCTGTATCATTCTTGTAACAGAAGAGTGGTAGAACGTGCTATAAATAGAAGGCAACTACAAAAGTAAACATAATGAAAAATAAAACGGTGTTATTAAATTTCATCGGGATGCTGCTGTTTGAGCCTGAGGCCTGTTCTCTTCTGGTACAAAAAAATGGGAGATCATCAAGCCTTAGAGCAGGTGTGAAGGACAAAGGAGCATCAAACTCAGCACGATCCTGGAAAGAGCACAAGGAGAAGGGGATGTTGAAACTAAACAATCACTGTGAGATTCTGCATGCTTTAAGGTCATGACTCTGTGTGACCTAAAACCACCTGTGTACCTCCAAAGGAACATGTCCCACAAGTGGTCCAGGGGAGTGAGAACATGAAGTTGCATGCAATGCAGGAAAGAGATAATGAAATGAGTGGCTTTGCAGGCCTTGTTAAGGAGTTTGGATTTCATCCTGAAAGGTTGGAAAACCAGGGAAGCAAGCAGATGGCTGGTTGGCATGGTCTGACTTGCATTTCAGAAAGACCCCTCACCTGCAGAGGGTGGGGGCCAGGGATGGACCGTGAAGAGCAAGCTGGAAGAAAGGGTATGCAGGGAGGCTTTGGAAGAACCCAGAGGTAAGAAGACAGTGGCAAAAACTAGAAAAGTGAATGTGGGGAGGGAGAGAAGGAAAAGAAACCTATAAAAGTTCTTGATTAAGTGAACATAGCAGATACTCAAAATGTTTTCTAAATGATGTGGCTCTAGACCTTTAGAAAAAGCCAGGTCAGTCCACCTGGTCTACCAGCTTTTGGCCAAGAATCCATAATCTCTCAACTCATCCCTATTGCCCTCCCCAGGCCTCCTTCCTACATCCTGCTATGGGTCTCATTGTTCTTTGAGATCCCTCTGCAGTGAGGTCTGCAAACTAGACCTGAGAGTTGATAATGATGTAGTGCCTCTGGGTTCCTCATGGGGTCTGGAAAGTTCTCAGTTTCTCACATTATCTCCCACTTGTGGCATGGCATCAGTTTTAACCATGGTAATTTTATGCCCAGGGGAAATTTGGCAATGTACAGAGACATTTGTGGATGTCACAAGTGGTGGGGAGGGGTGTGTTAGTCACATCAAGCAGGTGGAGACTAAGGATGCTGGTGAACATCCTACAATGCACAAAACGACCCCCCACAACTGAGCATTAACTGACCAATAATGCCAATAGTGCCTGAGTTTGAGGACCCCTGGCAGGACAATGGCAACACCAAAAAGTGTTGCATGATGGCAGAGAAAGAAGGCTATAGAGGGGCAACTGCTTCTATCAGGACACTATTATTTGCATTGAATAGACTGTGTGCCATTACAGGTGTGTGCACTAGGGGAGAGAGGGAGGTTGAGGGTGAGGAAGCACTGCTTCCTCTGAGTTTAACAGTATTGGGATCAGACCCAAGGCTGGGCAGCCAGTTGGAAGACAGCAGCCAAAAGCAAGCCCTGCTCTCTCAGACACGTAGGGCTGCTGGAGTGCTCCCGTGAGGACAGGAGAGGCTGTGGGGTGAGTATCCAGGCAGATCAGGTGTATCCACGGGAGGAGCTCATTCAGCCGAGCACCCCAGCAGGTATATTGAAATTCCAGGAATCTTCCCACTGCTTTGGCTAGTCTCCAAGCCTGCCCAGGAAATAAACATCTCTGTTTTCAGAAGATGGTAGCAATAATGACTTTTTCCTGGGGGCCGGGGGGGAATGCCAGAAAGGTAAATACTTTGTAAATCACTGCATGTCTCCTGCCAGCAAGCTTTGAGTCTATTTGTGAAACATTTATCTCCTTGTATACTCACCGACACACCCCAAATTATCATTTAGTTAATAAACCTAATAGCTTGGGGGCGCCTGGGTGGCGCAGTCGGTTAAGCGTCCGACTTCAGCCAGGTCACGATCTCGCGGTCCATGAGTTCGAGCCCCGCATCAGGCTCTGGGCTGATGGCTCAGAGCCTGGAGCCTGTTTCCGATTCTGTGTCTCCCTCTCTCTCTGCCCCTCCCCCGTTCATGCTCTGTCTCTCTCTGTCCCCAAAATAAATAAACGTTGAAAAAAAATTAAAAAAAAAAACAAAAAAACCTAATAGCCTGAGGTATGCCAATCAATAAGAAAGAATGCAGAAAGCTGAATCTGAGGCATCATGGTATTGAACTATCTGCAGAAAGCTATGAGATCTTCCTCTATAGTGAACATGCTTCCAGTCCACTGGGATACTAAGAGGGGCTGATATGTTCTTATCGTATTTGGGAAGTTAGAGAAATAGTATATGCAGACATTCAGTTCTAATTCATGAATGAGATGGACATTGAATTTCTCTTTATTCAATGAATGTAGAGTCTGTGAATAAGAATGGATGGGCTTTCATGCAAACTGGAGGCTCTGTTTCACTTCTGTGGACAGGAGCAACTCTGTCTTCATCATGTGCACACAACAATCCAGTAGTTGACTACATAAGCAAATATTTTTAGGGAAAAGCCCCTCTGAATAAATATATAGGCATATTGAAAGACTTTTATATACTTCTTTAGGAATCAGGCAGATCTAGTAGACAAAGTTAGGATGTGTAAGAAGTAGACAACTTCAGAGTCCTATTCTTCACTATAAATTGGAAAAGCCTGATTTTTCTCCCTTGCTCCCCTCCATATTTCCTCTGTGAGTGTTGCTGGGAGGTCTCTGGAAGCTAGGTGTTAGATAAATGCATATTTGGAGCTTAGGTGCTTATAAGCTATAGCAAAGATATCCTGCTTCGTTTGGGCACCAAAGTCCATTGATGGGTTCAACATTCCCATCCTAACTGTGGAAGTAAATGGCAACTCCCAAAGGACCTTCTCCCATGGACTGCATCTTTTTTTTTTCTTGAGTTTCCCTTACAAGGGAGCACACAGAGAATCCTCATTTAGGAGCAGATGGAGGTAAATACCCTGGGTTCACTGTCCAGCAAATGCATCCAGGCTGACTTCACTGATCAATATTGCACAGTGAGAATACCACTAAAATTCATTAACAGGACTAAATCCATAACTTTTGCCATCCCTGAGACCACTGGGAGTACTTCCTTTGTTTACTCTTGGGCCAGGGATTATCCTTTCCTTGAATTATAGTGAAATCTGTCTTAAGTGATCACCTAGGGACCATCCAAAATTGGTAACTTGGTAGAGGTTGAACTTTAGCTAAAGGTCAAACAAAATTCTCTGGAAACCTTAGGGGTTGCTTAAAGGTGAAAGAAAAAGTTGAAATGAAAATTGACTTAATCCCTGGTTTATGAACCAAGTAGCACAGCCAAGCAAGCTGAGGGATGCATTCAGGTCATAAATGCATCTTGACTTATCTTTCTGAAATGCCTCATCCTTTCTGTCAAGTGCCATGGCCTTTCTGGCTTGTTAATCATATGCCTAGAAATGCTTTTATTTTCCAAGGATGCTCATACATTTTGAAAACCTTGTGCTGTGTGTTTGTGACCCATGAAAGGGGTGATGTTACATACCATCTCGGTCAGGCTCTTCTCACCACCCAGAGAATGGGAGCCACCAAATGCCTTGAAGATCCTAAGTGTCTTTACCTGGGAAGTGGAAATTGGCTTAACTAACATCAGGACATCCATTCAGTGTAGTAAGGACTTTTTAGAGGAAGAGATCCATATTCTGTTATACAAAGAATTATCTTTATGTTGTATCATAGAGACATAGCATAGAAAATTTAAAAATATAATCTATCTTTTGATACTCTATAAAGTACTCAGAGTAGAATTTTAAGCAATCTTGAGGTAGCTCTGGAACTTCCAGGCTAAAGCTAAGAAGGCAAAGAACAAAGGAAGATGGACCAGTGTACTTTCCTTATTCCTTCCTGTAAATAGAGAAAGAACCAGATACATTGGGTCCACATCCCAATGGTGACACGTTTTGTAGCTTGGATTGATCACTGTAACCCACTCAGCCTCTATTTCTTTATCTGTAACAGGACAAGCAATAATAATCCATATAGATGGCATCTATTAAACACTTAGATATCATATCCTAGACTGGCCAGAGACTTCATAGATAGTATATCTTGATGAATTCCCACCATAAGATTTGTGTGAGTAATGGTATTTCCATTGGAGGTGGTAAGAGTGTCCGTGAAATATTGGTCAAAAATACAAACTCTGCAGGAATGCTGAGGACCTTCATTGACATGGTAAGTGAAAGTCACAGCGCAGCCTGCCTGCTGCCTAAGGGTATTTCCATGACAGTCAGTTTTATTCCTATGTTTCCCTGGGACCATGCATTTCATAGTCCTTGCACTGTGATGATAAGGGAGTTTCCCTACTATTTGTAGATTCCTCACATATTATTTAAACAGTGCTGAGTGCTGGGAGCACAGTGAGCCTCTGAACAGATGTGTTTTGTGCTGGCTGTGTTTAGGGTCACAGGCTCTGTTGTGCAGTCCAGGTCCAGGTGAAACAGAGGTAGAGGAAAAGGAATTAGGGAGATGGCCCTCGTGGGTGAAGCACGCTGCCTTAAGGATTTCTTGGTATGGAAGCAAGATTAACTCAGTACGCCCAGTTCAGGATATGTAGGCTTTTTGTTGTTCCGTATTAATGTTAATGTTATTGGGGCAATCTAGTTGATTTCTGTACAGAAGAAACTGGCATTCTGGAACAAGTATGTTTTCCTGAAGTGAAGCCATCCATACCCTCTGTGCCTTCCTCCTATAACAAAAGACTTCTGTGTGTTAATGGTAATGGAGCCAGTGCAGGTCACAGGTTTGAATCAGCTCAGCTCAGTATCCTAATTGAAGACTCCCTGGAAACCAGGTGGACAGCCGCCACAAAGGCAACCTTTGGAGACAGCCCAGAAATGGCATACATACTTGAAGGTTTGATTCTGTTGTCTCCAGCTTCCTGGAGCCTGGCTCTTGGTATTTTTCCAGAACAACTACCGCTCTTCCCTTAACAATATTTAATTTCTGATCACAGCTGTTGTTTCCAAAAGCACCCCAGAGCAAGAATGGCACACAATTATGCCATCTTCTTTCTAGAAATCCTTTCTTATGTCCAAGCTAATGAGCCAACAGCTAAATGAAAAATGCTTCACGAAGGCCTACAAACTTGGACACAGCTTTCCTCCCTGACTGATGTCATAGTGACGCCAAGTTATTAGCTTAACCTGCAGTCAGGATAACTAATTACTAGTCTGCATCCTCTTCCTTTCTAACAGTGGTGTGATGCTGGAAATACTATCCTTTACCAATAATGGCAATTCCACCATCTCCTTAGCCATTTTCAGTTATTCTTCATCAGGTGAAGTACATTCAACTCCATATAATTGTGAGGTTTCTTACAAAAGCTGGTTGATTAGTGGACTGAAACAAAAGAATAATGGGAACTTCAGGTCCACAGCTCAAGTCTACTCAGTGTCTTCTAAGAGCTTTAGAGGGGATTTAAGGTTAATAATAAATCTAGATGTTTCAACTAATGAATGGATAAAGAAATTGTGGTTTGGGGCGCCTGGGTGGCACAGTCGGTTAAGCGTCCGACTTCAGCCAGGTCACGATCTCACGGTCCCTGAGTTCGAGCCCCGCGTCAGGCTCTGGGCTGATGGCTCGGAGCCTGGAGCCTGTTTCCGATTCTGTGTCTCCCTCTCTCTCTGCCCCTCCCCCGTTCATGCTCTGTCTCTGTCTGTCCCATAAATAAATTTAAAAAAAACGTTGAAAAAAAAATTAAAAAAAGAAATTGTGGTTTATATACAAAATGGAGTAATACGTGCCAATGAAAAAGAATGAAATATGGCCCTTTGTAGCAACCTGGATGGAACTGGAGAGTGTGATGCTAAGTGAAATAAGCCATACAGAGAAAGACAGATATCATATGTTTTCACACTTATGTGGATCCTGAGAAACTTAACAGAAACCCATGGGGGAGGGGAAGGAAAAAAAAGAGGTTAGAGTGGGAGAGAGCCAAAGCATAAGAGACTCTTAAAAACTGAGAACAAACTGTGGGTTGATGGGGGGTGGGAGGGAGGGGAGGGTGGGTGATGGGTATTGAGGAGGGCACCTTTTGGGATGAGCACTGGGTGTTGTATGGAAACCAATTTGACAATAAATTTCATATATTGAAAAATAAATAAATAGATAAATAAATCTAGATGTTTCTATACAAGACCCTGATTATTCTAAAGCCTACTTTTCTATATGATAGGTCTAAAGAAATTCATACAAAAGAAGAGCCTGTCAAATTATAAGTTTGTCAAATTATAGCCCACATGCTAATCAAACCCACTGCTTGCTTTTGTAAATAAAGTTTTATTTGAACATAGCCATGATTTTGTGTTGTCTGTAGTACTTTTGCACTACAACAGTAGTGTTGAGTATTTGCAACACAAATGGTAGGCCTGCAGAGCCTAAAATATTCACTCTCTGGCCCTTTCTATAAAAAATAGAGTACTTATCCCTGCCCTATCCTAAAATAGGGATGAAGGGGTTAAACAACATGCTACAACACACACTCTGTGAGGGCAGAGATCATGGCAGTTTGTTTACCTGTATAGCCCCAGGGTCTCATGGGTAACACTCAACACAGAAAGGCATTAGATTTCCTTCCACTCTCTAGAAGTTCCCTTCACTTTTATTCTTTATCCACTCCCCATCCCCACTGACTATAGGATAGGAATCTCAGTATCATCATCTGCCTTCAATCTTACTTCCTCTATTTGCATTTTGTCAGCTTATAATCAAATGGTGTTTTTTATTAAACAAACTATCTTTTTAAGAAAAAAATTTAGAGAGAGAGGGGAGAGTAGGAGAGGGATAGAGGAAGAGAGAGGCAATATTAAGCGGGCTCTACACTCAGTGCGGAGCCCAATGTGAGGCTCAGTCCCACAACCCTGGGATCATGACCTAAGCCAAAATCAAGAGTCAGATGCTCAACCAACTGAGCTACCTAGGTGCCCCTAAACTAATGCTCTTAATGCTCCTTACAGTTCTGGGCTCTGGGGGATACAGTATGAACAAGAAGCCAGATCATACCCAAATCTTCAAAGAGATTACTCTCGTGGGAAAGACAGACAAAAACAAGTAAACGCACAAACATTCATCATCTCAGATAGCGAGAGGAAACAAGGTAATATGATAACAGTATTTGTGCTGGAGCAAATGAATTTTGATAGAGGTATCAGAGAAGATTTACCAAAGAGAGAACATTTCCCTTGATAACTAAAAGGTGAGAGACAAGTCTCGGGAAACCTAGGGACAGAGAATTTTCAATGCAGAATAAATAGGGAAGGAGAAAGCCTTAAGTCTAAGATAAGCTTGGCATGCTCAGAAAATGTAAAGAAGGCCAGGGGGCCTGGAGCATTGGTGAACAGGCAGAAGGAGCTGTGGTTACAAAGGCAGGTGGTGGCCTAGAAGTCTTGTAGACCTGGTATGAGATTAGAGTTGTAGGGTATTATTATAAAAGGAAATGGCATGATCTAAGTTGTACAAGGATCCCTTTGGCTGAGCTGGAAGAAGGCACAGGTGCAGACAAGGGAATCGATTGGGAGGTTATCACAGTGTTTTGTAATAGATCATGGTACAGTGGAGGTGAAGAGAAGTGGGCCATTTGGCAGCATGTCTTTTTTGTTGATGAAATACAGCAGGTCAATTGTGTTGATGGAGTTGACTATGAGGGCTCAGAGACTAAGAACTAACTCCTGTTATTTATCTTGAGTAACCAGATGGATGATTAGCAATATTTATAGGAAAACTGACATAGGATGGGGAAGGTACTAGTCAGGTGTTTTCTTTTGGTTATCAGAAAAATGAGGTTGTTGCTGCATATGTAAGAGCACTCATCAGGGAACTTGTTGAATACACAGGGTTGGAGCTCATTAGAGAGTTCCAGGACAGAAACAAATTTGGGAGCCATGGATATGGTGTTTAGAGCCATGGCCTTAAATGGGATCATGTGAGTGGTTAGGGGAGTAAAGTAAATTGTTGAGTATCAAGGTCAGGCAGATACTTCCAGGTTGGGTATGAGAGAGTAGAAAAACTTTGCAGACAAAGGGCACTCCCAGTGCAAAGGGCCTGATGTGGACCACAATTGGAGAATGTAGCTGGAGAATGGTGAGTGTGGGAGAGATTAGAGCAAGATGGGGATAGAAGGGAGTTTGGATTTTATTCCATGTGTGATGGGATGACAGGGGCCCAAGATTGTCAGTTATAGGGCTTAAGAATCTGAGCTCTAGAGAAAGGATGCTTGCAATTGTCTACCATTTCTGCTGCTTCCTGGGCCAGGTAACCTTTTTGTGCTACAGTTCTATCATCTGTAATATAGAGGATGGTACTACACTCTACTGCACAGGGCTCTTGTGAAGATTAAATAAAATAATGTATGAAATGTGCTTCCATCAGTGCTGAGCATACAGTAAATGCTCAGTAAGTGTCTGCTCTAATTATTACTGGAGAGGATCACATGATCTGACTTACTGTTCAGTGATGCTGGACTCTACAGTCTCAAGAGTAGAAACAAGAGTAGGAAGTGGTTGTGGTCATCTAGGGGAGAGATGGGCCTTTCTTTAAATCCCATGGAGTCCCACCTCTTTCCGTGACTTTTCCATGATAGACACCATTCTGTCTACCTTGTTCTTTGGCTGTCAGAGCCAGTCATACCCTTATTTTGCACCTAGCATGTGAAATGTCCTATATTGTTCTTCTCTCATATCTCTGTGACTAAGACAGGAGCCTCTCAAGAAATGTACCCTGTCTTTGGCCCTTCCATCGCATTCCTAATCAGCACATGATGGCGATAATGCATAGCCATCACCCCCAATGAAGAGAAAAACAATAGTCTGTGTCAGCATGTAGCATCAGGAACTTATGCAGACCACGGCACATTCCCTAGGACACGTCCAAGTTGTAGAACAGGAGAAACAGAAAAGCTGTGGGACTCCAGCCTGAGTGCCTTGAGAAGCCAGCCAAGAGGAAGCCTCAGTCCCTGAGCTGGGAGTGAGGCAGAGGGAGTGGGGGCATAGGCAGGGATGGTGCCTCAGCAGGCACAGAGTTTTCAGGCTCATTTATATCCTGCGGATATGTGCAAAGAGCTGGACAGGCAATTCAAATTCATTTTTGAGGTCACAGCACCAAACTTGGGCTGTGTTAGCTCCCAGAGCCATTAATGGAGTAATGTGTTCTCTCACTGTGAGTGGGAATCAAAAAGACTTTAATGGGGCTTCATTAGATCCATCTGTCCATCCATCACCACTTGACGCCAGAAACAGGAACACCCCTAACTAATTAGATTTATCCTAATCCCCTTTCTGCCTCATCAGTCCTCCTCAGAAGCCATCTGTGGGTTTAGAGTTCAGACCCTTAAGAATTATGCTAATCAGTCTTTTTCTAATTTAAAATGTTCATCTGATGGCCATGATTTGAAACTTCTTGCTGTGACAAATGGGAATCCATTGTAAGATTTTGTGCTAATTTTAAACACCCTCATCCTCTGAAGTGCCACATAATGGACCATTTCTAAGAAAATAGTTAGGTGAAGATCATACAGTCTTGGGGCTGGACGGTTAGTAAGAAAACCAGAGTCAGCATTGGGGAGAATTTAAATTTTTTTTTTAACATGAGTAGGAGATGATTTGCTTTCATTTGTAGTCTCAAAAAGGAAGGTGCCTGAATTATTAAGCATGGGAATGGATTGTATATTTTGGTTGTGCGGCCACTGGTGTGTAAAATGTAGGGGAGAACCAATTCACAGAGGTAGGTGCCCAGAGGGAAATTATTTAGGAGTAGATTTTCATACCCCTTGCATCCTCTGGAGCCTGTGGCCTGGTCATTAGAGGCTGGTATGGAATGTTAAGCAGACTTCTGTGCAGAGAGGTCATCCCACATTGCGGTGGTTTGAACCTGGTAGGAGAAAGGGCACTTTCTGACATAGCACAGTGACATTTCCCTTAGAACCTAAACACCCCAGGCCTTTAGTGGGATGAATACCAATCATCAGCTTTGGTATAAGGCGGTCAAAACGGAGCGCTCCATGGAAAGACTGATACTACATTAACTACTTGTTGAGTGAATAGCAGAGAGTCGTAACTGGGAATTATAGCCCAGAGTGGCACTTCCCAAACTCAAACATGCCCATAAATCTCTTGGATCTTGTGAAAATAATTTTGATTCAATAGGTCTGGGATGGAGTTTAAGAATCTGCATTTCTAGCAAGCTTCTAGGTGACACTGACACTGCTGGTCTAGAGACCACACTTGGTGTAGCAGGGGAGGTTAAGAGTTTAGGGAGCAGGAAGAACCAGGTTCAAGTCCTGACCATTTACTGGTCAGGAAGCCTTAGGCAAATTACTTTCCCTCTGTACCTCTTTCATTCAACAAATATTTACTGACTTTCTACTATTCACCGGAAACTGAGCTCAGTGAAATAGCTGAATCAAGACAGAAAATGTCCCTGCTCCCCTAGTTTTTTTTTTTATTTTTTAATGTTTATTTTTGAAAAAGAGAGAGAGTGAGAGAGAGAGAGAGAGAGACAGAGAGAGAGAGAAAACGCTGGAGAAGGGGAGGGACAGAAAAAGGGACATATAGAATCTGAAGCATCAGAATCTGAGCTTTCAGCACAGAGCCCGATGTGGGGCTCAAACCCAGAAACTGTGAGATCATGATCTGAGCCAAAGTTGGATGCTCAACTATATGAGCCACCCAGGCGCCCCTTCCCTGGGATTTTTTAATCTGGTGGGGCGACAGATAAGAAAAAAGGTAAAGCAAAAATGTGTAATTATGGCCTCTGATCATTGCTAGCAATGATAGCAATGGTGGTTAATGTTTCTTGAGAACCTAGTAGGTGCAAGGCTTTATAGAATTTCATATACATCAACTGATTTAACCTTTAAAGCTGCTCTATAACATAGCTATCCCTATCCTTGTTTTCAGATACAGATATTGAGGCACAGATGTGAAGTATCTTGCCCAACCTCTTGTACTGACTGGTGGTAGTGACATGATTTTGAGCCAGACCCTCTACCTCTGGAATCCATGCTCTTGACTAGGGTTGGCAAACTTTTCCTGTAAAGGGCCAGGTAGTAAATATTTTAGACTCTGTAAGCCATTCAGTTTTTGTTGCACCTACCTAATTCTGCCCTTGGAGCACAAATGTTGTCACAGACAATATGTGAGGAGTAAGAATGGCTATATTCCAATAACAGTGCATTTACCACAGTGGCACTGGGCCCCATTCAACCAGTTGGCTATAGTTTACTGACATTGGTTCCTGATCATTATCCTCAACCAGGTTCTGAGATTTTAAGCAGTCCTGTACAATATAAATACAATGTCAGCTGCATGGGTACTGTTAAACTTTAGAGTAGCCATGTTTAAAAAAAAGATAAAATGTAAAATTATTTTTTTAAGTTTATTTATTTTTGAGAGTGAGAGACACAGAGCACAAGTAGGGGAGGGGCAGAGAGAGAGGCAGACACAATCTGAAGCAGGCTCCAGGCTCTGAAGTGATGGCACAGAGCCTAATGTGGGGCTCTCACTGACCATGAGATCATGACCTGAGCCAAACTCTGATGCTTAACCAAATGAGCCACCTAGGTGTCCACCCAAAAAAAGATAAAATTTTAATGTATTTTAATTTAACCTGAAATATACAAAATATTATTTCAACAGGTAGCCAGTATAAAATAATTATTGAGGTATTTCACGTTCTTTTTTTACTAAATCTTCCAAAACTGGTGTGTATGTTACACGTATAGTAGATGTGAGCCCATACTAGCCATGTTTCAAGTGCCCGGTAGACACATGGAGCTAGTGGATGCTGAACTGGACAAGGCAGCTGTAAAGTGCTTAAACTCACCCAGGCTAGAGCCTAAGATTCTGTATTTATAAGAAGCCCCCAGATGATAGTCTTCAGTCCATACTCAGGGTAGGAAGGATGCAGACAGACACCATCTGAAGCAAATACACTATAATGGACCCGAGGGAGCAGGTGATGTAGGGTAGGCTCTAAAAACTCTTTAAAGGTCTTTGCATTCAAACTGAAACCCAGAGAATGAACAAGAATGAGAAGAACAGTGGGAGAAGATGCTCTACTCATGCTCTAGATGTTTTAGATAAAGTGCACTAAAACATGCAGGCATTTAGCATTGAACATTGATGTCAGTATGGTATCTTGGGTTTTTGTTATAATGTAAAGGCAGGGAGATATACAGCCTTTGGAGGCCTCTGCATGCAGTCTTCCCCCAGACAAGAATAGATCCCCCTTCAGTGCTCCCACTGTTGCCCATATTTTCCTCACCACAGCACTTTCCATGCTTTCTGCAGGTGCCAGATTATTTTCCGTGTGGCCCACCAGGATTGTGAGTTCTGAGAGGATAAGCCTGGAGCTTGGCCACTGCTCTGTCTCTAGCCTAAATATCAGCTATGCTTGGCAGTAAAGATGGGGCCTCTTACAGAATATTTGGAATTCCATCCAAGGTACATCTGGGCATGGACTCCTTGAAATCTTTACAGGTGGGAATTCTCCAACTAAAGATCAGAGGAGGGAAGTCTTTTGCTTGAATCAGGAAAGAAAGTGTATTGCATGGTGTGGCATGTGCTTAATGGTCACAGGCAGGTGAATCACAGGCTAAATGGCCTGCAGGTATGTTAAGAGGGGTCCATACAGTAAGTACCTGTGAATCTAACAGATTTTAGAAGGAACCTTGGCTCTCCACTCCATGGTTTCCAACTCGTGTCCCCCATGAGGCTGCTGTCTCTCTTCACTGGTGCCTGCCTCGACTCCACCCAGAGCTGAAATCAGTGTTCCAGGTGCTGGGAAAGCATAAAAGGAAAGGGCAGGTGCTATGCTCACAAAGAAGAGCTACCTCACAGATCAGGCTGGCTCTACCAACGGAGCTCAGGTCTGTTAATGGGCTTGAGATGCTAACTGGTTGTGGTCAGAATACTGAGCTCTTCTGGTGGTCTTACTGGAGAGCCTCCCAAAATCCGCTTCCACCCAAGCTCTGCTGTGTTCATAGAGGGCCAACTTGCCTTCTTGTCATAACAGTTTCAGACATCTGTATGGCATTGCCTAGTCTAGAGAGACAGTAGACAGTGGTCAAGAGGACTGGTGCAGACACCAGCTGCCTGTGTTTACATCCCAGCCCTGTGCCTACTTGTGCCAGTTCCCAGACCTCTCTGGACTTATCTTGCTCCTGTGTTAAATGGAGATATTAGTGCTATCCTCCTAGGGCAGTTGTGAGGATTAATGAATATGCATAAAGGGCATAAAACAGTGTCTGAGCACAACCAGTGTTCACTGTTACTATCAGAAATTGCCTTCACTTGCATTATTGCATATGGTCCTTCCAAAACCCTTCAGAAAAAGCAGGGCTGGCTATGGCATAATTTACATTAATAGTAGAAGTGAAGAAAGTGAGAAAGAAGAAAGTGCTACACCTCAAGTTGAAGCCATCTAATAATTCACCTAACATTTACTTTATCCTTACTGGGTCAGGAGGCATGGATGTGCGAGGTGACTAAAGGTGACTGAAGCACAGTAGAGCTCTCCAGCAGTGGTGGAGATAGACGTATTACAGAAATACAAACCAGGGATTGAGGAGAGGAATTTTCCTGATCAAGGTGTGCAGTCGCACACTCCATGTTTTTGTAACATCATGACATTCCTGGGGTCCTTAGAGGCATAAGTATCCTTTGTGGGTTTAAACCTGGGGCCCATGTTCCCCCCAGGGAAGTTGTATGTACAGGTTATGTGTTTGTGTGCATGCATTTTTCTAGGGGAAGAACTCACAGCTTTGATCAGTTTCTCAATGGTAAGAACTCCTGTTCTAGAGGAACTCTGATGTAATTTGTGAAAATTCCCAGTAGCAAGTAGCCCATGTTTTAAGTGTAACCTTGTACCTAGATACCTCAACATTACTGGTCTAGGAGAAAGGCAGTTCTCCTAAAGACTCCGCCTCACTGTCTCTAAGACAGCCCTTTACTCTGTTCTTGCATGTAGGCATTACCAGTGATTTGCTGGTTGACCTTGAGCTAATTATTTCACTGCTCAGAGCCTGTATCTCCAGTACATGGGGGTGACAGCTTCTAGTTTGCAGATTCCTGGGAGGAATTGGGTGGTTTTACTGTCTTACACACACCAGATGTTACAGGCCCTCAGTGCATGTGAGGCTTCCTTCCTTTCCCTGGTGTCAAACTTTCTATTGGATCATGGCAGTAGATACTCTTGGAGAAGTGTCTTTTCTTCTTTTCACATTCCTATGCTTTCCTTCCTTAACTGAGTTTGCATTTCTTCCCAAGAATTATTCTTATTCCATGTCTTTGGCCTTTATTGGAGCAGGCTTATCTCTGGCTCTTTCCATCTGTTATGACATCTTGGGAAGACTTACTTGTCCTTTCCTCTCTGATTGTGTTGATTAAATAGAGTGGCTATTTCATTGGTTGTTCTCCACTTATGCCTTACATAATTGGCAACTGATACTTTGGCCTATTATTCTCTCATGTTACAGGTGGCAAGAGAAATTGCACTATTGTGGTCCTTATGAGAAAAGATACTTTCTGTTTTGTTGCCCTCAGAAAGTAGGAAGCAGGGATTGCCAACATTTTTTTTTAAAGAAAAGCAGCTGTATATAAACGTGGAAACATGCACCACCTTATGCCAGCCATTTCCAAGATTTGTTGCATTGATCTCCCAACTCCTAGGCAGAAGCAGTGTGGCTGGCATGCAGGTAAGGTCAAGGGCATGAGCTTGGGAGTCAGAAAGGCCCCATTGTAGACTCCATCCCTGCCATATGGCAGCTGTGTGGGCTTGGACACACCACATAGCTTTTCTGTGCCTGGGCATCTGTAAGATGGGGAGTAGTGTTATATGTACCGTATTAGTTCGCTAGGGCTGTCATAGAAAACCAACACGAAGTAGGGGGCTGAAACACAGTGAAGCAACTGTGTTTTCTCACAGTCCTGGAGGCTGAAGTCTGAAATCAGCAGGGGTGGTTCCTTTCGAGGGCCCTGAAGGAGAATTTGTTTCATGACTCCCTCCTGGCTTGTGGGGGTCTGCTGGCAATCTCTGGCATTTCCTGGCTTGAACACCCATCACCCCAGTATCTGCCTTCGTGTTCATATGACATTTTTTCTGTGTGCATGGCTTTCTGTGTCCAAACTTCCCCATTGTATAAGGACAGCAGTCTTACTGCACGAGTGCCTGCTCTAATGACTATTTCAACTTGATTCCTTCTGTAAAGACCCAAGGTTACACTGGGAAGTACTGGGGTTTAGAGATTGAACAGATCTCTTGTGGGGCGGCACCGCTCAGTCCATAACACACACCTACCACAGAGGGTTGTTGGATGGTTAGATGAGATAATCCACAAGAAGAGTTTAATAACTCAGTGCCTCGCACATAGCAATTCCTTAGTACATTGCTTATTATTCGTGTGGGAATTTCTCATGCCCTAATTTCTCACCTACAAGTCTTGGAGGTTTTCAGTTTCTTTTGCTTCTCCTTTTCTCTTATTTTTCATCCACTAGAAGGCAAGTAAATGTGAAGAGAAAAGGCAAAGTATAGACCAGTCAAAACATGGAAGGTTACACCATTTGACCATCAGAACTTTTTATACTTTAATATTTCCTCAGCCTAAGCTTATATTAGTAAAAAAAAAAAAAACAAAAAAAAACAAAAACAAAAAACAGATTTGTGTGTGTAAAAATACACTGAAATCTACTTTAGTCCAGCCTGTGTTAATTATTTGAGAAGCTTGTCTTAAATAGAATGATTTTGTTTGATGGCAAACTTTGAAACCTAAATAATTATCAGATGGCCATTAAAAAACAAAATCAAAACTAACCCACTGTCTGAGAAAACATGTTATTGGAATCAAATAAGCTGGCGGCCTAATCTGCAAATTCTGTGTGTACTGCTATGGTATCTGAAACATAATTATCAAGCTTAAGTTAATTAGACTAATGCTCAGAAAATCTGGCCTGGCAGCTTGTGGTAAGTAATTATATATACTGATTAAAAATGTAATACGCAGTGAGCAGAGGCAATGGAAACTCCATTTGAAACAGTGTGTGCACATGTACAATTAAGAAGCCACGTAGAAGAATGCCCACAATGCAAAAGAACTTGGTAGGAACCAACAGGCATCATGCCAAGT
Organism: Herpailurus yagouaroundi; assembly: GCF_014898765.1. Classification (NCBI taxonomy): domain Eukaryota; kingdom Metazoa; phylum Chordata; class Mammalia; order Carnivora; family Felidae; genus Herpailurus; species Herpailurus yagouaroundi. Next base: position 9,176,294 of record NW_024412444.1, read on the forward strand.
CTTCTTCAGGGTGAGGAACAGATGTTCCCCCTCACCCAATGGGAGATGGGCCGGCTCAGAAAGGGGATGTGGCCATGGGTACTCACTGACCACCCAGAGCTGACTCAGAACTACCACCTCTGCTCTACCCTGTTCTTTCCATTTCTGTCAAGCTTCTCCTTCAAAGGATGACTAGCTGTGAGACAACTGAGGTCAGCTTCCTTGGTGATTTTCCAGATTCTGAAACAAGGAAATTGTCATTCATTCTTAGTCACAAATAAAGGTAGGATGCTTCCCTCTGTGCAAGCATAAACATACCTTTCATTCGCCCTTCTGCTTGCTCTTTGGCTTTCTTTCATTATTTTTGAAAAAGGGGAAAAGACACAACTGGAGACCCATAAGCAAAGACTAAGGACCCCCAACATTTGGCCATCTCCTGGGTTCATCATAAGTTTATTGTATCATAAAAATTTTGATTAACTAGAGTTGAATTTCAGATTGATGAGGATTACAGAGAAATCCTATTTTGTTGTGTATCACTCTTACAGTGTGTCTGTGTGCCTGCATTAGTAGTGCCATGTGGTTGAAAGAACACAATCAAACCCTTCTCTGAGGACTGAGGATGGCTACAACTGTGCATCCTTTTGAGTATCTGTTATGGTTGGTTGATTTGGGCAAGAAGTATTTAGTGAACACCTATGTAACTAATTCTAGTCTTTTAAGGTCTTCACTAAAGTTACTAGATTCAACTATGTGATGTTGTTTTGAAGGCTAAGGGAAGATTGAGTGTTACTAATAGGCATGGTTTTGCCCTCATAGAACCTATAATTTAGTGGGGAATATATTTTCAACACAATACATGCCCTGAAATGGACCACATGAAAGGGTCACCTGGCCCAGTCTTGGGAAAGGAAGGGAATAAATGTATTCCTTGCAGAGAATAGTATGTGTGGAAGACTGGTGGTAAAACAAGACAGGATGTTGAAAGAACCACTCCTACTTAAATAAGGTAGGCACAGATGGTGCAAAGGATTGAGAGATCGGGTGAAATGGTAAATAGGAGCCTATCGTGCCAAGAAAGTCATGCCAAAGGCCAATAACTCAGGACCAGAGCATTTGATAGCAAAGGAAGGGAGACCGCCCTGGGCCACTACCTAGAATTTAATGTATACTTTTCAAATAAGAGAGGCCCCAATAATGGTTCTCTTGCTGGGATGTTCCAATTCAGAATCTAGGTGCAGGGCATGCCTATTATATTTAATTGAGGCTCCTTTTTAGTAGGGAAACATGCCAAGGCTTTCAATCTAAGACTTCAGAAAAGTCTCACACAACTCAATCTCCCCATCTTTGTTTCATTTTCTGTAAAATGGGAACAACAGTATTATGTCTCTACCCCAAAATTGATCCAATGAGATTCTGTGTGCAGAAATGCTTTAATTTAGACATCAGAACTTGGTTTCCATTGTGTAGCAGATGTTGGATGTTGTTCTATGAGAGAGGGCATGCAGGTTAAGGGAGTGAGCCCTAGAGTCCGAGCCACCCGTGAGCTGTAGGGTCACATCTCTCATCTTAACTTCCTCACCTGAAAATGAAGAAGGCAGCACCAGGGCTATTCAATGAGGCTTAAATGAGATCATCTCTGTACCAACACTTGGTACCTGGCACTTAGTGCATGCTCAATAAAAGTCCATTAATAATAACAATATAATTATGCCTCATTATTTTGGCCTCCCTTCCTTTGATGCTTTCACTTCCCTAGAGCAGGTCCTTGGCATTGGATCAAAAGCCTCTTTCCTTTGGCCAGGGGTCCATTTTCCACAGAGCACTATTTGTTCCTTGTGATTTAGCTGCCATTTGGCTGTAGGATTAAGTCCTGAATCTGACTCCCTTTTTAAGTAGGTGATCTCTCTCTCTCTACCCAGGGCCCAAATAACCACTTGCAAAGTGAAAAAACAGTCAATCAGTGTGTGGGGGGGTGGGGGTGGGGGGTGTTGATTGGTTGATTTGCTTCTGGAATGCCAAAAATTTGGTTTGCCTGATTTAATTTTTTTTTTTTAATTTTGGCATCTGCAAGACACAGTCTGAGTAACCATTTAGGAACACTCACAGATCTTGGACTGAAAACTTGGTTACTAGGCTTCAATCTAAAGTCAATGAACTAGAGTAGTTATTGCCATTTTGTAGCAACGTGGATGGAACTGGAGAGTGTGATGCTAAGTGAAATAAGCCATACAGAGAAAGACAGATACCATATGGTTTCACTCTTATGTGGATCCTGAGAAACTTAACAGGAACCCATGGGGGAGGGGAAGAAAAAAAAAAAAGAGGTTAGAGTGGGAGAGAGCCAAAGCAAAAGAGACTGTTGAGAACTGAGAGCAAACTGAGGGTTGATGGGGGGTGGGAGGGAGGAGAGGGTGGGGGATGGGTATTGAGGAGGGCACCTTTTGGGATGAGCACTGGGTGTTGTATGGAAACCAATTTGACAATAAATTTCATATATAAATTAAAAAAAAAAACCCAAAATCAAAAATTAAAGAGGGAGAGGAGAAAAATTACTTAGAAGTTAATGGCTTTTTTCAATGTCTCATCTATGTTTCCTACCTTAATAGCAATCAGCATATTGCTTGTGGGAAACAGAAACAGAGGAGGTAGGGCTGCAAAGCCCTTAGAATACAGTCTCGGTCTGAGAATCAGCATAAAGAAAAGGACTAAAAGAGATTATGAAATGTAGAAAGCATGTGAAATTTATATTACCGCTGCAGACATGTTTATTAAAATCCAGGCGAGTATTACTTTTGCTTCGGAAATAGGATATAAGAGGAAATTTATGGAGAGGAGAATGTTTGGATGACTATCTCACAGACATAAAGCTCTTAAGGCAGAGCAGTTTTAATTAAGAACAGCATCCTGTGTGAAGTGTTATACCCAAAATAGATCCTAGGGGGGATTCAGTGAAGGGATACATCAATTTCAGACATCTGGAATCCAATTAATAACTTCAGTGCTCTTACATAGCAAATGCTACTATGTTGTAATTTTCACGGAGGTTCTCCAAATGGAAGCTGGATTTCCACAGGGAGGGAAATTGCAGTCATCCTATGTTGTAAAATCTATGTTGCCCAAGGATGGCCATGTTTGTTTTCATTCATGGCCTGTTTTGCTGTAGTTATGCTTAGTGACTAATTGAGTATCCACAAGCCCATCATTCAAGACAAGAAACTACCATTTTGACACTATCCTACACCTACACCATGATGATGGGCCCACAGCCCACCCTTTCACTTACACCATCATCTGGAATCTCATGGTCCCATTGCTTTCACTTCTTTTTACATAGTTTTAGGCATCCCTGTGCATTTTGTAAAAGGATAGATTTTTGAGTTGCTTTTTAACTTTATAACTTTAGCATCATGTAGCATATTACCTTTTATTTTTCCTTCATCATATGTTAAGATTTGGCCATACGGGCTAATTGTCTCTGTCAAACAGTCATTTTGATCACTGTGTAATATTTCATTATATGACTATATCTGTTTATTCATCTACTTTCTGAAGAATACTGATCACTTCCAGGTTCTTGCTGTTTTAATTAGAGCCACTTTGAACATTCTCATGTACAGGAGAAAACTTTCTCCCAGGTATATACCTGGATATAATATTGCTGAGTCACAGGGTATTGTGAATGTCCACTTTAGGCAATCATGCCAAACTATTTTCCAAAGAAGATGCTCCAATATATCCTCTCACCTGAGGTCCGTAGTCTCTCTGGACCACAGAATTGACAGACTCAGGTGTAGCTCAAATTCATCAGCATTTGAAGGTGATATTTGTATGTGAACTTGTGCTGTGCATCCGAAGAAGCTAAGATGTATATGTAGAGGTTGGGGAAGAGAGAGTCAGACTCAGGGTGAAGACAAATGGTCTCTTGGCACAGCTTGTCAGCTAGGGTCCCACTGTCTCAGGGAGGGGTAAGATTTCAAGCCAGGGTACCAGTGCCCTTAGGATTGTTTGGACTGGAGAATTTTAAATATTGGTTTCAGACCCTGATTCTAGAACAAGAATTTTTCAAATACTTGTTTCTTTGACTTTAAATAGATACCAGAAATTTTAAGAAGCACTTTCAAGCATTTTGATCTTTTATCCTTTTTTTAAAGGTTGCTTTTTAGCAACCAAACTCCTTTAAACCCCTAAGCAGCACTGAGATGAGATTAATTAAAATATTAGGACTCTTTTTATGGGTTATTTGTGAAGTTATAACTCCCAACAATGACATTTTAAAATCAAGCTATACACACACACACACACACACACACACACACACACACACACACATATATATATATATATATATATATATATATATATATGAATCAAGCCTGGATTTTCATATATATAGTTATATTTACTGATATGCCATTTATATAAATCCCAGGCTTGGCCCTTTCTATAGTGCCTCTTGAACATCTTAGTAGTAAATAAATGAGAGGTTAGATTCAGGAAGCTGAAAAAGGTGAAAGGATCTCTTTTCTAGTCTGATGTTTCAAAATAGTCACAAGCCTGGCATTGCATTTTAGGTGTTCACTGTAGTGAAGCTGTATGTGTATGTTTGCAGTTGCCTTACATCTGTTTTCTGTGCTGATTTCTGGATTATGGTCACTTATAGGGTATATAAAATGAGCAGTTGAGCCTATAACAAGGAAATTTCAGTTTCTTTCAAGTATTCTGGTTTTTGGTTTCAAAAGGCATTTGAAATCTTCTGTGACAAAGATCTGCTGTCACGCATGGTAAACTTAGTGTTTCAGCTGCATCCAAAGCTTTATATCTTCATTAAAGAAGGTATTTAAATGAAATAGAGAGAGGCATTGGGGAAAGGTTGGCTCCTAATTTATTTGTGCAACTCGCAACAACGCAGCTTTGAAGGACATTGGAACAGTTCCATCAGAAGTGAATGGGTTTGTGAGTAACAGTATGTTACATTCAATGGGTGTGTAGCAGGGAGTGTGGTTTTGTAACCAAAGGCAGAACAATTATCTTGTAAAAGGAAGAAATTCATAAGCAATCTAGGGAGTGGTGAGTACCCTTAGAATATAGATCTTATGTTAGTCATTTGTCATCTGCCAACATGTGAGTCCTGGTGCAAGGCACCTGGCCAGATGGTGTTGCGTAGCTCTTTTAGCTCCACCAAACATATGGTGAATATTCGGAAAGATGCTTGTGAGGTCACCCTGTGTCCTCACTGCTCCTCGGTGGTAACCACTTGTGCAAAAAGTTTGCCACTTGTTTGCTTTTCTGTGGAAAATGTCCTATCAGGATGGCCTGGTATTAAGGACAGGTAGAGGCCCAGGAAGCAAAACTGAACCCCCAAAGTGGCATTTACCTTATCTCACAAGCAAGGCTGGGCCCAGCTGTTCCAGCTGGCCTCTCCTCCTTCAGCCCTTGGAGTCTAAAATTACCACGTCTTCACTCGATTCATATTCTTCTGAGACCAGCAAAAAGTAGATGCTCCACAAAGATGATGTGACTGAATCATCCCATTCCTCTCTCTTCTAGTACTTGTGCCTCTGCTACTAAAAATAAGGGGATTTGCCTGCCTCTTTGGGTACTTCCTCATTCTGCTCCCATCACTGACCTTCGGCCAGTTCACAGACCATGTGGATACCTCTGCCCTTCCTCTGGGTATGAGTACTTGCTGAACCCTCTCAGCCTCCTTGTCACCTCCTCAGAGCAGCCTTCCCTGGCTGCATTGTCTGATGTACTTCTCTTATTCTCTGGAATGGTAGTAATCGATTTGATTTGAATAGTTGCCAATTGCCTGCCTTTTCTCCTCAAATGTAAGCCTCCTGAGGGCAATAAACCTTGTCCAGCTTGCTCACCATTGCACAGTGTAATACCATGTGGCATACATATTACTACTATTTGTTGAATAATTGAATTTTGAGTTCTGCAAAGAAATAAGCTTCCAATGCTTGGGGCACCTGGATTGTGCAACCCCCAGCCAACAGCTCACTTAGTTCAGCATCTCCAAATGGGTTTTATTTTGAGGGCTTAGTTGTTGCTGCCTGGATTGTGTTGAGCAGGATTCTGAGGCCATATCTACAATAGGGTGTGCCTGGTGGTGTGCTTCTTACAATACAGATACCCCACTCTCCTCGAGGAGAGCTCTCTTGCCTGGGCTGTGTTTCTAAAGGTTCTGTAATGGGCCTTTGGAAGAAGAATCTACACTGTAGCAGGAGCAAATATGGCAACATTCAGGAGATTCAAAAGAAATGAGAAACTGGCCCCTTGCCTTTTCTCTTTCCTCATTCTGAGTACCACAAGTTGACGTCACTCTAGGAATAAAGGAGAACACTCTTGCTCAAACACCAGTATCCAAGACATGGGGTGGGAGGAGGGGAGGAGGGAAGGCCTGTGGAATATGGCTGGTGAGGAAATTGGTTTTTGAATTAACATTTCCTTTTCTGAAGTTTGCTCCATCATGAAACTCCCTTTCAGAAGCAGTTTCATTTCATTTCTCAGTGAGTGCATTTCTAGAAACAGGAGGCCTGAGGAAATCAGACTGGTAGAAATCTCTAGTCCCTGTTGCTTCACCAATTTCCTACACATTAAAAAGCCAGTAAAACTCAGCTACAATGGAGCCTGGGGTGAGGTGACAGAGATCAGTGATTATTTACTGAAAACTTGCCTGAGATGCAGTTGTCCCCTCAGAGGAGGCTGCCCTGCCCAGCCTGATCTCAGCTGGGAGGTAGATCTCTGTTTGCAACCTCTTTTCTTCTCTGTGCTGCTCTATCATCCCTGCTTTCAAAAATGTTAACCAAAGAAAAGTTGTCAAGAATTTACAGAGTGGATCCAATGAGTGTACTAGGAGCCTATAAACCATATTGATCCAGACAACTACTGTTCCTCAGTAGTCATGTGATGTTGGTTGAGTGATTTAAGTGCCTTGGAGACTCAGATGTTTCATCTGGAAAATGGGAATGTTGAACTTGTGCAGCCACTAAGTTGGGAGGGAAAGCACCTTTAACATATGCTTCTTGACTACATACTGGGTGTCAGACCCAGCAACTATTAAGGATACACCAATGGATGTTACTATAATTTGGTGATTTCAACCATACACATGAGAACTGGACAGAAGACTTTCTATCAAATTAACTATTATTGAGGGATTATAATGGGAATACCAAGGACTGCTGGGTTAGCACAGTTGATTTCTCTACCCAGCCCAGGTAATCACTATTGCCATCATGGGATTTTCATCTGAAATGATTGGCCCGATTGTTAGGTGGGATCACTCTCATCCCTTATAAACATGAGGCTCATGTGGTAAACTATGAAGAAAATTTTAGCTGTAAAATTTAATCCTAAAATTAATTCAGGTTTGTATTTTACTCTATGCTGATGATTCTCGAATGTAGTGACTCCCATATCAACACCCCTGCAGCCCTTCACGGTCCAGTCCCTGAGCCCTGTTCCTCACCTGCCCTGATGCTATGTTGTAAGAAAGTTCTAAATGGTGGCAGGCCAGGAGGCAGCATGGCAGATCCAGGAAGCCCCGTCTTGGTTTACCTTTCTCAAAGATTGTGCCTCTGACAGGAAGTGACTACTTTGTTATTTTCATTGAAATCAACTGCGTAAGACCAGGAGCAGAAACCTCCCTTGGCTGAATTGCTCCTAACAAGCTTCTGATGGAAAACTACAAATTATAATGTCTAGCCAATTAAAGCAATTTTATGATGGCAGCCATGTACTCCACCAAACCTGAATTACCCACCCTGGTTTGTACAGGTTTTATAGGGTTCATGGGATACTCTGAGAACCATTCACAGTACAGTCAATTGAGTAATATCGGGTCCAGATTGTGATGCTGGCAAAGTCTCATTTGCTGCTTTGGCAATAGGCTTGACAATGTGATACTTTAATGTATAATTGGATAAGCAATTGGGTTCTGTTATAGTACAGTGGTTTGGCATAATTATTTTCCAGTGCTGTGATTTTCTAGTTAATAAATACTTTTGGGGGTTACAAATTCTTAAACATCAACACTCTATACTCCTTGAAAGTAGGATACCATTAATTAATATAAGAGCTTATTTCAGCATTTTGGCCTCGTTGGCAGTACTAAAAAATTTTTTTTTGCTTTAACTCAAGCAAGTTAGGCTTAAGTCAAAGCTTAGACAACTAATCAAATGATGAATGCTTTGTGCATTACCTGGATTTCTCTCCATAAAGGGCAATGATTTGGACTTTGAAAACTTCACAGTGAACAGAGGGAACCAGAGGCCACTTGGTTGCACTTAGAAGTCTCACAATCTAGCCATTAGTTCAGGGCTCCAGCTCACACAGAGATTCAGAAGGGAGGCAGTTGCAGTGCCTGAGTGGCTCAAAGGGTTACATGTCAACTCTTGATTTCATCTCAGGTCTGATTTTAGGGTGGTGGGATCAAGCCCCTTGTCGTGCTCTATGCTAAGCATGGTGGAGACTGCTTAAGACCCTCTCTCCCTCTCTCTCTACTCCCACCACTCTGTGTGCGTTAGCTCTCTCTCAAAAAAAAAAAAAAAAGAAAAGGGTGGGGGGAGGCAAGTAACATATTTTTGCACAAAGAAATATTTACAGAACCTCAGGGTTCTATGAAAGAAGTAGCTACCAATGGTTGGCAGTACAGACATTATTTTGCATCAAATGAAAGCAAGAGGCGATACATTAGGACACCAAGAGAGGCCAAAGTGGGTGACTAACTGCTCAATAACCAGCACCGAGAGTAACGGTATTTAGTGTTTGGGGAGGAAACTTGTGCTCAAAGGATGCTGGCTGTGTGTATGTGACAGAGACAACATCCAGAATTATGAAATATCACTCAAGTCAATCTAAATGGTCCAGGAAATCTTAGGGAGTTTGGGAAGCAGGTAACTGAAGAGAGTCACATACTGGGCAGTACAGGAGTGATTTTCATACTGGTTCAGAGCAGCCTTGAGCAGGGGAGCCAGCATCCAAGCGTGCTTTACATAAAGTGCCTGGCAGGAAGTTGTCAAAGAAATATCTGCCTGAAGGGAGGCATGGAGATCCTCTCACTAACTGCACACACTGTAGCTAAGTCACCAGCACACTGGATTATGGGGCAGCTGAGTTTGCCTCCAGCCTGATGGGCCCCCTTCTGGTCCAGTCTATGCCTGCCCAGCTCCCATGATTTCTGGTCCAGCTGCTGCAGTAGCGGTCTCTAATTCATTCTCCAGCCAGGCCACTCAATGAAAAATTATTCTAAGCTTTTAATTTCCCCACTTCCCACCCTTTAATGTCTTCTTTTGCACCAAAAATAAAATTCCCATTTCTCAGCCATCCCCACAGGCTGCAAATTATCTGCCATGTCCCTTACTTTTCTAGTCAGTGACTCAACCAAGATCCCTTTTCCCTCGCTGTGCACTTCCGTTCCCTCTGCATGAAATACCCTTTTTCCCTGCTCTCGATTCATGGCTTTCTAGAAACTGTTAGCATCTCAGCTTCTCCATCATTTCTTCAGTGAGGCCTTTCCCCCCACAACCCCTCCCCCACCATTCTACCATCCCCACACATCACAATGCATTGGTTGCTCTTCAGAGCTCTTATCATTTTAAACTATTTTGACTTTCAATGTCTGTCCAAAAAGAAAAAAAAAATTCTGAAGCCTCCTTTGATTCAGCCCAATAGAAACAACTACATCCACATCCTAGAAGGCCCATGCTGTAGCCTCATACTTGCAGTGACTTTGCTCACCTCAGCTATACTTCCCACCTCTGGACCATCTTTCAAGGTTAATGCTGTGCTTAATCCTCTATTTCTGACATTGTTTTACTTCATCTATTTTCTCACTTGACTCTTTACCTTAAATAAATTTAGTTTAAAAGGAAATTTGAGATGACATCATAAATGGGAGATAACCCTCAAAATCAATATGATGTAAACAAAACAATCTTATTACATTCTAGCTAGAGTCTGGATGGCTCCTCTCTTTCTGTTAGAGGTCATGCTGGTACCATAGTAAGGACATGCTAGTACTAAGACTTTTGATTAATCAGATTGAAAATGGAGTAACTTTTTCTTAGCAGGATTCAAAGCTGTTTGTGGCTTTGAATCATAGACTGGAGGCCATCTTCTGGGCCAATGAGATATCTTTCCCATCTTTGTTTTTTAATGTTTATTTATTTTTGAGAGATAGTGGCGGGGAGGGGCATAGAGAGCGGGAGATAGAGAATCTGAAGCAGTCTCCACACCGTCAGTGCAAAGCCCGATGCAGGTCTCGAACCCATGAACTATGAGATCATGACCTGAGCCAAAGTCAGATGCTCAACTGACTGAGCCACCCAGGCACCCCATGTCTTCCCCATCTTTAAACAATGGAATGTTAAGGCTTCTCAAAATGGCAACTAAATTTCAGTTCTCTGACCACTCTGAGAGAAGGTCAGGCTTATGAGGAAAGCTAAGTCAGAACTCCTCAGGAAAGAGGGGTGCCAGCAGTTGAGGAAGCTAGCCATGGCATGAGTTGCAGTAGAGCTGGCATGCACCTCATGTGTTTGCTAAAGCCATTCCCACTGCCCAGAAATCACATGCTTTAAGCCCAGTGGAAATCCTGATTTTTTAAGTCAACCAAAGGCCCCACCTGGCAAGAATTACTCTCTTCCTCAGATATTCTGAGAACAGTGATGGAACTTCTAGCCCAGTTCTTATACCAGACTGACTTATATTACATATGTATAAATCTGTCTGCCCTTTGAGGTGGTAAGACCCCGGGAGGCACAGATTGTGGCTTATACATTTGACAGCTCCCATAATGCCTAGAACAGTGCCTGGAATATATCATGTGCTCAACAAAGGCTTGTTGGCTATATTGAAAATAGAGGCAGAGAATTAGTTCTAAAAGAAAATTATGGATTTACTTCCGTGTTCGTTGATATTATTTCCTTTTCAAGACTATATAAACACCTGTCTGAATAGAACCATCAACCCATAAGAAATAGTTTAAGCTTCCTGCTTTTTATGTTGTTTTAGAAAATAACAATGAAATATATTAACGTACTCTATAACAACACTCAGGTTTATATTCAGCACTTGCTTCTTTAAGAAGTGGTATTAAATCGTTTCCCCCCACCTTCCCCAGCCTTTGAAGACAACTTGGCATTTTATTACAGGTTAGTTCCAAATCCTGAAAAACATTTAAATTATTGTGAATCATTCTTCCTACTGTATTCCATTACAGAGCTATAAAAAAGTCAATAGCCAAGGCAGTTTGAGCATTACATCAGGGAATTGATCTTTACCTCACATACCTTGTGATAGCATGCTCAATGCCCAGGAAGGAGCAATATGTCAAAATTGACACCTATCACTACTTCAGTCAGAAATCCTGTTAACACTACCTTCTCCAAAATCATTTCAGGCAGATAAAGTGAAATGACTGCAGATACATTTTTTTTAATCTCTTTTCAAACTTATATGGAAATAGAATGCTCTTCCAAGAGCCATCACAGACTTCACTCTGTTGAGTGAATAAAGATTTTTTGGCTCAAATTTTTTTGCAAACTTTCTAACTCTGGTGAGCACTTTCCCCTAAAGAACCAAGTGCCTGTGAAAACAGTGTCAACTGTTCAACAGTTTCACTGTTGCCTAGAGAGGAGGTAAGGAATGTGCTGTGGTGTTGAGCACTGTCATGGCCATTTAACTTGTGTGATATGATTACCAGGAGGAAAGACGGAGCACTGTAGTGCATTGAACCCCAGACGCAGTCAACAGGAAGAAGTACCGTTCCTTCATGTACGACTAACAAAGAAAAACACTGCCAATTAAATTATGACACATCGTCGATTGTGGAGCACACTTTGATTTCAGAGATGTGAAAATGTGGAAAAGTGTGCACCTGAGAACCACTGAGCTGTGGGGTTTAAAGAGTACTCTTCATTTCATCCAATACTAAGCCTTAGAGTGAACAAAATGCTAGCTTTGATTTTGGTCTTCCTTTGGACAGCCTGTGTCTTTTCCTGGATTCATAGCAAGGCAGGTGTGGGAACAACCCAAATGTGAGCCAAGCACTTTCAGTGTTTAGGTTTTTCTTTTTCAAAGGGGGTCCCCCAGGCTGAGTTACCAGATAAAATAAAAGGAGAAGCCCAGTTAAGTTTGAATTTTAGATAAATAAGTAATACTTTTTAGTAAGAATATGTCCCAAATATCACATGAGATGTACAGGACACTCAGTTAATTTGATTTAGTATTTTTATTTGCTAACTCTGGCAGCCCTGATTTCAGGGTAATTTTGACTGCATTTGATCATTACCACATGCTTTTATTCTAAGACCTTGACCTTGACCTGTGAGGAGCCTCCATTGATACCTTTTTTACTCTTAACAACCTGGAGAGTTAGGGAGTATTATAGGTCATTTTAAAGCTGCAGGAGCTAAATTTTCTCCTCAGACTTCAGTGCCTCACTAGAGTCATTGGTTTGGGCCATACGAATTCTGACCATAGCTCTTAATCCTTTTAGTGTATTTAAGGTCCAAAAAGACACACGTCATTGGGGAACCATGAAGACAGGAAAGGCAAGTTTACTCCTGGACAAAACCTCTATGTCCCCACTGTGATGGGGATGGTGTATCCAGCCTGATAGTAGTAATAATAGCAGCAGCAAACACTAAGTACCACTTATTACTACTAAGTGCCAAGTACATCTACTCAAAACTCTTACTGCTCCCTTTTTACAGTGGGGGGAAACTTAGGCACAAAGAGGTTAAGGAGCTTGCCCTCTCATTGTCAAAGTCTGAGCCTAACCTTATCTTCTTGGAGAGATGTTGCTAGATGTTCCTTAGATAAGCCCTTCTCCCCCGTCACTCTGTATCATAGCACTCTGTTTCTTTACCAAGCTGAAACTCAAAAGCCTTTCAAAGCAGGTCAGGCCCTCCCAGCAGCAGCCCTCCCATTTGGAAATGCCTCCTCCTTATTTGTAACAAATCATTTGGCGCCTATTCTCCCTACCTGGGTACCCTTCATATGGGCAGCAAAAGGGTCTGTTCCATTTGTAAATCCCACCCCACCCCCCCACCATTTATAATTAACCATTTGGTGCCTATTCTGAGTATCCCATAATGACAATAAATGGGTCTGTTTCAGTGTTCTAGTGCCAGGGCCAGCCCTTAGCATTGTGGGGACAGAATAAATACCATGTGCATGAGTAAGCAGTCAGTGCCTTTCCCTGTGGACAGCCTAAATTAATCTGGAAGGTTCATTTGAAGTTCTCCCCTCCCCCAATAAAGCTTCCTTCTGGCATGTAGTGCCTTCTGCATAAACCACTGTTTGAGGTCACTAGAGCTTACCTCTGCCAGCCTGCAATGGCTTGCAGCAGCCAGGTTCCTGGGTTGCCTCAGGAAGGAAGAAATGTACCCCAAACTACACCACGTTTAATTTCTAAGTCACCTGGGTGCCTCTTTGAAGACGTAGGTCTTGCTCATCAGGATCATTCCTGGACTCCCTATTTCTGTAGAGAAGAAAAGCAGTTGTAAAACAGGGTTTGCAAACAACAGCCTCTCTTCTATTGACAGGGTGACAAGCAATGGTCTTAAAGGGAAATGTATTATTTCTCTATGTGCTTGGGCTCTATCTATACACATACACATTTCTCCCAAATGCCTTGCTTCTCAAGGAGTAAGTGCACCTCAGAATTAACTGAGAACTTTGAAAAAGTCCCCAAACCCAGGCTGTCCCCAAACAAATTAAATCAGAATCCCTGGGTGGACCCAGGCAATAGTGTTTTTTAAAGTTCCCCAGGTGAATCCAGTGGGCAGCCAGCACTACTGTTCTAAAGAAAGCCACATTTTTCCATCTGGGGCTTTTAGGAGGGAAACCTCTAAGTTTTAAAAACCATATACAGCAGAGCTTTGCAAATATGATTAGTTTTTGTTTTATTTATTTCTCTACCTCACATAAACAACTTCGAAGTGTGGGCACAACGTTGCCATCTGTAAGGCATATGACAATAACAGACGGTCTCCTAATAACCAGGGAGGCATTAACGTTCACAGGCTCTAAATTATTTGGATTCATCTGGTATGATCTGTGGTGATGAAGCCACTTAATGCTGGGTTTCTGTGTCTTTTCAATGGCAGCACCAGAAGTGGAAGGCCATATTTTCTGGGCTGTATATATTGTTCTTTGTCATCCTATTGAATTGTTACAAGATGGATTTATAACAGACCTAAAGCTAGTATCAAAATGAAAATTAGTTCTTGAGTAGAAAAATAGCAATCCTGTTTGACTCGCCTGTAGCGATGGTGTTCTATCTGCCTCTGCGAGGAGGGAAATGACTTCTTAATGTGGTTTTCTTCCACTAAGGAGAATTAAATCTATGTGGCAAAATGTAAAACCAGAGTGCTGGCAGCCAAATTCTGAACAGAAGATCCATGACCCTCATCAACATATTTGTGGCCCAGTTATATGCTAATGAACCTCATTTAGACTGAAACTTACCCCAAGTGGAAATATAGCTCAGCTGGAGAGCCTGGGTATCATTCCTTCACTGGTTTGCTTTGTGTGTCAAAGTTTGCTCAGAAATACTGGGGAAATTTCTCCATCTGCTCCAAGGGGCCACGTTGGGGGGAATGGGGTCTCTCTGGGTTAGATTTACAGTGATTTTGGCCCAAGATAGCAAACTCCACTATGTTAGTGGAGAGACTTTTTGCTGAGGCAGCAAGATGCTTTTCAAAGGACTGCCTTTTGGCTGGGGAGGGGACTGCGCCTGGTGGGTGGAACTCGCCACTCAGGTGGCAGGCAGCTCCTCTAGGATAGATAAAAAGGCAAACATTGTTGGGAATAACTCAGCCACTGCCTAGCTGGCTGATCTTTGACAAGCAAATGAACTTCCTCAGAGCTCAATTTCTTCCTTGGTAAAGATGGAGCTAGGCGGTGCCTGCCTTGTGTAGGGATTATGGTACAGATTAAATGAAATGGTGCAGGATGAAATAATATACATCAAAGAAACTACCGGTTCATATCATAAATACTGGCCATCATTGGTACTGTTAAAACATTTACCTCAATCTCTTCAAACGACTTACAAAATACTACACTGCACATCCTGTGAATTTATACCTTCAGCATTTTACAATGGATAAAGCCACACACAGGAATAACAAATTTAGTTAATAAAACTGAACTGCAATAGGAGATTAAGGGGGAAAATTGAGCTCTTCTAATGAAGAGCTCTGAGAACATCCTCTCTCTGGTAGAATGGAAATTTTATTTACTCTATATGCAAATCTGAGACATATACAAGATGTTTTTAAAAATAAATATGCGTGTTTGAAGAGGATTTTTAAATGATTTAATTGACTTAGATCGATTGTTAATTTCTTGATGTTTTCTAATTTTTTTTAACTGTTTGCCTGCTAAAGCCTCTTTTAATGGATATGCTCTTATTTCTTACTCAGTACTCATGGCTCTTGTACTGTTATCATAGATTTGCTTGGGCTATTTTGCTTCACTGAACAAAACTGCTCCGAGCTCATAAGAGAGACTAAGCCAAAGAGAATAGTAGGGAAGCCATAGGCCACTTTAGGAGAATGATCATGGGTAGGTGTAAAACAGTTTCTTCATTGAATGGTGAGTAAAATACATGAATGATGCCAGCCAAGCATAAGATACAGAGAGTACTGGGGATTACTGTAAATGGGAGGAAGCTCCCCAGTCTGTGACCTCCCACTTACAGCCTCCAGCAGACAAGACAAGGCATCGAACAGGCCACAGCATAGCCTGATCTGGTTATGTTATCACCAAAGCTGGAAATGTGGACAGTTACATGACACCTCCCCATTTTCAAATTTTGGCAACCAATACAATTAAAGGACATACACCTTTCAGCCTCTGATTTGCAAATTCTGTTTAGCCATCCGCACAACACTTGTTCAAAGATCCCAAGGACCCATTATTAATAAGCCTATTCCATTGTTTTCTCCAAAGCTCCAGAAACATGACAAAGAGGAAGAGGACTCCCCAACCTTGTGGAGATCTGAGGAGGAAATGGCATCAGAAGCTGCAGCACTAAGGGTCTACTTTCAGTGACTTTGCAGGTAAAGACTGTGCCTTCATCATCACTCACAGCTTCCATGGGGCCTTGGAAGGAGACTCCCTGCCCAGGATGGGGACACATAAAAATAGGTGCAGAGGAATTCAAAAGATATAAAAGCCTGAGCAGAAAAAACCCTGACCCTTGAGGCAGGGATTCCTACCTCTGGGTTTCCTCTTCCTCCCTGCCTCCATGTCACCTTCTACACAACTATCAGCTCACTTCCTTCCAGCCACCTTCCCCTAGCCCACCTGGGTCACCATCCTGCCCTTCTCCAGTTCAATCCTGCCAGGCAGCCCAAAATCTTTTGTAATGCATACCTGATCCTTTAAAAAGTTAATACCCACTGAGAGCTCTAGTCTCAGATTTCTACATAGGCTGGAAGGGGCTTGTGAGCCAGCTGACTCACTATCTTCTGACCAGATCAGTCTTTCTTCCACTTGGGCCTCTTCTCTTCAGCTGCTATTTGGTAAATTGCTTTTGTAAATTCCCTTTAGTTTTGGCTGCTGGGAAGCTCAAGGCCACAGGGAAAGGGCAGACATGATAGAATTATCTCTTTGCATTAATGATGTTGAACTGTTGAGAGATGACAGATTTAAGATTCTGGTGGAAAGCTGTAGCCAGTTTCCTTTTTTAAAATGCATATCTGCGCCAAATATTTATAGAATATCCAGGAGCTTATGGATCTTCTGAAATGTACTAATAAATGGGGTTGCCATGAAATATTGGGGCATCCCTAGACTAAAAATACCACCTATATTTTATCTGTCAACCCTGTTAAAAACAAAACAAAACAAAACTCCTTCCATGGTCCTCAGATAAAGTGTCTCTCTCCTAAATAGTTTTTTTCCTTTTGGGAATTGTCTGCTTCATCTGGTCTTGTGTTTATACTATAAGCTGTTGAAGTAGATCAGACACAAATTAAAAACACAATTAGTGAATACTGGTAGCAACAGGATTATATAAAATTATATCCACTGCTTAGTGGTCATGATTTTTAGGTAGAAAACATGTTCATTGTATTCCATTTTCCCTTTGAAATAGGAGTCTTTTATAGTTAGTTTTTAGTATTTGTGCATTTCTTGGGCATTCTTTCCTCTGCCTCCTTTTTAAAGTATTCCAATTACTTGAAGACCAAGTATCAACTAGGTCTCCCCCATTATTGTTCATGCATGTCCTAGTGCTCAGCCACTTGCATTCTAGAACACTTACTTCATTGGAGAATGAAACTGGAGAATGTCACTGGCTTGTCAGCTGCATTCCATTCAATTGCCTGAAGGGATATAGTGTAGTGCTAGCAAAAGCTGTCTTTGATCATTTATTTCTAAAATTTTCTACTGTTCACCTTCTCATTTCTTCCTTCTTCCTTCCTTCCTTCCTCTGGATCAAGCCAGTCTACCTAAGAACACAGACCCATAGGCATGGCTGCAGATCTCCTTCTGTTCCTCTTCTGAAAGCCAGTGTGTCATTGTGGGATGTCCCATTCAAATGGGGTTGCTGTTCTTCAGACTCAACTTACTAAGCTGATCTTTCCTTTTTTCTTCCAGGTTCTTATGTAATAGGGACTTCCAGATCAAGGCAAGAAAGCTCTAGACTTTTCCTGAGGCTTGCTGAATTGTAGGACTCTGTGTTAGAATGCATTTTCTAGACATTTTAAGAGGATTTAAACTTACTACCCAAGTTTCCTGTATGCTTTGCTTCACCAGTTTTTGCTTCTGTCATGCCTTGAGGCCTAACATCTCCTGTCTTCTGGGTGAATCAACTTGCCTTGGAAGTCTTGCCAGAAAGACATTCATCCCAGCTTGCTGTACAAACTATTGCCACAATGCCTGTGGGTTTTTTAAATTAATTAGCATTAATATCTCTCTTTAAAGGCCTTTGGTTACAGACCAAACAAATCACCTTCAGTTTTCTCAGCCATCAGAGGTAGGAACAGAGAAAAGGAGTGATGATGATGTGGGTTGCCAAATAGCTCAACTAGTAACTTGGAGGCTAGGGACTTAAGCATAGGGTCCTAAGATTTTACCAAGAGCACCATCACATCCTGCAATATAAAAGGATAATACATATTTCCCCTTAGAGGCAAAGGTTTGATACCCACTCTCCTTCCTCTTCAAAATGCATCTGCATACCAAATGTTTATGTAATGTTAAGGGATTCATAGAACTTCTGAAACTTCATTAATAAATAGGGCTGTCATGCAATATTTGAATATACCTAGACCTAAAAAAATTATTCATTGTTTATGTGAAATTCAGATAAGCTTGACCTCTCCAAGGTTTCCCCATTACACCCTCAGCAGCAAGTCGGTCTTAGGCAGAGCCAGTATGAAGACACTCATGTTGCTTACCTGGGAAGACTGCACAATTCACAACACGCACAAAGGCAGGTAGGCTAGGGTTCAGCCCTGGAAAGGATAATAGTAGCCAACATTTCCAAGTTTCTAAGATACAGGTTCTATTATCCCATCTTGCAGATAATAAGAAAACTGAATCTCAATGATGTTAAGTGTTATTACAAGGTAAATAGTTCCAAGTGACAGAGTTGAGATAGAACCCAGACACTCAAACCCCAAAGACCATTCTCTTAGTCTCTGGACTGCCTATCTTGCTAAAAGAGCACACTTTCCCAGCCAACACAGCCCCTGC
Source organism: Herpailurus yagouaroundi (assembly GCF_014898765.1). NCBI lineage: Eukaryota > Metazoa > Chordata > Mammalia > Carnivora > Felidae > Herpailurus > Herpailurus yagouaroundi. Next base: position 9,194,996 of record NW_024412444.1, read on the forward strand.
ATTCCAACTCTCCTTGCTTGCAAGTTTTTCCAGACTGAACTAATTCTTATCTAGGCACCTGTCCTCTTCACTTCACCATGTGACCAAGTACCTAAGTAATATGACCTTGGGCAAATACAGTGTTTCCCAAATCTCTCTCATTCCTATGTCATCATGCCTCTCTCTCTTTCTTTCTCTCTCTCTCTGTACCAGGGTATTGTTTACTCATTATTTACCTGATTCACTTTTAAACGTTCTATGTTAACGTCAATGAAAAACAAGTATTATTTGCAATTAGAAATTAAGCATAAAAATAAATATGAAAGAAAAACAATGCTGATGAATTCCAGCTTGGCATAGTTGCTTGTCTATAGACATTGGGAGTGAGATTCATTCTCTCTTTGCTAAAAAGAGAGGCTAGCCATTGTTACAGAGGCATTCCATTCCAGAACTGAACAAAGACTCTCTATTTGACTTATTTAAAAGGATTAAAAGGGAATAATTTATTAATAGTGAGATTCAGTGAAGATCATCTAAAATTATCATAAACAGACAAATGATACCTGTCTTTGGAAGACAGCAATGGAGGTCAGAATTCAAACCCAGAGCAAGCTGACTCCAGACCTGTAGCAATCCCCCTAAGTTAGTGCTCCCCATGTCTCTCACCAGGTATGTGGAGAAGATAAGGCACCTGGGGGGAACCAGAGTCAGCTTCCCTAGGGATAAGAGCCCAGTCTCTTGTACTTGGCTGGAGGACACTGGGCAGCAAGCCCCACATCATGCCCTACTGCTCCTGACAGGCATGCTTAGTCTCTAAGCTGATGGGATCTATCTGAAATCACTGCTTCTCCTGGGAGACCAACTCCTAGGGCTTGTCCTCCACACTATGTTTGCCATTAGTCTATCTTAAAAACCGGTGTGCAAACCTGTACCCAGAGATGCCCAATATGGGGAAGGGACTATAATAGACAAAAACAAAACAAAACAAAACAAAAACAACAACAACAACAACAACAACAACAAAAAACAAAACAAAAAAACTACTCTCTCCTGAATGTTTGGTGTGGAAATACTAGCAACCTCTCAGTAAGTAGAAACCCCTGTTTTGTATCTTCTTTACGTATAAACCCCCATTAATCCCCAAGCATGACAAGACTGCCATAGGACCACAGAGATAAACATCCTCAAACTATGAACTCTTTACTCAGCCTCTTGAAGCCATCAGGGCATCAACATTCGCTTAGATGTATAGAATTCTCTTGATCTTCCCATGTAATCCTGCAGGATGTTTTGGTGTTTTGACTACTCTCTGTATCCTTTTCCTAGCAGAAAATGACTTTAAATTGCAATTTCTTAAGCAATAGTGAAAAACAGACATTGCCTTCATCAGGCACGGCAGAGACAACAGCCCAAGTGTTGCTGAATGAAGCTCCTCCACCTGACAGATCCCTGATGAGGGTGGGAATCCCTTGGTTCTAGGAATTCAACACCTGCCTTCTGCTTAGGTGAATTTGTGCAGTGGCTCCCCACATACTGGGCTGAGTTCCGAGATGGGGCTTTGTGATGGCTCTTTTGGTCTGTGTTCTGAATCACATCAGATTACAGTGCATCCATATCCCTTATCTAACTGCATCTTTCCTGGAACATAATAATTCTTTACATAGGTGTTTCATACCTGGGTGTGCTGCCTTTATACACCCGTGTTGAGCTTCCTACTTAATTGTAAAGCAATGCCATGTGTCCTAGTGAGGGAAGGCTCCCACCCCATGTTAGAACTGAGTGGGCTAGTTGCTTGTAAAGTCTGCAAGCATCACCCCTAACTCTGATAGGAAGAGCAGAGAAGGTTTCCACACCCTGTTGTGTCAGCAGAGTTCATTTGTAATTCATCAAACTCTCCTCTGTGCACGCCGTTATTTTATAGATAATTGGTTGCCTCTCATTACTCATAACAGAGGCATGCAATTTCAAAGCAACTGAGTCAGCCCAAAACAGCATTATTAGTAGTTACAGATATACTGTCGAGGCAAAATTTTGACACTGGCATTTTTGAAAAATCACCATAATTCCAGCCACTGGACCACACTTATATCATAATCATGGACAGTCGAGGTGGACGAGAAAGGACAGGTTTGCTTATTTAGCACCTGTTCTGGTCACTGAATCGTGCCTTTTAAAACATACCCCACCAGTTTGGACAAATTCTCATCCTTCTCAGAGAGGGTCTGCTCTCAGCCTAGCAGCCTCTGATGAGAAAGGCCAGAAAGTCGATCATAGTATTCTCATGTTTTCTCAGGAGAGAGGAGGGTTTTAATGTCAGCTCCTTGGCAGTTCAATCCTAAACCTACCAGGCAATCCCCATGTGGAGGTATGATTAGGACCGATGAATGTGTTTACCAACACTCATTGCCAAATTAATACAATCAAAATTTTTCTTTACCATGGAAGTACAAGAGAAGATTCTTTAAGGCTAATGACACTTTAGTATATTCAAAGCTCTTTATAAAAAAAAGTCATCATTTTAAACACAGCTGGAAAAGAGATTTTAGTTTGGATTTTCTTCTTCTGCACTTCATGTTTCTAGAGAATTGTGCTGCCTCTCCTCTTATTCTGTGAAGACTACCTTTATAGAACCAGATTTCAGTAGTAAGGAATTAAAGACTCTATGTTTTGGATTAAATATAAATCAAGTCACTATGGTCAAAATAGTGAATAAGAAACCATAGATTTATAGCAATTTTAGAAATAATCAAACCTGATGTCCTACTAAGTGGTTTATTTTGCCACAGCCCAAAAAGATGACCATCTACTTATACTTGAAAAACTTCCCTTTATACAAATTCTGAGACAGTCTATACCCCATGGCTTCAAAATGGGTTTTAGCTTTAGATTATTTTTGTAATATTTTACCAAGATCCAGCTGTCTCTTACATGTGGCCAATAGTTCAGGCAAAATATTTCTATAGGCCATTGATGACTAAAGTATCTACAGAACTCTTCCACTGAGATTTAGTTCAAGTGATAGTAAAAATGACTCATGTCCCATGGTTAATTGTTAACTCTCATGAATCCTTGAATGACATGAACCCTCAGCACAGAGTTCTTTTGAGAAAAGTGTAATCCAAATGCCAATAATAACTTTGCTTTAGTTGCATCTTGGAAAATAATAGAACAAAGCCCATCACCATCACCATCCCCAGGATCCACATCTCCAGAAATGGATAATGTATCACACATCAATATGCATACTCTTTTTTTTTTTTATTTTTTTCAACGTTTTTTTATTTATTTTTGGGACAGAGAGAGACAGAGCATGAACGGGGGAGGGGCAGAGAGAGAGGGAGACACAGAATCGGAAACAGGCTCCAGGCTCTGAGCCATCAGCCCAGAGCCCGACGCGGGGCTCGAACTCACGGACCGCGAGATCGTGACCTGGCTGAAGTCGGACGCTTAACCGACTGCGCCACCCAGGCGCCCCTCAATATGCATACTCTTGCAAAAACTTTCCAAAAAATTTTACCGACTCCCAAGACTTGTTTTTTTTTTTTTCTTTTTCCTTTCAATGCTTGATTCTCTTTACTCTATGTGGTGTTCTCTTTTCATTTTCCTCATTTTGTCTTTGTCTCTGCCAGAAAGGAGAAGGGTAGAAAAAGAATCTCCTAGAGGTTGTGGGAGGTTAATATGAAGGAAGGCTCTAAACATTCATATTAGTAATCTTCAACCTAACATTTTGTCATAACTAATGTTTATACAGTTCATTCCATTCTTTCCCTAACATGTCCCTAAGCCACCTCTTACATAAGTCCTCCATTATTTTGACATTCCAGGCATCTATCAAGTTAAGTGCTCAACCAATGAGGGCACACTAGAAAAGGCAGTTCTAAATTGTGCTCCTTTTGGTGTTAACAGTTTTCCAAAAGACACTGCAGTATTTTTTTTTTATGTTTTTAATGTTTCTTTTATTTTTGAGAGCGACAGAGACAGAGAACAAACAGGGGAAGGGCAGAGAAAGAGGGAGACACAGAATCCAAGAAGCAGGCTCCAGGCTCAGAGCTGTCAGCACAGAGCCTGACATGGGGCTCGAACTTGTGAACCACGAGATCATGATCTGGGCGGAAGTCAGATCCTTAACTGACTGAGCCACCCAGGTGCCCCAGTATGGTTTATTCCTTCTAACTTATCCTAAGTGATGAGCAATGGAGACTATATCTTCTTTATTAAAGTAAAATCCAAAAACAATGGAGGGAAGAAAGGAGAGGAGCTAAGGAAACAACATTTACAGAATTAAAATATCCCATTAGGCCCACTTGTCTCAATAGTGTTGGTAAAATTAGACCCTCAGCCCAATTCTCTGTAATGTGCCCCTTCTTTTTCCTCTTCCCTCATTTAATGGTAAATAAGGAAAGACAGTGCTATGGAAGCCATATTGGGAGCTCTCCTACACTTTCTTGGGGCCAGATCATTTAGGGGATAGATACCTGCCATCCATGCCATGCCCTTCCCAGACCCCAATGCACTGACCTATTACCATTTTGCAACCCTGTCACTAGGCAAATCTTGTTTCCCCTAGTAGAGCCTCCCATAAATAATCTGGAATCAAGAGAACGTCAGGTGGCAGATAATGCCTCCCCCTCTAAAGAAAATGCTTGTCTGGAGCTTTACACAGAACTTTCTAAAATGTGCTTTGAAAAGAAAAGAATGGTAAGGTGAAAATTATGTCTCAGCCCCCCTACAAAAAAATTATATATATATATATATATATATATATATATATATATATATTTTTTTTTTTTTTAGTCACTTGTCCTATGCACTAGACATGTTCACCACCAAATCAAAGTATAAAAAGACAACTTTCAGTTTCCTAAGAATAATGTATGGATTGTCTGCCATGTTGTTTTTTACTGTCAATGGAAATGTCTTAAATAATTTAAGCTCACTCCCTAGGAACATAGTCACTAAACTTACTCTGTGGACTTGGACACATCATTCTATTGTGCCTCACTTTTCCTGTATCCGAATTACTATTGTGGAAAGCACCTTAATTATATCCTAAGGTTTTTCTTAGAATAATGCAAAGTAATGTCTAGGAAATACACTAGCAAAAACAGCTCTAAATTGTTCTCATTCTAGATTTAATACTTCTCTGATGATACAAGAGACATTTCAGTATGTTCCGCTACCTCCAATTTATCACAAATGGTGAACAGTGGAGACTATGAGTATCCATTACTTGTGCCAATATGTAGATTCATTATTTTCCCTGTGATTTCAATTATACTTTAAAGATGATAAATTAGGGAAATGTTCAGGTAATGATAAATTAGTTTGAACAGTAATTAAAGAATACAACCTGTAGGGCAGGATATTTTCAGACCACGAAAAGAGAAAAGAAAAGGTATGACTTCTGCTTTTATTCCTACCATACAAAATAATTTGAATTAAATATCCCACAGTGTTCAACTAGGAAAAAATTGTATAGAATATACACAAACATCTGCTAAAAGGTAACAAAGCAGCAAGGGAATATAATAAGGTCAAGATCCAAGAGCAGCTAGAAATCCAGAGAGGAGCCTAGCATTTGGGGCTGCTTTTCTGCTGAGGGTATTTGTGTCTTGGAGAGGCAGATGGGGCTAAAACAATAAAACCTAGGTTTCCAATAGTAGAGCACTTTCTAAATCTCCATACCTGGGTGGGCATGCAAAAATCTGAGAAGGTGATACCGTTCAAAAAAGAGTGACCCAGGGGCGCCTGGGTGGCTCAGTCGTTTAGGTGGCTAACTTTGGCCCGTCATGATCTCATGGTCTTTGGGTTCGAGCCCCACTTTAGACTCTGTGCTGGAACCTCAGGGCCTGGAGCCTGCTTCCAATTCTGTGTCTCCCTCTCTCTCTGCCCCTCTCCTGCTTGCTCTCTGTCTCTTTCTCAAATAATAAACATTAAAAAAAATTTTTTTTAATAAATAATTAAAAAAAAAAAGAGTGACCCAGATGTAAGCCAGCCCTGCTACCAGCGGCAGCACAATTTCAAATCATCTGGGCAATCAAGAAAGTTTCAGTCATGGAAATGTGAGATCCCAACTTGCTAGTCTTATTAGGTTCCTGGCAGAAGCAAAGAAAAAAAAAATCCCTGGAAGAAAATAATATCATCCAAGATTTTAAATCATGTCTACAAATTATTTTCTTCAAATGCCCAACACATGAATGTGCACACACATACCCCATAGCATATTTGGAGACGAGTCAATATAAATAGGATTAGAATCGTAGGATACCTAAAATCGGAATGATCAGAAGTAGTCATTAAAATAACTATGTTTAACTTGTTTCTAGAAAGGAAAGATTTTTAAAAACCTTTCCTGAGAGCTGGGATCTATAAGAAAATGGGATGATGTGAAAAAGAACCAAATAGAAATTCTAGAACACAAAAATACAATAACCCCAGGAATGAATTTAGCAGGAAAAGGAAAGTTACTAAATTCTTAAAGATGAGCCATATGAAAATATTCAGCATGAACCATTCCAAGAGATGAAGGAAGAGTAGAAAAAAGGATAAGAAAGGTCAGAAGACATAAAATATGATGAGAAGGCCTCATAGATATGTATTCACCATTCCAAAACTTCCAGTGGAAGCTATAATTAAAGAGATAATAGCTGTGAATTTTTCAAAACTGGCAAAAGCCACCAATCCAAAATTCAAGAACACACCATACCCTGAGCAGGGGGGTTGGCATCCCCACCTAAGCTTATCATGATAAAACTGCAGAAGGACAAAGAGTGAGTTGTCAGGTTTAATAGTGGGGGTAGGGTAGGAAAACCTTACATTCAAAGGAGTAAAGGAAGAGACCAAAGGCAACAAGAACAAAAAAGAAAATGACAAGACCATGGAATCACATCTTTAAAGAGCTGAAAGAGGGGCGCCTGGGTGGTGCAGTCGGTTAAGCGTCCGACTTCAGCCAGGTCACCATCTCGCGGTCTGTGAGTTCGAGCCCCGCGTCAGGCTCTGGGCTGATGGCTCAGAGCCTGGAGCCTGTTTCTGATTCTGTGTCTCCCTCTCTCTCTGCCCCTCCCCCATTCATGCTCTGTCTCTCTCTGTCCCCAAAATAAATAAACATTAAAAAAATAATAATAATAAAAAAATAAAGAGCTGAAAGAAAATAAGCATCAACCTAGATTTCTATAGCCAGTTAACACGTTCTTTTAGAATAAAAGTGAAATAAACACACTTTCTGACAAGGCTGAGAGAATTTGTCACTGACTGACTCATCCAAAAGGAATTCTAAAAAAAAAGAAATCAATGGAAGTTAGAAACAATTTTGAACTAAATGAAGAAAACTAAAAATGGTAGATGCAACTAAACGTGTTTATAGAGTAACTTACTTTAAATTATGACTGCTGTGCATTTAATGGAAGGAAATAAAAGCTGAAAGTAATATGTTAAACATCTGGATATTGCAGTCATTAAAAAGGAAAAGAGCATATAATGAATAATTTTAGGCCAATAAATTTGAAAATTGGGGTTCAATTTGTAAATTTCTAGAAAAAATACATTTTACCCAAACTGACACAAAGTAAAAAAGTTAGTTGAGTGTGAACTTCAGTTCAGGTCATGATCTCACTCACGGTTCGTGAGTTCGAGCCCCATGTCAGGCTCTGTGCTGACAGCTCAGAGCCTGGAGCCTGCTTTGGATTCTGTGTCTCCCTCTGTCTGTCTCTCAAAAATAAAGAAATACTAAAAAAAAAATTTTTAAACTGAAGTCCAACCTAAATTAGAACCCTTCTCACAATGACAGCATTAGACCCAGATAGCTTTACTGCTGAATTCTACTATGCAATTAAGAAACAAGAATCTGAATAAGATTATTATCATCTGTATGACTGTTGGAAAAATTCTGACAGAAAATAAAATGAAAGAGAAGGAAATTCTTGTGCCTCTCAATTTGTTGTAGGAATTGCCTTGCACATGAACATGACAAGAACATAACATAAAGGAAATCTCCAGACTAATGGCACATGGAAACACACATACCAAAGTCCTAAAATATATCAGAAAGTTAGACAGATGGGGTGTGTGTGTGTGTGTGTGTGTGTGTGTGTGTGAGAGAGAGAGAGAGAGAGAGAGAGAGAGAGAGAGAGAGAATTCACAATCTATGAAAAGGATAATACATTATGACCAATGCAGTGTGCTTTTATATTAGACTTTCAAGCACTGTCTTTCACCAGACTAATAAAAGCTAGGTGAAAGGATGATCTCAGTAGATGCAGAAAAATATATTAATCACATTCAACATCCAACATAATAAATACACAAGTTCCAGGACACTAGAACTAGAGGGAATGTGTACTTCAGGATGAAACACCGTAAACTATTTATCTGAGATTGTAAATGAGAATATTCACTATGAGCCCTGTTTTTTCACAATGTACTCAAGGTCCTAGGTAGTACAGTAAGGCAAGAACAATAAACAAAAGATAGAAGGATTATAAAGGAAGGAATAAAGCTGTCATTATTTGTAGATAGTTTGATACATGCAGAAAACAGAAATGAATCTACTGAGAAACAACTATAATTAGTGATTAAACTTAACAAGACCTCTTAATATAAGATCAATATATCTAAGCTTTTTTATTTTTAATATGAAATTTATTGTCAAATTGGTTTCCATACGACACCCATGCTCATCCCAACAGGTGCCCTCCTCAATGCCCATCACTCACTTTCCCCTCCCCCCAACCCCCCATCCACCCTCAGTTTATTCTTAATATTTAAGAGTCTCTTATGGTTTGCCTCCTTCCCTCTCTGTAATTTTTCCCCCCTTCTCCTCCCCCCGGTCTTCTGTTGAGTTTCTCAGGATACAGATATGAGTGAAAACAATATGGTATCTGTCTTTCTCTACCTGACATTTCTTTTTTTTTCTTTTTTTCACATTTTGTTTATTTTTGAGAGAGAGAGAAAGAGAGAGAGAGAGAGAGAGAGAGAGAGCACAAGTAGGGGAAAGGCAGAGAGAGAGGGAGACACAGAATCCCAAGCAGACTCCAGGCACTGAGCTGTCAGCACAGAGCCTGATGTGGGGCTTGAACTCACAAACTGTGAGATCGTGACCTGAGCCGAAGTCAGACCCTTAACCGGCTGAGCCACCCAGGTGCCCCTCTGCCTGACTTATTTCACTTAGCATAACACTCTCCAGTTCCATCCATGTTGCTACAAAAGGCCAGATTTCATTCTTTCTCATTGCCAAGCAGTATCCCATTGTATATATAAACCACAACTTTCTTTATTCATTTGTCATTTGATGAACATTTAGGCTCTTTCCACAATTTGGCTATTGTTGAAAGTGCTGCTATAAACATTGGGGTACAAGTGCCCCTATGCATCAGCACTCCTGTATCTCTTGGGTAAATTCCTAGCAGTGCTATTGCTGGGTCATAGGGTAGATCTATTTTTAATTTTTTGAGGAACCTCCACACTGTTTTCCAGAGCAGCTGCACCAGTGTGCATTCTCACCAGCAGTGCAAGAGGGTTCCCGTTTCTCCACATCCTTGCCAGCATCTATAGTCTCCTGATTTGTTCATTTTAGCCACTCTGACGGCCATGAGGTGTTATCTGAGTGTGGTGTTGATTTGTATTTCCCTGATAAGGAGTGACGTTGAGCATCCTTTCATGTGCCTGTTGGCCACCTGGATGTATTCTTTAGAGAAGTGTCTATTCATGTCTTCTGCCCATTTCTTCACTGGATTATTTGTTTTTTGGGTGTGGAATTTGGTGAGTTCTTTATAGATTTTGGATACCAGCCCTTTGTCCAATATGTCATTTGCACATATCTTTTCCCCTTCCATCGGTTGCCTTTTAGTTTTGTTGATTGTTTCCTCTGCAGTGCAGAAGCTTTTAATCTTGATGAGGTCTCAATAGTTCATTTTTGCTTTTAATTCCCTTGCCTTTGGAGATGTGTCAAGTAAGAAATTGCTGCGGCTGAGGTCAGAGAGGTTTTTTCCTGTTTTCTCCTCTGGGGTTTTGATGGTTTCCTGTCTCACATTCAGGTTCTTCATCCATTTTGAGTTTATTTTTGTGAATAGTGTAAGAAAGTGGTCTAGTTTCAACCTTTTGCATGTTGCTGTCCAGTTCTCCCAGCACCATTTGTTAAAGAGACTGTCTTTTTTCCATTGTATATTCTTTCCTGCTTTGTCAAAGATTAGTTGGCCATACTTTTGTGGGTCCAATTCTGGAGTTTCTATTCTATTCCATTAGTCTATGTGTCTGCTTTTGTGCTAATACCATGCTGATTACAGCTTTGTAGTAGAGGCTAAAGTCTGGGATTGTGATGCCTCCCACTTTGGTTTTCTTCTTCAATATTACTTTGGCTATTTGGGGTCTTTTGTGGTTCCATACAAATTTTAGGATTGCTTGTTCTAGCTTTGAGAAGAATGCTGGTGCAATTTTGATTGGTATTGCATTGATATTCTTCCAATCCATGAACATGGAATGTTTTTCCATTTCTTTGTATCTTCTTCAATTTCCTTCATAAGCTTTCTATAGTTTTCAGTATACAGATCTTTTACATCTTTGGTTAGGTTTATTCCTAGGTATTTTATGATTCTTGGTGCAATTGTGAATGGGATCAGTTTCTTTGTCTTTCTGTTCCTTCATTGTTAGTGTATAAGAATGCAACTGATTTCTGTACATTGATTTTGTATCCTGAGACTTTGCTGAATTAATGCATCAGTTCTAGCAGACTTTTGGTGGAGTCTATCGGGTTTTCCATGTATAGTATCATGTCATCTCCAAAAAGTTAAAGCTTGACTTCATCTTTGCCAATTGTGATGCCTTTGATTTCCTTTTGTTGTCTGATGCTAGAACTTCCAACACTATGTTAAATAACAGTGGTGAGAGTGGATATCCCTGTCGTATTCCTGATCTCAGGGGGGAAGTTCTTGGTTTTTCCCCATTAAGGATGATATTAGCTGTGGGCTTTTCATAAATGGCTCTTATGATGTTTAAGTATGTTCCTTCTATCCCGACTCTCTCAAGGGTTTTTATTAAGAAAGGATGTTGAATTTTGTCAAATGCTTTTTCTGCATCAATTGACTGACAGGATCATATGGTTCTTATCTTTTCCTTTATTAATGTGATGTATCACATTGATTGATTTGTGAATATTGAACCAGCCCTGCAGCCCAGGAATGAATCCCATTTGATCATGGTGAATAATTCTTTTTATATGCTGTTGAATCTGATTTGCTAGTATCTTGTTGAGAATTTTTACATCCATATTCATCAGGGATATTGGCCTGTAGTTCTCTTTTTTTCTGGGTCTTTGTCTGGTTTGGGAATCAGAGTAATGCTGGCTTCATAGAATGAGTTCAGAAGTTTTCCTTCCCTTTCTATTTTTTGTAATAGCTTGAGAAGGATAGGTATTATCTCTGCTTTAAGTGTCTGGTAGAATTCCCCAGGGAAGCCATCTGGTCTTGGACTCTTATTTGTTGGGAGATTTTTGATAACTGATTCAATTTCTTTGCTGGTTATGGGTCTGCTCAAATTTTGTATTTCTTCCTCCTGTTTGAGTTTTGGAAGTGTGTGGGTGCTTAGGAATTTGTCCATTTCTTCCAGGTTGTCCAGTTTATTGGCATATAATTTTTCATAGTATTCCCTGATAATTGCTTGTATTTCTGAGAGATTGGTTGTAATAATTCCATTTTCATTCATGATTTTATCTATTTGGGTCATCTCCCTTTTCTTTTTGAGAAGCCTGGCTAGAGGTTTGTCAATTTTGTTTATTTTTTCAAAAAACCAACTCTTAGTTTCATTGATCTGCTCTACAGTTTTTTTAGATTCTATATTGTTTATTTCTGCTCTGATCTTTATGATTTCTCTTCTTCTGCTGGGTTTGGGGTGTCTTTGCTGTTCTGCTTCTATTTCCTTTAGGTATGCTGTTAGATTTTGTATTTGGGATTTTTCTTGTTTCTTGAGATAGGCCTGGATTGCAATGTATTTTCCTCTCAGAACTGCCTTTGCTGCATCCCAAAGCGTTTGGATTGTTGTATTTTCATTTTCATTTGTTTCCGTATATTTTTACATTTCTTCTCTAATTGCCTGGTTGACCCACTCATTCTTTAGTAGGATGTTCTTTAACCTCCATGCTTTTGGAGGTTTTCCAGACTTTTTCCTGTAGTTGATTTCAAGTTACATAGCATTGTGGTCTGAAAGTGTGCATGGTACAATCTCAATTCTTGTATACTTATGAAGGGCTGTTTTGTGACCCAGTATGTGATCTATCTTGGAGAATGTTCCATGTGCACTCAAGAAGAAAGTATATTCTGTTGCTTTGGGATGCAGAGTTCTAAATTTATTTGTCAAGTTCATCTGATCCAATTTATCATTCAGGGCCCTTGTTTCTTTATTCTCTGTCTAGATGTTCTATCCATTGCTATAAGTGGAGTATTAAAGTCTCCTGCAATCACCACATTCTTATCAATACTGTTGCTTATATTTGTGATTGTTTTATATACTTGGTGGCTACCGAATTCGATGCATAGACATTTATAATTGTTAGCTCTTCCTGATGGATAGACCCTGTAATTATTATATAATGCCCTTCTTCATCTCTTGTTACATCCTTTAATTTAAAGTCTAGTTTGTCCGATATAAGTATGGCTACTCCAGCTTTCTTTTGACTTCCGGTAGCATGATAGATAGTTCTCCATCCCCTCACTTTCAATCTGAAGGTGTCCTCAGGTCTAAAATGATAAAATGAGTCTCTTGTAGACAGCAAATAGATGGGTCTTGTTTTTTTGTTTTTTTTTTTTTGTTTGTTTGTTTGTTTTTTATCCATTCTGATACCCTATGTCTTTTGGTTGGAGCATTTAGTCCATTAACATTCAGTGTCATTATTGAAAGATATGGGTTTAGGGGCGCCTGGGTGGCGCAGTCGGTTAAGCGTCCGACTTCAGCCAGGTCACGATCTCGCGGTCCATGAGTTCGAGCCCCGCGTCGGGCTCTGGGCTGATGGCTCAGAGCCTGGAGCCTGTTTCCGATTCTGTGTCTCCCTCTCTCTCTGCCCCTCCCCCTTTCATGCTCTGTCTCTCTCTGTCCCAAAAATAAATAAACGTTGAAAAAAAAATTAAAAAAAAAAAAAGATATGGGTTTAGAGTCATTGTGATGTCTGTAGGTTTCATGCTTGTAGTGATGTCTCTTGTATTTTGTGGTCTTTGCAACATTTCACTCACAGAATCCCCCTTAGGATCTCTTTTAGGGCTGGTTTAGTGGTGATGAATTCCTTCAGTTTTTATTTGGGAAAACCTTTATCTATCCTTCTATTCTGAATGATAGACTTGTTGGGTAGAGGATTCTTGGCTGCATATTTTTTTTGTTTATCACATTGAAGATTTACTGCCATTCCTTTCTGGCCTGCCAAGTTTCAGTAGATAGGTCTGCTATTACCTTTATGTGTCTACCTTTGTATGTTAGGGCCCACTTATCCCTAGCTACTTTCAGAATTCTCTCTTTATCCTTGTATTTTGCCAGTTTCACTATGATATGTTGTGCTGAAGATCGATTCAAGTTATGTCTGAAAGGAGTTCTCTGTGCCTCTTGGGTTTCAATGCCTGTTTCCTTCCCCAGATCAGGGAAGTTCTCAGCTATGATTTGTTCAAGTGCACCTTCAGCCCCTTTCTCTCTCTCTCTTCCTCTTCTGGAATTCCTATGATATGGATATTGTTCCATTTGATTGCACCACTTAGATCTCTAATTCTCCCCTCAAACTCCTGGATATTTTTATCTCTCTTTTTCTCAGCTTCTTCTTTTTCCATAATTTTATTTTCTATTTCACCTATTCTCTCCTCTGCATCTTCAATCCATGCTGTGGCCACTTCCATTTTATTTTGCACCTCATTTATAGCATTTTTTAAATTCATCATGACTATTTTTTAGTCCCTTGATCTCTGTAGCAATAGATTCTCTGCTGTCCTCTATGCTTTTTTCAAGCCCAGCGATTAATTTTGTGACTATTATTCTAAATTCTTGTTCTCTTATATTGTTTAAATCGGTTTTGATCAGTTAGTTAGGTGTCGCTACTTCCTGGAATTTTTTTGAGGATAATTCTTTCATTTCATAATTATGTCTATTTTTCTGTCCCTTATGTGTTTTAAAAGCTTGTTGTGTGCTCTGCACCTGTGAGCACTGCTATATTAGTGCTCTATCTTTTTTCTAGCTTTCCCATTTTCTTCCTAGTAGATTCAGTCTCTTTTCCTCCCAGGCCCTGGTGTTCAAAGTCCTTTGGCTTCTTTGTTTGAGAGACATGGGACATATGGTTTGCCCCTACTTCTCTGCCATGTTGGCCCTTCCCTCTAAGCTTTTAAGGTTTTTTTTATTTATTTTGAGAGAGAGAGCACACAAGGGAGGGTTAGAGAAAGAGAATCCCAAGAAGACTCCACAGATTGTCAGTGTGGAGCCCACAGTGGGGCTCAAACTCACAAACCATGATGTCATGACCTGAGCTGAAATCAGAAGTCAGACACTAAAGTTAGCCACTGTCTTAGCATCAGCTACTAAAATACCACAGACTGGGTGGCATAACCAATAGAAATTTATGCCTCACAAGTTCTGGCAGCTGTGTGATCAGGGTGCCAGCACTGATGAGTTCTGGTAAGAACCCTCTTCCTGTCTTGTTGATGGCTGTCTTCTCACTATGTTCTCACATGGAGGAGAGAGAACAAGTTTTAGTCTCTTACTCTTCTTATAAGGTCATAGGGGCCCTCAATCCCCATGACCTCACCTAAACCTGATTACCTTCCAAAGGCCCTACCGCCTATTACTATCACATTGAAGTTTAGGGCTTCAATGTATGAATTTTGGAGGGACACAAACATTCAGTCCATAACAGCCACACAGTTAGAAAATGAAAAAAAATTTGAAGTTAGCTTATACAGGTTTCCCCACTATCTCTAAGTAGAGTGTTCCTTTGAAACCTTTTGTAAGCTGAAATGGTGTAAAGCAAAGAAGCAATTACCATTAACTTATTATATGGAAAATTTTGTGAGCATTCCCAGACCCAAAAATAAACTCTCTTAGGCTTTTTTAGACACATGACTTCAGGACACATTTTGCTAATGGATGCACAAAATAAATGGAGATAAAGCACAGATGCTCACAGACACAGGTCAAGGCCATGGTGGCTTGATGCTGAGATGCTGAGTGTAGTTCCCTGAGAAGGAGCTTGGTGGGCTGCTCTCCCTGCCTGGGGTATTCATTGCAAAACACATGCTGAACACAATTTTTGCTTTTTTTCCTTTTTCATAAAAGCAAAAATCCAATTCATATTTCTTTTAGCAAAAACAGGTACTAATGTAGGTCTTTTGTCAAAGTGAAGTGGTGGAAAGAGAATTTTCAAAAAGCATGGGATACTTGTATTAATATCAGAAATCAAATGCCTAGGAATAAAGATATGGAAGCTTCTAGACAAAAAACTAGAAAGTATTAGTAAGAGGCATTTAAAAAAATAATTAAATAAATGGAGAGATGAATGACTCAATTTCATAAAGACTCAATTCAAATTGACCTGTAAATTCAACGTAACTCAGACCAAAATGACCATAGGCTATTTTTGGTGGTAGTGGTGGTGGTGGTGGCGAAAATTTACAACTTAATTATGCTTGTGGAAATGTAGCCAGAGACTATTAAAAAACAACTTAGATGCATAGAAGGGCTTACTCCACAGGATATCAACTTATTACAAGGCTACAAAAGTAAAAGAGCAAGGTATCAATGCAAGGATAAGTAGACAGATGGAGCAAAATACAAAGCCCAGATCCAGGCATATATGAACACTTGATTTATGTTTAAAATGAAGTCACAGAGCTGTGTGGAAAAGAAAATCTTTCCAATAAAAGACTCTGGGCAAAGTGGATATCCATTTAGAAAACCAATGAAACTATACCCTACCTCACACCTTCTGCAAAAGTCAATTCCAGGTGGGTTATACTTCAAAATGGGAAGTATAAAACAATAAAGCATTTAAAGGATAATATAGGAGACTATCTTCATGATCCTGCTATAGAGAGAGACTTTTTAAATAGGACACAAAAAGCATTATCATAAAAACAAGATTGATAAGTTGGACTACCTTAAAGTAAATTCTGTTTATCAGAAGACACCATTGAGAGAGAGAAAAGGCAAGACACAGAATAGGGGAAGGTATTTGCCACATATGTAACCAACAAAGGACCAGCACCCAGGAGATTTTTTTTTAAGAAGAAAAAAGAAACTTTACAAATCATTAAGAAAAAGTCAACATCCCAATAGAAAATACAAAAAGATTGAAACAGGCACTTTGGAAAGGTATCAAAATGGCCAATAATCTTTAGCCATCAGGAAAGTGTAAACTTAAAACACAATGAACTATCACTATACACCCACAATAGTCAAAAGTTTGCAAGAATGATATCAAGTGTTTGCAAGAATGTGGAGCAACAGAAACACAAAAGAACACATACATGTGTGCACATTCACGTAAAGTTCAAAAACAGGCAAAAGTATGGGGCGCCTGGGTGGCTCAGTCGGTTAAGCGTCCGACTTCAGCTCAGGTCATGATCTCGCGGTCCGTGAGTTCGAGCCCCGCGTCAGGCTCTGGGCTGATGGCTCAGAGCCTGGAGCCTGCTTCCGATTCTGTGTCTCCCTCGCTCTCTGTCCCTCCCCCATTCATGCTCTGTCTCTCTCTGTCTCAAAAATAAATAAACGTTAAAAAAATTAAAAAAAAAAAGTAAATTATAGTGTTTACAGATACAGTTATTCAGAGGATGAAATTATAAGGGAAAGCAGGGAAGCAATCACCATAAAATCAGTCCAGTGGTTTACCTTATGGGGAAGGCAGGAAAGGGGTGGTTATTGGGAATGGAAATGGGGGGTGGCTTGTGGGAGGGTGGAGGCAATGTTCTAGTCCTTGCCATTGCTGGTGGCAAGACGTGTTTGTTTTGTATTAATTCTATAAGCTGTGTGTGTATATATACGTGTGTGTGTGTGTGTATGTATGTATGTATAGCACATTTATATATACCTTTTGCATTTTTCTGTATATGTTATATTTCACCCTAAGAAAGACTAAAAATAAATCAGATAAAAAATTTTAAAGATAAAAGGAAGGAAGAGATTGACTTTAATGTACAGTCTAATTGCTGGCTGGATATCCAATTATTCCATAATAGACTTAAACAAAAAAGAATAATTGTTGCATGTAATCCTTACAGACACTCTGCTCCTACATCAGAGAGTCTATTCTCCTCCTCTTGGCCATCTCCCTGAATTTAAGAGGCCACACTGGCCAACAAGATCATGATTTCAGGAACTAAGTAATGGAGATCACCAGAGAGAAGACATGTTATTATTAATGATTCTTAACAATACCACTCATGGAACACTTATTATGGACAAGTTATACCAAGCACTTTACAGGGTTTATTTCAGTTAAATCCCACAGCAACCGTGGACATTGTCCTGATTTTCAGATGTGGAAATGGAGGCTTATGGCCACTATGGATCTTGCGCAAGGACTCTTAGGTTATACACAGAGAGCCAGGGTTCAAGTGCAGGCAGTCTGACTCTGGAGCCCACACTTACTTTCACAATAAAATTGGTGGGTCTCTGTTTAGAAACATCCTTCCCTCCCCCACTTACACCCTAGCTAACTGACAATAAAAATTATACAATGAAGCTGAGGCTTCAGACACCACTTACTCTTGCTTCTTCACTAACTTCAAGAAAGGAGCCAGAATTTGACGATTTCTGTGCTAGGGGTCATTTTATCCACTTGTCACAACTCTGCTAAAGAGTACTGTCACGTCTCTCTATGCAGCCATAGTTACAGACTGAGTATTTTCCTAAAAGCCAAAATTGCATTTGGTGAGCAGGAGTGAATCAAAGCTAATCAACCTTGGACCATAATGTATTAGATGTTCCATTCCTGGGATCAATGAGGATTCCCAATGGCTCCATTCAAGACCTTTCAGTTAGGGTTTCCTCTCAAGATAGGGTTTTCACCAAGAGTCTGAAATTAACTCTTGGATTTCAAAACACTGAAAAGCTTGTTGAGAGATTCAAGCAGAAAATAGGATGGGGTGCGGCAGACATTGGAATTGGAACTGCCAATCTCATCCACCGGCCACAGTCTGGGCATGTTACCCCACTCAGGTTAGTAGAGTTGTTCTCTACCCTTTGGTGTCTCTACATAGAGAAGCCCTTGAAGGGGTGATGCATATTTGAGATTACTGGCAGTTATCCTAATCACCATTTGGAGAACTATAATGCAGGAGAAGCCCCTACCCTTCACAGTTAAAAGGTCAGTAATTATGTCACTTTTCCCCAGAAGCTTATTGGAACTGGGGTTTCCTTACTTGCCATCAAGAGCCCTGGCTCAATAGGAGCACAGACTGCTTCCTAGAGGACCCTCTTAACCTTGAGGTTCTAGGACACAATCACCAACTGTTTATTGAGATCCCATTTTGAGCCAAACACTGAGGCATAGAAGGTGAAGTATATCCCTACCCTTGAGGAAATGATGGTGACTCCAAAGCAGTAAGACTGATTCAAGAACATGCAAGCATGTAACTGAGTTCTGTGCAAGTCAGCAGTACAATGTCAACAGTACCTGTGACCAAATTGATTTCTCTACTTATCCCACCATAAAGTAGTTGACTCTGTGTCACTTGTGCCTAACCCCCATGCCCACATACAATTACATGCCCTCCAAAGAGCCACCCCATGGTCTAGGATTAGCCAATCAATTTTAATGCGTATTTAAGAGATTTTTCAAAGTGTGTGAGTCAGTGCGTAAAATGATAGATCATGTAATAATTAAAGCATTAAAAGAACCCAATTGAGGATTCTCTTTCTGCCAGCAGATATCTTTAGGTCAAGAAGGTCTATAAAAACTGGCAGATCATTTCCATTCCTTTAAGACAGGTAAAAATGGCTTTGAATGTAATTAGATGTTCTTAGCAATTTTCCCTCTGCTAAAGCTCTACATCTTGTTCCAATGAGGCCCACAAAAAGTTTAGAACTGTTGGCACTTTAAGCTGCAAACTGACAGTGTGGTATTGCTTTGAAGAAGTGAAAGCCCATGATATTGCTTGAATCATTTTTTTAATTAGAAATGATTAGCTAGAGTTAGAGCTATAGAAAGAGGCAGCTTTCTCACAGACAGAAGCCAATCTTTGCACTGTTGAGCTCTAGGCTGCTCTTAGATCGCTACCCCACTCTCTTATCCAATCTCTCTGGTGGCTCCACAGATTCCAGAGTTATCAACTTGGAACAAGGAATATGCCTACCATAGCAAAATCAGCATTTATCTCTGACACCCCTATCAAAGTCCTGCTTTATTACTCTCTTCTCAAGGATCTGTTATCTCTCCAGGCAATTTTTTCTTTTAAGGTGGAAGATCTTGTGTGTGGTTAATTTTAATTTTTTTAATCCTTTAAAAGAATGAGACTTGATGGAAATGCAATGTAGTGCAAAAATTTTAAAGGAAAGTATTTTCAGTCAAACCTAACACCTTCCCCTCATTCTGGGTAAGCTTTTGTGATATTGCAGTTAAAAATATAACTTCTGTTGACTATGACTCTTAAAATACCTATCAACACCCACAAACTCACCCAAGAATGAATATATTGAAATAGGAAATGAGTTGAGATTACAATCCTTTAATCCTTTGATTTCTGTTCAGGTCATGATCTCAGTTCCTGAGTTCTAGCCCCATGTTGGGATCTACGCAGATAGCACAGAGCCTGCTTGAGATATTCTCTCTCTCTCTCTCTCTCTCTCTCTCTCTCTATCTCTCTCTCTCCCTGCACCTCCCCTGCTCATGTGCTTGCACTCTCTCTCTCTCTCAATAAACTTAAAAAAAAAATTAATACTATGTTATATTTAACCCAGTATATCCAAATATTATCATTGTAATATTTTCATAATATAAAAAAATGATTGAGCTATTTTACATTCCTTTTTTAGAGTAAGTCTTTGAAACCTAGGAGATATTTTGTATTTTCTGCACATCTCAAGTCACATTTTTTGATGCCCATTAGCCATATGTGGCTAGTGGCTACCATATTGGCCCCTGCAGTTGTGAAGAGGTTGAGCTCTGGAAGTAAGCACATCTGGTCCCAATCTTGTACTTACTATGTGACACTTTCCCAGCTGAAAAACTAGGGTTATGATACCTATCTCATGGGGCTGAGGTGAAGACTAAATTTGGTTTCTATACATAAGACCGGACACCCCTTATCACAATAGCTGACTGATAGGTGCTCAGGACAGATGGCTTTCCCTTTCCACCCTGGGGAGGGGGGAGGGGGAGAAGCTGCTGAGCACAGCCTTCAGGGCCTCTTTCCTCACTCCAATTGAACTTGTTGTGCAGGTGCCTCTGTTTCCACTGTCTGCCATGATAGGGGAGGCCTCTGGTAGGATGGAGTGGGGAAGAAGGCAGGCTCCTGGCTTGAATCTTGTTCCCTAGACCACCTGACTGGGCTTTGGAGATTGGGTGAGTGTTCTTATCCTCTTGCCAGGCACATTTATATGCCTGGCAAGGAATCCCTTTGCTGAAGAAAAAAAAATTCTCAAGTCCTAAAAGTGAGCAATTAGCTATCTCTTCTATCAGTGGGACAGTCAGCTTTCATGTTCCTACTGAAAAAACCAGAGACTCTGTGCATCTTTGGGCTAGAAGGGAGTAAAATCTACTGTTTTACAAAGGAAGGAACAGTGTTTCCAGAGAGCAGATATAACTTGTCTAGGCACACAGAGTGACAATACAAGCTTTAAACTGGACCCTTATTATTTGAAGCCTCTGTCTGTATACACATAGATGTTTATTTTTGAGAGAGAAAGAGAGCACAGGCTGAAAAGGGACAGAGAGAGAGAGGGAGACACAGAATCTGAAGCAGACTCCAGGTTCCCAGTTGTCAGCTCCAAGCCCAATGTGGGGCTCAAATCCACAAACCGCAAGATCATGACCTG
Organism: Herpailurus yagouaroundi; assembly: GCF_014898765.1. Taxonomy (NCBI): domain Eukaryota; kingdom Metazoa; phylum Chordata; class Mammalia; order Carnivora; family Felidae; genus Herpailurus; species Herpailurus yagouaroundi. The sequence continues at coordinate 9,215,960 of NW_024412444.1, forward strand.
AGCCAAAGCTGGATGCTTAACCCACTGAGCCACCCAGGTGCCCCTGTATCTGAATACAGTAGAGATAGATCCGTAGAGATTTCCCTGTATGAACTGCTGACATCTTTGCGTGGAAATGTTCTCTGTGTTTTCTTGCTAGTTTTCAACTTTTCAGTTTTTGGTCCCATGTAGAACTTGAATATAATTCAAGTTAGTCTCCTTGCAGTTGTGGATAGGTGAAGCACACTATAACTTATTTAACCATCACTTTCATTCTCAAAATACAGCATTAAAGATTTCTTTCCTTTTCTTTCTTTCTTTTTTTTTTTTTTTTTATGAAAGGCCCCATTCCACGTAATAGATTTTTATCCATTAGCCTAAGGAGTTTGGGAGGATTGTAATCTAAACTCAAACACAATGCACAAGTAACAGAGTTATATCAACATCAGTACCTTTTAAAGAGCAGAGAACAAAAAAATATAATAACCCCATTAGGTTGCTAAATGTGCTGAACCCTGACAAATTCTCTATGTGATGATCCTGGAGTATTTGTCTATAATCCCTCAGCAAATACACCTTTTATTCAACCACAGAGTTGTACACACTCCAGACACAAGTGCCATTAATTAAATAACACACTCAGCAAACTCTCAGAGCCATTAATTATCAAAGGTAGCCTGCTCCATACTTGGCTCTAAAATTCTATTATAACAGGAGAGCAGGAATAGAGCGAAGGAATATGCTGTAGGAAGGTCACCCTCCAAAGCATGATAAGAAGAAGCTGTCAGACAAAGTAAATGACAAAGCATGTGTACCTTTTAGCTTTCCTTTTGCCCCTGTGGAGAGTTTGAAAGAAGGGAAAGTATTTCACATTGTAGGGACTTTCTTCCTCAAAATTAGTTTCTCTCATGAAAGACGCAAGTAAATATAAAGTAATCCTTTTTCATTTCAACTGAGTCTCTGGGAAAAGTAATATCAGCTGAAGATTTAGAGACAAATAAAGCCTGTTCTTCATAAGCTCCCTCTGAATGAGAAAGCCTTTTAAGGAGACTCTTCTCGGTACAGATGCAGGGGAGGGGATGGAAAAGGGACAAACATACAAGACAGAGGCCTCACTGGTTTCGAGTGGGACAACAGGAAAATGCTCAACGAGTACCATGAATTTTCCAGCAGCGGGTTTACTGTGTTCTGCCCCCTCACTCCGACCATCAAGCCTCAAAGCCTTCCCAGCTCCACTTGCCAGGAGGCAGTGGGATAAAGGAAGTGCTGAGCCCTGCGGGGTCTCCGTAAATCACTCACAGCTACAAGCTTGGCCAGTGTCTTTCTTGTGTGTTTGTGGTTCTTAGTGTTTGATTTATCCCTTCAAAGAGAAAAGTGACAATGCTGAGTCTATGGCCACTCTATAAAGGACAGCCAGTGAACCGCATCTCCCCTCCTGTGTGGGGCTGGCCACACGCTGCCTGGAGCTGCTCTCTGTACCCTCAAGGACTTACGAACACAGGCCTGGGGGATGGCCCCCGTTTAAGGGGAAGTCAAGTCACACCTTCTCATTGCAGAAAGTTGTTATTAATCAGCCTATGTGGCACACCACAGAGGGATGGTTTTGAGTTAGGAAACTTGGTGTGAGGTCACCCTGCTCAGGAGTCTATCCTCTCACACCGCTGGGTTTCTGGCCACTGTGCTTGGGGGTAACCCCTTCTATCTCGAGATGGAGGAATAACTGCATTGCCTGAGAGTTAACTAATCAAAGTGGCTTTCTGTTCTTGCCATTCCCTGCCCCCCCACCCAGCTTCACCTTTACCCACTTACTCGAAGAGATTGCCACCAGCAGCTTTTGTCGTCCAATTTCTGAGACCAGTTTATTAAAAAAAGCTGAAAAGCAGAGGTCAGAGGTGCCTGCCTGTAGAAAATTGCTCCTCTTGTTTTTGGTGTGAGCGGAATGACTTTCTATGCCTATGTCTCTAGTCTGCTAGGAACTAAGAAGTACTTTTAAAAGAAGAAACTTGTTACAGAGGAATTTTATGTTGGTGTCCCAAGGCTTTGTTTTGCTGGTGTGTGTGATTACTTTGCCTTAAAACCACTTCTGTGGCATCCCTGGTATGGATGCAAAACAGGTCATTTTATTTAACTTCATGGGCAAAAACTACTACATTTGAAGGACAACACTTGCCCAGTATGTGTGGCCCTGCTAAGAGTGCAGCAGGCAACTTGAGGAGAAGTTGGATGTTCGCATCTGAAATCTACTGAAACTTGTCTCCAGCATCTGATTTGCCTGGAGCCATTTGGAGCGTTTTACAGGAGCACACTTTGGAACTGAATCAGAAAGGAAATAGGGTTGGAACTCTTTGCTTTCACAGTCCATGAGTTTTCCCCAGAGGTTCAAGCCACACTTCAGACCCATTAGATCAGAATCATGGGGGCAGGGTCGGGGGGAGGGATAAGATAGAGGCATGTCTATTTTTAGACTTTCCCAGGTGATTCCAGTGAATAGCTAAGTTGAGAAACATGATCTTCAAGAAACAGAAGGAAGGTGTGTGGAGTTTTTGTGGCTCCATATGTTCCTTTGCATTGTGTCAGATTAACTGTGGCCAGTTCCCTTCCAGGTTCACCTACAGAAGAGAGAGACTTTGATCTGTTTTCTTAGCTTCAAAGCAGAAATTCCTCCTCTGGGCCCATCAGAGTGTAGGCAGGATAGAGTAAGAGGTAGAAGCCTCCTTCACTGACACACTGGTCAAAAGAGGTTTCCTTGAATGCACTCAGAGGTTGGCTGGATCTGTTGAATTTTGTGCAGAAAAACTTTATGGAGCCTGATGACACCTGTGTGTTCAAAGAGAAGTCAGTATGGTTCCGTTCATAACCCAGGGGAATCCCTTTGGTACCTCTGCTTCTCACTATATCATGACAACAAAATGCAAATTAACTTACAAGGCTTCCCCGAATTGTCCAGGGAGAGATGGAAGAGAATATTACAGCACACACTATGTGGTCAACCTTACTCAAAACTTAATCTTTCTCCATCAGGCAGCTTTAACTCCCTTCCAAATTTGAAGCTCCTCTTTCTAAAAACCTCTTCGACTGTCCAGAGTCACAATGCTTCCCTTCTACCTTTATTCCCTACCCTGCAAAATAAACCTCTGATAGGAACTTTATAATACTCTCTATTATCTCTCAAGCATGGCCTTGCGGGGAATGGGGACATTCTCAGTTCATCTGCCACTAGATTAGAGATATAGAAATATTTGAAAAGCACACATTCATGGCAACCAGTCAAACTTCACACATTCTGGGCTCATGCTCTCTGATCTTGGAACTCCAGAAGCCCACGTTTTCTGGACTGGTTGCCTGGCACCCAATTACCTATTGCATTGCTGCATCCTATGCAATGTGTTTCCCCACATGGGCGGGAAGTGCCTTGAGGTTACCATTATTCACCTCCTTGCACTTCTTCAGGGTCTTACTCACACTTCGATAAATACATATGTTGATATACCCAAGCAGCATTGAAAAATACTACTGTCTAAAGGTAATATTGAAGGTACTAGGCACACGAAGGGCACATACTATACGACATCCCACCAGAATATGGGAAGATGAGTACCTTGTCCAAATACACCCTCTCCAACAATGAGACTGAATCTCTTTCTGCGTAGCTAAGCACCTGACATTCACTTGCTTTCCAACGCAATCCAGAGAATAAAAAATGATAATGACTATAATAGAGGCTATTGTTAGTGTTTACAGTGCCCTAGGCTCTGCTTGAAGGGCTTTGCGTGTATTAACTGACTCAGTCCTCTTCCTACCCAGGCCAGGCATGTTTTGGTCTGCCTACAGACACACAGCCAGCCAGTCATGAGGCTGGACCCAAGCCTCCTCAAAGCCCAACATGTTCACTCATTGTGCTCCAGCAGGAGAAGCAAACTCTGCCTCCCACAAGCTTCCAGGCTAGTTGAAGAAAAGGAACTGCTGAACACAGAGCTTTCAGAAGCTAGGCACATGGTTTGGATGCCAGAGCTGTGTGAGGGATGTGTTACAGAAGCATTGTAAGTAGAAAGCCTGCTCAGGTACAGATAGAGGCTTCCGCAGAGATTCGAAAATTACAGGGTTGGTATCTGGGAGGGTGGTTCAGCAAATAACACGGGGCCACAACGTTCAAGACCAAAAATAAAGCTGAGGGAAACTTCTCCTAGGACATAAATCTGCCCTAGACAGGTGAGGCGGAGAAAAGAAAGGGCACATCCATTTTCAGGCCTGCACAGGTGCCTCTGACTCAAAGTCAATAATTGTTCAAGGACAAGGGCAATGATGAATGATCGGGAGATGACCTGTATGTCCAGACAAGATGGGTGGTGCTGGGCACAATAGAGAATGATCCCAATATCATAGAGATCAGACAGGCCCCCATCTTTAGAGTTGGGGGACTGTAAACTGAATGGTACATACATCCTGCTTTCCACCCCTCACACACATCAGTAAATGTGGGGGGCAGTGGATCCTGAGCTCAAATGTGAAGGCTGAAGCAGAAGTGGTTAGGCTTCTATGTTCTGGGTCCTGGAAGGAATGAGGTGTAATTCCAAAGGGATACCCTGTTTGCCCTTTTCTCTCTGACCTTGTTATGTACTTATAGGCAAAGTATAATGTTAGACTCACTAAAAACTCTCTTCATGTGCCAGATAGGGCTGAACAAGCCCATATTGGGGATACCCTTAAATTCACTACACACTGGACCTAGCAGAAAGCTGAGTCTTTGCAGCTCAGCCACCCAGGTCTGTGTCTGCAATGTTGCACACAAAGTCATCCAATTAGCAGACCAATAGCAAACAGTAAGTGAAAAGCGATGTCAATCTACACCGAAGTCTATTGAAAACATCAAAGGGAAGTCCATCTGTGCTTCTCAACAAAGTTCCTCGAAACTCCTTCCTATATCACATACACGGTAGCTGCCCCAAACATATCCCAGGACCCTTTATTTCAGTCTTCCCCCAATATTATGGAATCTAGCCCATGAAATCCTCATCTTTCCTCTGCCCTTTTCTCTTTCCTATAACTGTGTGCCTTTTCCGGTGTCCTCCAAGCTAGTAGTCTTACCTTTCCCAGTTCCTGACCACCCTCATTCAGTGATACCAATAATTAAGGCCCAGAAGCCAAAGCTTCAACAGGTTCTCCTTTGGGGTGGAGGGAGAATGCCAGAGCTATGAAACATATTTCTATGATACAGGGATTCTCTTCTTTCTAAGATTAACCCCGTTTCCTATTTTATGAGTAGAAATGATTTGTTTTAGTTCTACCCAAATCCTTAACGTAACTTAGCCTTGAAGCAAAACTAATTCTGCCTGCTACACACTAGCTCAATAATTCCCCAAATCTCAGACTCTTATGGAGAGCTCGTTAAAAAGCACAGATTCTTGGGCCTCTCGCTAGACCTGCTGAGTCAGAATGTGGTGGACAGACTCAAGAAATCTGTGTTTTTAACAAGTGCACCAGGTAATTCTGAAACATTTAGGTTTGAAAATCTATTCTTACCTAATTAATAAAGGTCTGAATTGGCTTCATTTGTATATAAGTCTTGTGTCTGTAAAATAGATTCTTAAGAGACCATGTAGCTGACCTCTGGGACATGAGTGTGGGCTGTGAAAAGAAAATGTGGGGATCCAGGGAATATAGGCATCAGCAAGGTTGGGATCCAACTATTTCACACATTCTGCCCACATCTCTATGGTTTCTTGTAAATTGTCAGTGGCAATCTAACAGATTAGCAGTAAGCAAACTTACATTTTTTTTATTGCCATAACTCAAAAAAAGCTATTGGTTCTAACTAAATGTCTGTTTTTATGTTCTGTCATCTCCAGGCTCAAAAGTAACTTGAACAAATCCCAAGGCATACGGAAATGGGCCTCGTTCTCTAGGACTCTGCAGCATTGGAAATGAAGCTAAGCAGACTTTATTACATCCCACAATTCTGCAACCTTTTGCGAAGCATTTTATTCTACTTGTGGAAGCCATCGGGGTTATGTTTCAATCACCATGACTGACAGGCTAACTTCAAAACAACAGCATCGGCAGCCCTTCCATACTTCCTGGGCTATGCACTTAGAATAGAACCTTTTCTAAATTGTCCCTTGGCCTGGACGGAAATAAAATGGTGGTTAAAATATTTATCTTGTGCATTGGGTAACTTAAAAATTGATATTTTGGGGCCTCTGAAAGGCATAACTGAGGAAGTCGATCTTTTAGAACTACCATGCCTCCTGTAACCAAAGGTTTGTTAAAGCTGAGATAAGATTTAGAGAGTTTCCATTTTGGTAATGAACAAAACAGAACAAGAAACACATAACCTTTCCTCGGTTGTATTCTCTTCCTGCCTTGGGTGTAGAGAGGCAGAGCTGAAAGAGCTTAGGATGGCAAAATGGGCTTCAGGAAACTAATAAACATGTAATGAGGTGATCAGACACGTTGGACTGGCTATTTGAGTGCTAGGAATGTAACGAAAGGGAATGGAAAAGCTCTTGATGTTGGTTGAGGAAGAACGCCTCTTGCCCATAATAGTCAATTTTTTTAAGCAAAGATGACAGAAGGGTGTTCTTTCCTTCCAATGGTAGATTAATAAAAGGGGAGATTTGGGTTTATAAAGAAAAATAAAACACAGCAATGGCACTGCTATAAAGAACCACAGAAAGCCTCCTTGAGAATCTCTTGGCTTATGGGCTACTCCCTGACCCCAACACCATCATCGATATATGGCATATTAGTTTTCTATGAGTCCTGCAACAAATTACCACAAACTGGGTGGCCTAAAACAATAGAAATGTGTCCCCTTACAGTTGTAGAGGTCCAAAGTCCCAAATACAGCGAGGCCTGCTCCCTCCAGACTCTCTGGGGGGAATTTCTCCTAGCTGCTGGTGACTGCTGGCAAAACTTCGGAGTTCCTTGACATCATCCCAACCTCTGCCTCTGTCTTCACCTTCCTCCTCTTCTCTGTCTCCTTTGTGTATCTCTTGTAAAGACTCTTGTCACTGGATTAAGGGCCCACTCAAATAATCCAGAATTATATTCTCATGGTCTTAATACCCTTAACTTAATTATATCTGCAAAGGCACTTCTTTCAAAATAGGAAAGCATTTATATATTCCAGGGATTTGACAAGGACCTATCTTGTGAGGGGAGGGCACTATCCAACCCATTCCTTAGGACATTTGGTCTTTGACTATTTCTTATCTAGTATAAGCCAACAGACTGAGTATGACAACACATCTTCTTTCAAACCTTCTTACATGTCTTTGCCAAAGCCCTATTTATTGACAATCATTTGGCACTGTCTTTGTGAGATAAAGCCACTCATTCACAAGTGTAGTCTGAGATGCTTCTTTCTTAGCTGAAAGGAAAAAAGCACTGCAATCTGAATAGGATGTGTTCAGAAGATAAAATACCAGTGAGGGAAGATGGCAAGTACTGGTGATTTCCCTGAGCTCAAGGGTTGATGATTTGTGGTCCAAAGAAGAGCCCTAAAAATGCCAATTTTTCTTATCCCCAGAAGGTCAGACACCAACTCCATCTCAATTTTAATAGCAAATGTCACCAGAAGGCCTGGCCCCTGCTTTGGGGCTAATTCCACATTTTACTCATCAGCTTTCAATCAAAGAAGTGAATAAACACGTAGTCACTGATGAAAGAGTTGAGTCATACTATAAGCCTACTAGCAGTTTTGTTTTCCATTTTGTCTATCCAGTTAAAACCCTAGAGGAGCCTCATCTCTGCCCTCCCTCCCATGAATTTCCTCAATTCAGCATCTTCCTATAACTCTGCCATGGTTTGGAGGCTGTGGAGGCTGAGGGTGTAGAAGGCCAGCCCTAAAGCTCTATTTCCTTGCCAGTCCCATGAACCCATGCCCGATTGGAAGGCATGATAACCCACTAAGAACTGTCTCCAGGGTGCCTGGATGGCTCAGTCAGTTAAGCATCTGACTTCAGCTCAGGTCATGATCACAAAGTCTGTGAGTTCAAGCCCCACGTCAGGCTCTATGCTGACAGTTTGGAGCTTGGAGCCTCCTTCAGATTCTGTGTCTCCCTTGCTCTCTGCCCATCCCCTGCTCATGCTCTATCTCTGTCTCTCAAAAATAATCATTAAAAAAAATAAAAAAGAACGGTCTCCAGTGCCTTTTGAGATGTTTCAAGAACTAACAAAGCCTACTGATACAAATACGGGAAAATGTAGAGAATTCAAAAGGCAAGAACCATGTCCCTGGAAGTAGCCTTCTTTTTCTCTCTCATTTCTTCTTGTGCACAAAAACCCACTAGGTTGTTTCTTTTTTGCTCAAGAGCTGGTAAAATGCTAATTTTATGGTTAATGATGGATAACTACGTGTACATTGGAGTCGATTTCCATTATGCTTCTCAGACAAAAGCACAAAGACACACTCTGTAATGACACCATTCTGGAGAAAAATGTCCCCTATGTATCTTTGTGTGCTCACTTTTCAAACTCTAGGCCCACTCCTTATCTTTACTGTTCCATCTACAATCAAATTCCAAATTGCAGAAGATACTCTTTTTGGTAAGGAGCTTGAAAGGAACTTTCCCCATGATTGTCTCCATCACAGCTGACCCAAAGTTATAGAGTAATACTTCTTAAACCACATCAATTCTTTGTTTGTGTGTTTGTTTTGAGAGAGAGAGAGAGAGAGAGAGAGAGAGAGAGAGAGAGCAAGCAGGGGAAAGAGGCAGAAAGAGAGAGAGAATCCCAAGCAAGCTCCATGCTGACATGGGGCTCAATCCCATGACCCTGGGATCACTACCTGAGCTGAAATCAGGAGCCACCCAGGTGGCCCACAATCCCATCAATTCTTTCAGATAGTGAGAAGGAGCTGTGTGTCTCATAAAACAGAAACCTCTTCCATCCATCCCTCTCTGTATCCAAGCTTGAAACTTAGTACCTACTTCTTCCAGTGGTCTACAGCTATTGGGTATAACTGCCCAAGAGACTGGTGAAAGAAACAAACAAACTTTTCTTGTATATTTATTGTAGATACATTTGCAAATGTTATTTTATTTAATCCATACGAGATCCCTGTACAATATATATGGAAATTTGTTTCAGAAAGGTTAGGTAACCTGATCAAGGTCACAAAGTTGGTAATAGGTCGATTTGGGAACTCAAGTCTCATTTCCAAACCTTGGTTTTTTGGAGATTCATCAATAGTGAAGAGCTCTCAGCACATTTAATAAGTACCATTCCCAGTTTCTCTCCTGAACTATGAAGTTGGTACATTGGTCCTTTGTACTGATGTTCAAAGCAAAGGGATAGTTAAGGAAAGGCAGGGAATATTTAAACATTCTCAAGGTGAGAGCATCCCTTTAATCATGTAAATGAAAGCAACTAATGACATTTCTATAACTTAATAATATACAGGAAGAGCATTACTAAAAATGCTTACTCTGACTGTGAGGCAAATGTGTTAACTAAAAGGTTAATGATTACCTATCCTAGAAAGAGAACAACGTAAAAATAATTAACATATAATTACTTACAGGGATTGAAACCTCATCAGTCCTACTTGCAATAACCACCACCACCAACTCTCAAACATGGTCACACGCTTGCAGTTCATTTCATTTCTGAAAACATCTGACCAACTATACTATGCATCAAATTGAAGGCTATGGGTCCAGCAGCCAAAAGTGAGATGGCTCCTAAGGTGTGTCACTGGGAAGGGGAGTAACCATGGATTGCAAAGGGAAGAGAAATGGGAAGAGCAGGACTATTTTCAGCAAGAATACGGGCCCAATTCTAGATGCCTGGAAGATGATTTTCTGAATCCTATCATCTTCCTCCTTTACCTCCTCTCCTCCTCCTCCTCCTCCTGAATACTACTTGCAGAATATCTTTATACCCAGCATTATGTCAGGCATTTTCAAAGCACTATTTTATTTAAGCATCACAATAATCATCTTCCTTCTTTCTTCTCTCTTTTTCTTTTAAACAAATATTTATCCAATCACCACTGTGTGCCAAGTATTGTATGTATTAAGTGCCCATGCTGCAATGCTGAACAAAAACATCTGGCTGTAACTACTGTTCTCCTTCTATAGATGAGAAACTTGCAATACAGAGTGAGTGAGTTGCTTAAGGTCACACACTAGTAAAAACACATGTTCCCATACTAAATCCTGGAGCTCTTTCCTCTAAAGCCAAGTTTTTCTCAGAAGACAGGACAAGAAGGCACAGTTGATACCCTATAGGTAATTCCTCATCTTCCCTACAAACCAGCCCTAATAAACACACTTACTTTTTCCAGATCAACATTATCTGGGGAAAACCAATCTAGGCCACCAAGGCTCAATCTTTGTCAAGCCAGTGAGCATTTACTAAGTACTCTCGGTGTGTTCATCCTGGGGAAGCCCTCTGAGAGCAATTGAGGTTTTCCTGTTCTTTATGTTACCTGGAGATGCTCCCACTATCCTCTCCCACTTCTACAATATAGCAGCATTTTGGTCACACTCTGAGCATTCTGTCACCCTGGTCACAGTTGAACATCTCCCTATCCCATGCCATTCCTAAAGAAGAATCTGAAATATTTCTCTCAGATTCCCAATGAGCCCCCAGGCTGCTGGTCCAAGGTCACACAGTCTTCCTTCCAGATTGCTCAGCCCTCATTCCCCCACCTTTTTTATTTTTTTTCCTGCCTATCCCCTCTTTTTCTTCTTTCTGCTAAGAGGTAGACCCACAAAAATAAGTCCATAACCTTGAGAGACAGCCTAAAGCAGCAGTTTTCCATTGCTATCATTGAGAAGGCTTGTTAAAATGGACTGCAAGGTTGTACCTCCAGAGTTTCCAATTCAAGAGATCTGGAGTGAGACCTGACATGTTCCCAGGTGATGCTGACACTCATGTGTCAGGGCCCACACTTTGAAAACCACTAGCTTTGAAAGGGATTTTTTTTTTTAATTTTTTTTCAACGTTTATTTATTTTTGGGACAGAGAGAGACAGAGCATGAACGGGCGAGGGGCAGAGAGAGAGGGAGGCACAGAATCGGAAACAGGCTCCAGGCTCTGAGCCATCAGCCCAGAGCCCGACGCGGGGCTCGAACTCAGGGGCCGCGAGATCGTGACCTGGCTGAAGTCGGACGCTTAACCGACTGCGCCACCCAGGCGCCCCAAGGGATTTTTTTTCTACATTTAAACACAATTTGTTCCCAGTACAGAATCCAGCTTGTTTTCCAGGCCCTGAATTTCACATATCTTAGTCTACAGGTAATGAAATGCAGGTTAAATCCAATCGGTCCACTCAAGCATCTCCAGTAGGTTTCTGGAGTTATTTAACACTGTAGAAGACGTCTTGTCTGGGCTAATTAAGTGATTAGTTTAGATCGATAGATGAACAAAGGAAAAGTGGGGCAGCTATAGCTCACTACCAACTTAATAAAATGGTGCTAACTTCAGCCATGAGAAGAAGCAACATGGGTTTAAAATCAGGCTTAGCAGCTGAAGACGTCTATGTTTCTATCTTAGGTGAAAAGAAGCTCACCTATGCTATATATAGGTAGAATATGGCTATTCACAAGGACTCTTACAAATGGGGTGACTTTGTTTGGCTTGGTTAGTCAAATGACTCCACCAGAAGGTAAAGGTGCCATTTTGAATGACTGACATTCATATCTGCCTCCCACAACTGTGGATATCAAGCATCACCAGTGACTTGGTGGATGGGCTGGCATCTGCACTCAAAAACCCCATTGTGGTTGTACTCCCAGTCAAAATTAAGTAAGGTAAAAAAGCCACATACCTACAGGCTCAGAAGTTTGCATTAGCTTACCTGTCTCACATTTTCAGGAGAAGACAATAGAAGGGAGCCTGCATTGATTGTGCATCAGCCATGTACCTTTTGGGGCAGATCGTACTAGGCTGATTTTACCAACAAGGAAAATGAAGCTCAGAAATGATGTTACCTAAGGTGGTGGCAAGGATGGTGACAATAATAATAGCATCTGACATTTATTAGACACTTACCACGAGATAATGTTCCAGGCATTTTTTTTCTAGGTACTCTACATTGTTATTTCAATCAATATGCACAACAACCCTATGAGTAAGTCTATCAGTATCCCATTTTACAGATATGAAAATTGCAGGACAAGGATGTATGGCTTGCCCATGGTTACCCAGTTAGTAAATGTCAGAGCTCAGTTGAAACCCGATGATGTGAATCCAGAATCCATGATGACACTTTCGTGGCTGAGATGTAAACCCCAATAGACAAAACTCTGAAGTTTCATCTCTTTGCTGTCCTCTTTCTGGGGACGGAGCCTGGTGAGCCTCTTTCACTCACACCCAAAGACCAAAGCTAAAATATCCCGTTACCATCTCTTTATCCCTCTGGAGAGCTTGGTTTTTTGTGTTCATGCAGACTCACAGACTGATACATGGAGCCATCCGACTTCATGAGAGGGTGGCTCTGCCTTGGAAGTAAGCCCAAAAGAGGGATAGTATGTCATTGCACCAAGCGCAATTTTCCCAAACTCTAGCTCTTGGCAACCTTCCCAGGCTTCAACGTGTTTGCCATAACTATGCCTGTGTTATTGATATATTTTATTTTACCTCACTCTCATTTTTACTTACATTTGTTCAAGGAAACTTAAAATTACTGCAGCAAGTGGAAAACCAGTATCCCTTGCCATAAACAGAAGCTAACCATAAGGATGAATAAAAGCTATTAAATTCTATCTAGGTCCTGTGAGCTGCTAAAAACCCTGCCTCAAGGCCTGCTTTATTATAAAGGGACATTAGTAAATGTTATAGAGGTGTTAAAATACACTAGCACCGGACAGAGTCCTGCTCCTTGAGGATTCAAAGAGAAGGTGGAAAGAGAACAACATTGCGCCTTATGATTTAATGTTTTTTTTTTGGGGGGGGGGCTCTTTTGTCCCCGGCCTCCAAAAGTCCTCTCCTGCCTAGCAGTGCTATGCCTCCCACTGGTGGCAATGCAGACCCAGCTCTGTGTGGCCTGGGTGTGCCCTGGTTGTGCCCTAGAACCATGCTGAGTCTCCCCTAATGCCTTCTAATCAATAGGCACACCTTGAAAGGGGGAAAACTATCTCAGGTTCAGGTGCCTCAGGGAAACAGGCAAAAATCAAGGAGAGAAAAATGATTATGCTGTCAAAGCAGCAGAAGGAACTTCCAACAGTAATAGTGATCATTGAGTTTTTCCTTTGAACAGGAATGCCTTTGATAGGGCTTTCCTCCATTCTCCAGCTATTCTGTTGCAAGAATGAATAAGCAGAAAGAAACAAATGGTGCTTTTGTGTTTTTCCAGCATTTGACGTAGAAGAAAAGCAATGACCCAACTTCAAGGGGGAAAATCTAGACCTCCATATCCATAACCATCTAAAGAAAAAAAATAGAGATGAACAGGGAAAGGGAGGAAAAGAGAACTAAATCCAACAAAAAAAAATTGGTGATGCACCCCACAATCCCAATCCCAAGGATCCTGGAACATTCAGTCTTAAGTAACCTGAGAAAGTCACTCTATCCCCCTCTTCCCCTTCTTCCAATCCAAGCTTCTCTTCTCCGTCTGGCAGAGCCCCTTTTTGGTAACATAAGTAGTGTAGATAGTAATAAGCCATTTTATTGCATAGCCATTTTTTAATGTTTTTATTTTATTTTTTAAAGACAGCAAGAGAGACAGAGCATGAGTGGGGGAGGGGCAGAGAGAGAGACAGACACTGAATCCGAAGCAGGCTCCAGGCTCTGAGCCGTCAGCACACAGCCTGATGTGGGGCTTGAACCCACAAACTGTGAGATCATGACCTGAGCTGAAATCGGATGCTTAACTGACTAAGCCACCCAGGTGCCCCATATAGCCATTTTTTTGTAAGAAAAAGGAAAACCCAACAAAACTGTCTTTCCATATGGAACGCGCAGATACACCTCTTGACAAGGGTCTTTGTAACTGATAGTGGTGGTGGTGGTGGTGGAGGAGGACCACTTTCCGTGGAGCAAACATGGTGCTTTACTTCCAAAAATCAACTAATCTTCACAACAAGCCAGTGAAATGAATCCTATTATTCTTCCCATGTTATACACTAGAAAATTGAGGCTGGAGAAGTTAAATCACTTGCCCAAGATTGTAGAGTTAAGTGACAGAACGAGGCTCGCCTGCACCAAAAGTCTTGGTCTTAACTACTAAGCTCTGTTGATTCCTTCATGGAAAGGAACTAAATATTCATTATCATTTCTGTAGAATTATATATAATTAATTTTATGTAATTAAGGCCAATAGAGAAACTAATAGAAGCCAAATCTTTCCCCAAGGCTCTATTGACCGAATACTAGTTTGCAAAAGATGTACGAACCGGGTAGCTTTCTCATATTAAAATCTTATTTCTCCTCTCTGTGCACAACATAGGTCAAGTACTAATAAGATCAAGTCAAAGTAGCTGAGATTTATTGAGTACTTATTAGGTGCCAGATCTTATGGTAAACATCTCCCATGAGTTCTTGCTTTTAATCTTCACAATCTTGCAAGATAGGTGTTGCCTAGGAGAAAACTGAGGCTCAGAAATGCTCAATAACAGGCTCAGAGTCGTTCAAGGTCAGCCTGTGGGGGCAGAGTAAAATGGTGACCACAGCCATCTCTCTGCAGACTTCAGAGCCCTCACTAAGATCTGGTATAGCAAGAAGATCTAGGAGCACATGAGTTAGAAACACTGCACTTTTCTTTCCCAAGATTGCAGTGATAGATGAAAGGAACTCATGAAAATGTCCTGGGGACTTAGTATCTATGAGGCTTTTTTTTTTAGGTACGTCATCCAGAGCTATGGCTGGCTAGAGATAGACTCTACAGAAGACTTCCATGCTTTCTGCACTGCTGCATGAAAAAGACAATACCATCTTCTATAGGGTCCCAGGGAGGCTGTCTACCTACAACAGGGCTCACTTGTAAGTCAGGGTTGTCTGTGTCCATTACTCAGGAAGGCTGGAGAATAGGGGGATCCAACGGCCTTCCAGAGCTAGTGTTCTGGAAACTCTTTAAAGTATCCATCCTACATATTTTATACTTCCTGGTCTAGTTTCACTATTCAGGCTTGGATTAAATTTCATTGCTTAATTGTGCAGAATGAGAGGCTATTACCCCCTAAGATTGTTCTCAGCTGGAATGTGCACAAGATTCAGAGGGAACTTGCTAAAGAAAAACATAGGTCAGAGCCTTTCGTTGAGAATCTCATGCTGTTGGTACAGGATGGTGTCCAGGAAACTGGACAACCATGGCAAAAAGTCCAGTAGATATTTGGTAAGTACAGGTTGAATCCCAAACACAGACACTTCCTCCTGCAGCAAATCTTCTTTGACCACCCTCACCTGACTCTAAACCTCAGCGACACTATTGCCATCGGGCCCTTCTAATTTTTTCCATCTATTTAATGAATAAATGAGTGAGAGATGCAGAGAAAGAAAGAGGGGGGCAGGGAGAAAACATGCTCAAAGTGTGTGTGAGGGTATCTAAATTCTAATGACATGGATTAGGCTTCCTGGATCCAGCTATACTGGAAGCCAATAGACCCCTAGACTTTTTAGTTATGTGAGCTAATAATGCCTTTTGGGATTTAAGCTACTCAACAGGTGATAGGAGAGAAAAGAATTAATCATTCTTTGCTTGTCTCAGTAAAGGAAAATAGATAAATGTGTATAACACTTGTTAAATAAAATGACCAAAGCCCACTCACCCTGCCTATGTGAGGCTGAGCCAGGACCCAGCCTGTCTGGCCCTGTGTGTTCTCATCACCACCATTACTATTATTTCAATCTAATTCTGTGGTTTAATTGCCCCAGGCCTCTGTGCCACAGGGAGCTGTAAGTAAATAGCTGAGGACTGTGGTTCCTCTAGGGTGATCATATCAGATGTACAGATATTAAAACAGAAATTGTGTCATGTCACCATGTTTGTGTTTCCAGTACCTGCAGCTGATTGACAGGAAAAGCACTGCTGAAGCCAATTCTAAAGTGTCTCACTGGTTTGAGTTTTCATGCCAGAGGCTATGGAGAAAAAAGGAAGTGAGTCAATGGAACCAGATGCCTTATTGTAGCCCTGTAGCTTTTTATTGCAGATTAGAACTGGGAATCCGGCAGGGGTCTCTTTACAAGTGTAAAACAGTGAGGGGCTCTTTGTATCTCTTACCATTTCTAAAAAGCTTTTTTAAAAAAATGCCTTGCTTTCCTCCTTTGTGCTTTAATATTAGACCCCACATTCTCTGGGATCTTAGGGGCCTGAATTTCCATTGTAAGCTGACTTTTGTTCCCTGATGCCAAATTGTTCTTTTGGAGACAGAAACAGGAATGAAAGCTGGTCCCTGGCCCCAGAACATTCCCTGCCTGCTGTGAGGAGGCTTGGGTACTGCACACAGACCTAGGTTGACTCTCCCTGGAGTCAGGAGCAGGATCAGCACAGTATCTCCCAAGGACCTGAGGCCACAGTCCATCAGCTCTCTCAGCGACACACTCTGTGTTCCAGGTTTCACACTCATTCTCTCATTTGATTTTCTCAACTACCCTCTTAGGATGTCCTTCAGCCCATTTAACAGATAAGGAAAACCAAGCTCATGGACCATAAGTGATTTCTCCAACACAACATGGTAACCAAGTGGCAGAGACTGAATGTGAGCCCGGCTCTATGGGACTCCAAAGCTTGAAATCATCAAAGATCCTGGAGGAGAAAAAAGAAGCAGGCATTTAGGAATAGGGGTCAGCAAACCATGGGGCACAGGGTGAATCTGGATATCCACCTTTTTTGTAAAAGATTTTTAGAACATAGCCACACCTGTCATTCACATACTGTCTATGGCACAGTCCCTCTATATCAGAGGTGAGTTGTAACAAAGAACTCACAGCCAGCAAAGCCAAAACTACATACTATGTGCCCTTAAAGGAAAATGTTTTCCCACCCTTAGTTTAGAACTTTGAACTTGGAAATCAGTTTGACTTAAGAGTCATTTCCCATTGTCTGCTGTGTTTTCTGTTTTTCTCATTTGATATCTGGGCATTCAAGGGGCAGTGGCCTCCGTGAAGCAGCAATGAGGATGGAGTCAAGTACTGCATTTCAAACACCTAGCATAGTGGTTGGTGTTTACTAAGTGCTCAAGGAAAAATAGCCAGTTACTTGCCCCACAACACTATAGAACACCCCAACACAGTGGGAGAATGTGCTAATTCGCATGAGATGAAGTCTTGGTTGTGGGGTGGACAGCTCTCAAGCCAGCTTTTCTGGAAGGCTTGCAAGCTCTCAAAACAGATTTTCTGGAAGACTTGAGGTTCTGGTAACCAGCCCCATCAGGGCAGCTCAACCCCTTCCCTGCCAAATCTTTCGGAGTGTCTGGTCTCTGGAGTTGGGCTCTGAGGAAGAATGTCTAAGAATCAAGTCAATCTAGTTGTTTTTCATAGAGGACATTGTTTTGTGTTTTGTTTTTTTCTTCTTTCAGCCCAACATGAAAGATGGCAGTGAAAGAAAAATGAAATGGTGAGTCTATTATCTCATTGATCCACATGTGCAACCCCTCCTAATACGAATGAAAGCAGAGCAAATAATTTTCTTCATTGCAAAGGTCAAAAGTAACCTTGTTTATCCTCTGTATTTTAAAGTTATCAGTGATGGTTAAACTTAGGTCTGAGCTGAGTGGCACATGCTGAATACATTTTTGTGCCAGCTTCCATTTCTTTTTAAAACATGAAGACTATCTCAAAAGAAACCACAGGGTTCCAGTTGGCCTCATTGGAGCTCACACAGGGGCTCTTTGTGATTATGCTAATGAGCAACCACAGTGATACTTCTCTTAACACAGCCCAGGGTTTTATCCCACTGAAAATTATCTCACATTAATACTGTGTGTGCACAATGCAACATCGGAGACAGCCCAAAGTCACAGGGAATAAACTCACTATGTGAATGTGTTCTCTTCCCCAACACCATCACCCATTAGTTTTCTACACCAAGTTGTTCTAGCCAAGAGGAGAAATTGTGAGCTCAGTGATATATTGAATGCTTAACTCAACTTCATTAACTAGAGCTAAATGCTAACATGCACGGTACCAGCTTCTAGCACAAATCAGCAGCCATAATAAAGCATATAATTAGCCACATACCCAAATGTTCTCCACGAATAAGTCCCCAAGAGCCCCCAGCTGCTCTTTGATTTTCCTGAGATGGGTCTGTGGTAGCAGCCTGGTTCCCACTAACCTCTTGTCCATGAGCCAAATGAGCATCTGAATTGACAAGATCTGGACAAACTCATCCAAAGTCAATAATGGAAGGGCAGGGAGCATTCTCTACTTTCCCAGCATAGGAAGGCCCACAGGGAGTTAACCTCGAAGTCAGGGTAGAGGTGGAAATAAAATGCAAAGTTCTGCTGGTCACCTGCCACTCAAGCTCTGGTCAGTGAACACCAAGAGCCTTTGGTAAAATCAGTATGAGCACTGATGTCTCAAGAAATGTCTGTCCTCATCATAATCCTTGCATGTGGGTGGCCGGCCACTTACAAAGGATTTGTAGATCTGCTATCCCCTCCAAGCCTCACTGAGAGGGAGTAAAGGGTTTGCCGTGAAGGGAAGCAGAATGTGCCATCTCAAAATGTGCCACTTTGGCACGTGGGGCTGAAAGCAATCCAGACTCAGCGGAGCCAGGCAAAGCTTTTTTACCTCCCTCTTACCTACCCAACAAAATTTAGGTAAGGGGCGTATACTGAGAAGAGAGCTATTTCCAGAGAGAACTTTTCTCCCTGAGAGACTTACATGCATGGCAGGGTTACCTTGGTTTACCTCACATCACCTCCTCTCACCTTTATGTGAATTGCCTTCTTCCCTTTAAAGCCCCAGACCCCTAACCCTTTCCATAGATCAGGATAGTATATAGCTCAGGATAGTATATAAGCCTCATTGTCTGACTGCCTTTAAGTCTTATATCTTTGGGGGGCTACCTTAGGTATGTATACAACTAAATTTTTTTCTCATGTTAATCTGTCTTTTCATTATGGGGAAAGGTGGGGGGCTCTCAGCCAAGAACCCAGAAGAGTAGAGGGGAAATTAATTTTTCTCCCCTAGAGCCTAAATATCCATAAGAAGCAAAGACTGAATTGGAACCTAAAACTCTAAATGCGATTCACTTCAGATCAAACCTTCATTAAGCATCTATTTTGTACCATCCACTAAGTTAACATTCAGGGATCCCTTCCACAGCAAGTCCATCACCTTGCTTAGTGCATCTCTAGACTCATAGTCTCACGGTATGCCCCTCTATCTTTCTACCTATTTCTCTATTCTTGCTCCTCTGCCATTGCTCTAGACCAAACCACCATCAACACTGGTCTGACTTCGAGGACAATCTCCCAGCCCCTCCTCCTGGCTTCCATGCTCTAATTTATCCTCCACATGAATCACATTTCACTAAAAGGTGTCAGCCAGAGCCCATTATTTTCCACTTAAAATATTTTAATGGTTCCCAGTGTACATAAAATAAAACCCAAATGCCTATCCCTGGCCTATAAGCTTCTCTAGGATCTTGCCTCTGCCCACCTCTCTGACACTTGCTCTCCTCTTTCCTTGCCAGGTTCCCCTTTTACTAGACAGCTTTTCCTTCTTATAATATCAATTTCACCCAGTTCTCTCCTGTCCCAGTGCCTTTTCATTTTCTATTTTCCTCTGTCTAGAATGTTCTTTTCCTGATTCCAGTATTAGGTGGCTTTCTCTCATGGTTTAAGTCTCAGCTTCAATACTACCTCCTCCAAGATACCTTCTGTGCCCAAAGATGAGGCTCCTCTACAGTGCTGGCAGCATCAGCCTCTTATTTATTTAATTCCTTCTTCTTATCACATCCAGAGAGTACTATATGTGTTTACTCTGTCTCCATCACTAGAAAGCAAGGAAGCTTCATGAGGGCAAGGAATGAACTCTGTTATTAATTCTATATGCCCAGCACTTAGCAAAGAGGCACATAGTAAATTCTGAGTAAGAATATCCTGACTGAGGTACTTGGGTGGCTCATTTGGTTAAGCGTCCAACTCTTGGTTTCAGCTCAGGTCATGACCTTGTTGTTTGTGAGTTTGAGCCCAGTATCAGGTTCTGCGCTGACAGTGTGGAGCCTGCTTGGGATTCTCTATGTCCCTGTCTCTCTGTCCCTCCCCCTGCTCTCTCTCAAAAATACATAAACATTTAAAAAGCACTATTCTTAAAATACACACACACACACACACACACACACACACACACACACACTGATTGGATAAATGAATAAAGAACTAACAGCAGTACCGCCTTCTCATTCACCCTCCCACAGCTGCCTTTGTACATTAAGTGGGACACAAACTTGGAGCACAGGACTTCTTAAAGGACAGAGCAACTGCACGACTGAACTAAAAAAAAAAATGTCCTGAGAATAGTAAGTATTCCTATGTTTTCCCCAGGACTGAAAAGCTCTACCAATGCATCCAAACTAAGTGATATATTCCTAAGGTAGACAAGCTCCTGCATAATGGGACACATCCTATCACCATTCTTTCTTTGCTAAGAAAACATCAAGAATCCCTAATGCAATGGGCAGACTAAGGCTAGAGGCTGACAGGGGGAGCATGTGAGGGTGTAAAAAGATGTGATCTTTATGGCAAAGGTAGTTCTAAAGTCTATGTGTGAGCTTATCCAAAGGACAGGCCATGTGTGAATATCTGGATCTATTTTAAGGAGTATCCCCAGAGGTCCCATTCATGGACTCTTTGCTGAATGAAATCCTTTCTAGGCTAAAGGATTCTACAGAAAAGGCTTTTTTTTTTTTTTTTAACTTTTTCTGGTCTGGCTGCAGTCTTTTCTTCAGCTGAATGCACAGGCCTGAACAGCTTATCATTCCAGACTTTGGGCCCAGGGAGCTGAAAACCCTCTACCCTATGACACAAAGTCAAATCCAGAGCTTTGCTTCCTGGTCTTTCACTGAAGCCACACTCATCAGTAGAATGCATTTTGTTCAATTGAGAGGCCAACCCAAGCACCATCCATCACCCTCTAATACCACTTAGGCCAGTTCAAAATCATTTTGAAAAAAAAAAAAAACTTTGAAGTCCCAGATAGGACTCCCGGTCCTTTCTTTCTTATGGTCAACCCTTCCTAAACTTTGACAAGCTCCCAATGGGAAGAGGCTTCATTCAAGACTAATCAGAGTGGCTCTGGCTTAGTCACAGTCTGCAGCAAAGGTGTGAGAAAACACAATCAGAAAAAGGAGAATTTGAGCAAATTTTGGCAAAATTCTCCAATAGTGACAGCGGTGACTCTGACAGGTGTTTGAAATCCAACAGAATACTTTGAGTCTAAGAGTTCCAGAAGAATGTCCGTATGATGTAGTTATTGAATCGTGTATATGTGTGTGATGTGCTGTGGTCTTTTTATAAGTATTTATTTTAAGCCTGCTTCCCTTCACATTGCAAATAAATACATAAAACCAGCTTGTGAGCATCAGGAGGGCTCCATGGATAATGAGGTATTGATTTCTTTGTATAGGGATGTTCCTTAGGACAAGGCCGAGACACTAACCTCTGCTTACTTGGAGATTTGCATACAGCCTTCTGGACAGCCTAGATGGCAAGAAGGTAAGATTATTTATTCAAAACATTATTTAGCTACTGTGCAATAAGAAGTGTTTTAAAGCTCCCATGCTTCCCCTTGTAGTGAACTGATTTTCCATGGGAAGTTGGTCTCCTGTGTATGATAAGTAGGTCTGAGGAAACCACTGAATATATTCATTTAAAATAGTCTCTCTGCACTGATGGCTGAGAAATTTCCATGGGACTGTTGCACTTGAGTGCTCTGCATAATTGAACACTGTGTCTGCAAATAAGACTAATAACCATAGTTGTTCAAATGATTACCATATCATAGATCTTAATAGTATACCGGAAACGCTTCTGATGGTAATGCTTTCTTCATAATCAGCCAACCTCGCACTGACAGTATCCATACAGTTGGAATGGCCACTCACTTCTCTCTCGTCCAT
Organism: Herpailurus yagouaroundi; assembly: GCF_014898765.1. Taxonomy (NCBI): domain Eukaryota; kingdom Metazoa; phylum Chordata; class Mammalia; order Carnivora; family Felidae; genus Herpailurus; species Herpailurus yagouaroundi. The sequence goes on from NW_024412444.1 coordinate 9,237,948, forward strand.
TGGCCTACTCACTCACCTCTGCTCTTGGCCAAATTTCTCCACCTATAAAATGTGGAAACTGGACTAGATGGTCCCTGAAGTTCTTGAAAGATCTAACATTCTTTCTGGGTTTGGAAGAATAAAAACGTTCTGTTTTAGATACATGATATATATTGAAAGGTAGAGACCTGCAGTGGTCACACAGCTGGTATTGAAGGGTAGAGACCTGCAGTGGTCACACAGCTGGTAGGAGATGGAGCTGGTATTCTGATTGCCTGCAAAGCCTTCAGTCCTAACCAGTGTGTTTCTTTGGGCAAAGTGGAGACCACAGCCATTCACTGTATGACCTGGCAGAACCATCCAGAAGGCTTAAAGAAAAATGAGCACTGCTTTCAGTTAGCTGGGCAAGTCATATCCTATTTTCAGTAGCATCGAATATGGAGCTCCAGAAACCAGAATCACAGGTTTGGCTCCTGTATTAGTTGATGTAATTCTCTGTACAGTTCAGCTGAACAGTCTTCTGACTACACATTTGCAAAATAAAGATGGGTTTGGTGGCATCCTAGGATTTGGGGAGATAGAACAATAACTTGGTACAACTCCTTAGTAAAACCAAACACATATTCATGTGTGTACATGAATACAGCTGACAGCATCAACTCAGTACAAGACATTCAGGGAGAGACTTATTTTTTTAGTGAACTTAGATCACACCATCTTCATGAAATGTGATGCCCAGTAGACACAAGTGAAATATTTCAAATGCTTGCCATGGTCCTGAAACAAGTCTCCAGTCACCGAAGTTTTTACAGCACCTGACAAATCCACACCCTCTTCCTCACGGCCATAGACCCTGGAGGAGGCTGGACTGACTGTTCTGCAGGCAGAACATGCCAACTAGAAATAAAGCCATGAGACTGCTCCTGGGGCATGGGCTGCACTCTGGGTCCTCCAAACCATGACCTCTGCAGGTTTGCTGCTGCTGCCTCTTCTGCTTGGCAAGGGCAAAACTGAGTGAGGAAGACCTTGAGCTCTGGAGTCTGTATCCAAATCATGGTTTCTCCACTTCTTTTGTATGGGAGACACTTGTCTGAGCCTCACTTTTCTCCTTTGCAAAATGAGGTTAAATGTTAACATCAGCCTCAAAGGGCAGTTATGAAGATGAACTAAGATTAGAAATAGCATACAAGTGTAATTCCCTCCTTGGCAAATAATACGCACTGTATGAGTTTCCTACAGCTGCTGTAACAAATTACCATAAGCCTGGTGGATTAAAACAGCACAAATTTATTATTATACAGTTCTGTGGGTCAGAAGTCTGAAATGAATCCGTTTCAGTGGGCTAAAATCAAGTCTTAGTGGCCAGCATTCCTCCTGGAGGTTCTAGGGATGTTTCCTTGTCTTTCCCAAGCTTCTAGGGACCACCAGTATTCCTGGCCTCGTGGCCCCTTCTTCCATCCTCAGAGCTCATCACCCCAACCTCTGCTTCTGTTCTCCCATCACCCTCTTCTACCTTTGACTCTCCTGTTCCCTCTTATAATGCCCCCTTGTGATTACACCAGACCCACATGGATAATCCAGGCTAAACTCCCCACTTCAAGATCCTCAAAATCATCATGATCTGTCAAGTTTCTCTTACCATGTAAGGTAACATATTTACACATTCTAGGGATTATGATATGGACATCTTTCAGGGGCCATTATTCAGTCTTCTGCATGCACAGAAGTATGATTTTTACTGTTAGGCTATTTCTGCCATGTTTTTTTTCTTTCCATTTAGGTAAAATGCACATATACTAATAAATCTTAAATGTTAAGTTTATGGGTGTTTACATATATGCACCCTTATAACCCCTCTCAAGATGAAAAAATTTACAACCCCTTTCCCACCTTCCAAAGGCTACCCTGTGCCCCCTCCCAGTCAGTACTCACTTCTACTCTGAAGTAACTGTTTACATTCATTGTGGTAGATTACTTTTGCCTATTATTAAAGTACATATGAATGAAATCATACTGTATGAACTTTTTTGTTCAATGTACCATCTGTGAGATTCCATCAGGTTGTGGAGTACAATGGTTTGCTCTTTTGCATACTCATGTAATTGACGTTATTTTTAACCTGTTCTGTATGTCTATCCAGTCTTAGAGCACAAAAATGCATCTAGTTTGTCAAGCATCATGTTGAATATCGCTTTTTTAAAACATCCCCTGATAGCAATAAGACCTTGGTCAGAAATAATATGTCACCACCTCCTGTCCCACTTGTATCTAATCTGCAAGACCCCATCCACACTTTAGCTCTTAGGAGTCGTGCATTGATCTCATGAACCACTTCACCTGCTCCTGTGGACAGGAATATTAGGCTTTATTTATCTTTGTAAATATCAACCCTAGCACCATGCTGAGCATGCAGCCACCAGGGCTTTATCTCCATGATAACCATTTTCCTCTTAGAAAAGATACATTGTTGTTGCTCATTAATGGAAACCCACATGTGCAAATCATACCCATTTCCTTTGTGTATCATAAGACTTGCTAATAGGAGGTGGCTTGGAAATTTTTCACATGTTCCCTTTCCAAAACTGATCAGAAACAAATGCTGGGAGGCAAGGCTTGTTTGAGGTAGGCAGGATTTCAAACTCTTGACTTCTATGCTTTGTTTTGAATTTTTTTTAATCTTTATTTTTGAGAGAGAGAGAGAGAGAGAGAGAGAGAGACAGAGCAAGAGTGGGGGAGGAGCAGAGAGAGAGGGAGACACAGAATTGGAAGCAGGCTCCAGGCTCTGAACTGTCAGCACAGAGTCCGACATGGGGCTCGAACTCACAAACCGTGAGATCATGACCTGAGCTGAAGCCGGACGCTCAACCGACTGAGCCACCCAGGTGCCCCAGTTTTGTTTTGTTTTTAACCTCAAAGTAGAGTAAGAAAGTATAATTAAGAGTCTAAGCCCATGTTTGAGGTTTGACTGCTGATAGCTTTCAAACCCCATTCCTCCTCATTTATGACTTGCTCCATATCTGGGCAAGTCCATGAGGAACCTCAAGACCTGGCAGGGAAGTTCATTCCACTCAAACCCCAGTATTTAGAGGAAACCCGTATCTCAACCCTATCTTTTAAGCACCAATAAAATTCCCCAAACCACCTGATTTTCTCTCCTTCCTCTTGCTTCATTCTGAATAGAAACTGAATCCTTTGGCTGTTTATAAATGATTAATAAACTTTATTTCATATCTGCTGGTTCCTATATGTCATTTGTCCAAACATCCATAAATTTCTGCCCTGTGTCCAGCAGGGGATTTTTGGTGCCCAAGTAAGACAGATGACATAACAAGCTCCTTTCTCCAGAGTAACAATAAAAACCTCACCCAAGGTGGACATCAGTTATTTTTGCATGCTGCATATTTAGTACCGCTTTTCTGGAAATGTCACTTTTATTTTCCTTGGGAATCTTTTCTCTTCATTCTCCATCCGTGAGTTTGGGGTGGAGCTGAGCCTCCTCCTGTCTCTAGGGCTCCAGGGTAGCCTTGACCTTAGCCTGGCCTATCATTGTACTATGTCTCCATGTCAAACTGATTGGTTTGGAGATGGTCTCATGACCTGAACTGATCTAAGAATAATCAATCCTAGGACTTGGCTTGGATTTTGGAGAAGGAAGAGCTGTCTCTGCATTGGGTTGGCTTGCTGGAAGGCTAAGCCAAGGCCAGAGTCACAAGGGCCCAGAGTCCTGAGGGGTCTCTCCCTGGAGTGACAGCAAAGTAGGTGCAAACAAAGCATAGAAATGGGAGTAGAGAGACTCTTAATCCTCCCAAAATTGCATAGTCCCTGTTTCTAGCCAAACTCAGATTCAGACCCATTCAAGATTTTATAGTTATGTGAACTAACAAATTCCCATTTCAGTTTAAGCCAGTGTTAGTTGGATTTCTGTCCTTTGTGCCTGGGAACACTTCTGAAGGTACAATCATCCAGTTTTCTATGATCTACACTTTTTGTTTCTCTGGACACATGGAGGCCAAACATGCAATGGAAACCATACAACCTTGGTCTCCCCATAAACGCTGAAACCTCCGTTTCTAAAGGTAAAAACAGCAGGTGTGTGAGAAATGGCATGACAAATCTTGACTTGAATTGCCACTCTACCAAGAGCAGAAAACCCCTAAATAAATAGTACTAGGTCAACAATTTGCTAGAAATATCAGCTGAATCAGAATGCTAAAATTCTAGCACATTGGAACATCACTTATCCTGTGCACCAGGAGTCTTATGTCAGCAGAATCTTGTGCTGTATTGAAGGAGGCAAAAGAAAACTACAGAATGATCATGATTCTCCAGTTTACACTCAGTGAAATTTAATTCTTTAGTAATTTCCATTCCACTGCTGGAATCAGTAAAGTAAGCTAAGCTGGTGCAAAAGTTCCATTCCATACAACAGCTAAATTTAACTGAACAGTGTGGTAGGCAGGATAATGTCCCCCAGAAATGCCCACAGCCTAATCCCCAAACCTATAAATATGTTATATTATATTACAGGGGAGGATAAAGTTTGAAAACGGACTTCAGGTTGCTAGTTAGTTGACCTTAAGATAGGGAGACTAGGGGCGCCTGGGTGGCGCAGTCGGTTAAGCGTCCGACTTCAGCCAGGTCACGATCTCACGGCCCGTGAGTTCGAGCCCCGCGTCAGGCTCTGGACTGATGGCTCAGAGCCTGGAGCCTGTTTCTGATTCTGTGTCTCCCTCTCTCTCTGCCCCTCCCCCGTTCATGCTCTGTCTCTCTCTGTCCCAAAAATAAATAAACATTGAAAAAAAAATTAAAAAAAAAAAAAAAAGATAGGGAGACTATACTTGGTTATCTAGATGGACCAAATGTGATCACCAAGATCCTGATAAGTGGAAAGGGAGGCAGGAGAGGAGGTCAGAGTATCACAGTGTGAGATGAAATCCACCCATTGTTGCTGGCTTGGAAGATGGCATAAGAGGGCCACAAGCCAAGGAATACAGGAGGCTTCTAGAAGTTGGAAATGGCAAGAAGATAGATTCTCCCATAGAGGTTCCATATTGGTTTTCTTAGGCTGCCATAATAAAATTCCACAGACTGGGTGGCATAAAAAATAGTAATTTATTTGATCACAGTTCTGGAGACTGGAAATCCAAGATCAAGTTGTCAGCAAGTTTGGTTTCTCCTGTGGCCTGTCTCATTGGCTTGCAGATGGTGCCTTCTTCCTGTGTCCTCACATGGCCTTCCTCTGTGTACATGCATCCCTGGCATCTCTCTGTATGTCCAAATTTCCTCTTTTTAGAAGTATACCAACCTCACTGGATTAGAACCTACTCTAGCAGCCTCATTTTAACATAATCACATCTTTGAAGACCGTATCTCCAAATACAATTACATTCTGAGGTCCTAGAGGTTAGGTCTTCAACATATGAATTTTGGGGAACACAACTTAGTCATGATAGGTTTCAAAAGGGAGCACAGCCCTTCTGATACCTTGATTCTAGCCCATTGAGACCCATGTCAGACCTCTAGTCTAGAAAACTGTGAGATAATGAACGTGCTTTGTTTGAAACCTCTAAAATTGTGGTCATTTGTGAAGGCAGCCACAAAAAACCAGTACATGCATTTACTATGTGCCCAGCACTGAGCTAAGTGCTTTGCCTTTTTAAATTTAAGTTTCATCTTCTTGTCAGCCTTATGAGAAGATGGCATTGTGATCTCCATGAATGAGGAAACAGAGGCACAGAGATGCTAGGTATCGACTCACTGCCATATTGCTTAGAGTAGTGAGGCCCGAGCTTGAACTCAGATGCAACTGATTCCAAAACCTTACTGCTCCACCACCATTCCATCCACTGGAAAACACTAACGACTCTGAAACTTGCCTTTTTGAGCAGGGTGGATAAAGAGTAGTAACAGAGAGTTATAGGATGAGCAGGGACACCTGGTCCCAGCCTCCTTCTTTGAAAACAGAGAAAAAAGATAAAGGCTGGGGGCATCTGGGTGGCTCAGTCGGTTAAGGGTCCAACTCTTGACTTTGGCTCAGGTCATGATCTCACATTTTGTGAGTTCAAGCCTTGCATCAGGCTCTCTGCTGATAATGTGGAGCCTGCTTGGGATTCTCTCTCTCTCCTCTCTCTCTCTCTCTCTCTCTCTCTCTCTCTCTCTCTCTCTCTCCCCCTGCCCCACCTGCACATGCACTCTATCTCTCTCTCTCAAAATAAATAAACAAACTAAAAATAAAAGAAAGAAAATGAAGAAATGCAGAAAATGAAGTCCAGAGAGATGAAGTGGCCTCTCAAGACCCAGTGCAATCTCCCTAGGGCCAAAGTGGAGCCAGGCCACCTGCCACTCTTTCTTCTCTAATGATATGAACTGTCACCTCATGTTTCCATGGCATCTCACTGAATTACATTATGGAGGAAGAAGGTGAGATCCACAGTCACAAAATGGCAAAGCCTGGTCTCGACCCTCCAGCCTCATCATACCTCTTATAGAAATATCTCATTATGGAACACAAATCGCATGTTTAAAACTATATTATATTCTTTGGTAAGCAACTTTAGAAACAGGAAGAGTTTTGGAATTTTTATCTGAATCTAAAACTTGAGTCCAGAGTCTAGACAAATAGACTATGAAGTACCTTCATTTCTATTATTTTATCTAGAAACACCAACAGTAGCAGAGAGACTTCTGAGCAAAAGACCGTGAATCTGCCACATCAGGCTAAGACTTTCTAGGGTGCATCACAAAAGTTCATGCATTTCGTGGCTTCTCTGAAACATCCCAGGAGATAGCTTTTATTTCCCTCCTAAAAACATCTTTCATTTTCATTTGTGGGAAGGGCTGGCCACTTGGCTGGTGAAGCTGGGAACAGGTAACTTGCTTGCACAACTGAGTGCTGAAAGACCATAAATACTCTTAGGTAGTAACAGAGTTTGATTAATAGGATTCCCAACAATTATTGTAATCCTATCATGGTCAAGAGAAGAATTGCTGTCACTTGCACAACCATGCCTAGAGGAAATAGCCAAAAGTTGGTGAGCCTCAGAGTCCCATGGAATTCATCACTGAGTTTCAGCACCACTGCCCCTCTTTATGACCTGCAGGAACCTCTGGAGGGGAATTTGCAGGGGATGATAGTGAGATGGCAGTGGATATTTCTGTGTCATATGTTAGTTGCTCAAATATTGAGAGTGAATATCCCTGAAAGGTCAGCTGTCTTACCCATACAGAGTAAAGTGCTCATGAGACTTGTTTTTGCCAGAATTTAAGGGAAGTTATTTTGTGACTTTAAACATCAGTGTAAGACATAGTAAAAACTGTCATGTTTGATTTACTTGCTGTTAACATCCTGGAGCTTCCGTTGCCCACTTAAAGTGACTAAAGTAGCAAATCAGAATATCCATAATGTTGCTTAAAATAAAATTTCATTACTACTAAATGAGACCACACTCTCTTTCAGCAAGTTGATGGAATTTTGCATTTGCTTAAAATCTTAACTGGGATTTTAGTTGTAATGGATTGAAGAACACAGAAGGCACCAAACTAAGGTGATTATTTGTAATAAAATAGTAGTCAAATACAGAGGGCAAACTAATTTTAAATGGAAAAAGATAATGGGCTTTGCTGTGTTTGGAGCATTGATGTGCTAATGTGTTTTTTTAAGGGCTTTTATTTTTTCCCCTTCCTCTCTGAAATATTCTTCATTGTGTTATAATATTTCCCTACTGGGGCAAAAGGGGAGGGGAAGGGAGATCAGGAAAGGAAGAGAGCCAAAGGTAATTAAACATTCCATTTAAAATGTTGCAGTAACAAGCATCTTACTGTAAGGAGTTCTGTTATCACATTCACATCCTACAGGCTTAATTCTACTGTCAATACCCTTTTATCACTCACAGGAAGCTACAGAAGACAGCTCGCTCTAATTTATTGCGTGGTTTAACACTGTCGAGGGATTCTTTACCTGGTCCACATCTCTTTGGTTAAACAGATGCACACACACATGCGCACACACACACTCCTAAAAGTTTTCTACATCGGTCCCAAAGCACTCATTTTTGAAAGTTCCCTTTTGGTTTAATTACACTTTTCATTAGACCAGAGACTATAAACGCACATATATGACATTGCCTGTCATAGTTGTGGTTGGTCAAATAATAGAATAATCAATCATCTCCATTCTTAGAAAATGACATGGTCAAAGGTATTATAGAGACAATTGGATTCATTCTCAGGAAGTGGCTGAACAATTGCAGTGATTGTCCATTGTTAACTGTTTCTGATAAGTACATAATGACCCTAAATGTTTCCTTAACAACAGTGAAATTAAAATCATTTCTCTTAGTTGAGTCTTCTCTACTAGACAGAAAGGGACCTGCAGAAGACTAGCTTGAGGTTCTAATTGCTTTCTTAAGATTGATCAAGATACATTAGGTCCAAACTTGGAAAGTGCTCATTTCTTAATTAAAGAAATCCACTAATGTATACATTATACATTTGCCACTGTGCTATGGGTGTTAACATTACAGTTGATTTTAAAGGTTAGGACACTTTTGTTTAGCTTCAAAGATGTAAAAATGGACAATTTATTATTCAAATTTTCATTCTGCCTCTATAGGTGGGATTGATGAGGGAAACAAAGGCATGAGGACATGGTCAAATTAAATTTCCTTATAACCTGCAGCCCATTGACAAATACTTGAGGCAGGCAGAGTAAAATGTTTCTCCAGGAACTCCCTACTGTCTTAATATTGATTTGCTAGAAAAACCACCTTAGCTTGACTACAGCTAGGCCTCCAGTATCTGGTGAGTCTTCTTTAGCATATGACAGTCCCTTTTGGAAACTTCCCCTTGCCTTTACCTTTAATTCCCAAGTGTACAGTGGTCACTCCTCACAATCCAGGGGAGGCTCTTTCTGCCCACAGTCCTATCCTCTGGCTTTAATAAAATCACATTTTTGCACCAAAGATGCCTCAAGAATTCTTTCTTGGCTCTGGCTCTGGACCCCACTGTAGCAGTGTGTCTCACACACACAGAGTCAGAACACCAAGGCTTTTCTTTCCTGGAAGCAGTTTTCTTTCTGTCATCATGGGCTCAGCCGGCTAAGATCCAAAAGGCTGAGCTCTGAGCGCAGCAGGAGCGTAGCTCCCATATATGATAACATACAGTCCAAATGGGCGGTCTAGGTTAGAGTCGTGAGGAACGTCGTGAGGAACGTCGTGCAGGCACACATAGCCAGGTTGCCTTATCTTGAGGTTTTCACCACATTCGTTAGGGAGGGCCTCTACCCTAGAACCAACTTCCCCCTAACTTCCTGCAAACTTAGCAACTCCTAGAGAATGAAAGAGGTTCCCTCAGGTATCCTTCTCTGGGGAAGAAACTCAGGTTTTCCTCACAGGTCCACAGACAGAAAAGCCAAGGCGTTAGGTATCTCAATATTTTATATCACCTCTTTTTTTTTTTTTCCTGTTTCTTGAAAAAGAAATCAAGACCGCTGCCTCTATTTTTAACAAATCCTAAAAATATTCCTTAGGGACTTAACTCCCAACTTTCCTCCTCAATTTTTCGGACTTTAGAAAGGAGGTTGGACTTTATTCATCTCCTGTCTTTCCTGATTTTATGTTTGTCAAGTAGCAGGTTCTGTCTATTCAGTGAATAAACAAATACATGAATGGATGTTATGTGATCTGCTAGATTCTTTACCCCAAATTAATTTCTTATTTTGTTCCTCCCCTCTTCTGCTTTACAGTATTTTCTTGAATCCATAACAATTTCTTGAAATTTAATTTTTAGGTATATGACACTTACGTAGATTGCTGCTTCATCCCTCCACTCTTTTCCATGGTCAGTCGTTTAATAAAACACAACCTTGCCTCCTGTTGTTCTTGAATATTGATTAAGTTCTCTTTCACAGACACATCACATTCACAGCTGGCAAAGAATTTTCAAGAGGACTCATTCCCTCCTCCTTCCTGCAAGGTAGCACAGGAAATGGCCATTCCCATTTCACATCCCAGAAAACAGGTTCAGAAGAGAGGCAGGCCTTTGGGCTGTAAATACAGGATTCCTTCCCCTCACCCAACCCTGCCCTATAGATCCTGTTTTATTAAAAAGTTTTTACTCCATAGCTGAAGAGGTTGAGGTTAGATAGAAAGAAATTGACAGCAGGGGCCCCTGGGTGGCTCAGTCGGTTAAGCATCTGACTCTTGATTTCAGCTCAGGTCATGATCTCACAGTTCATGAGATGGAGTCCCAAGTCAGGCTCTACACAAACATCATGGAGCCTTCTTGGGATTCTCTCTCTCTCTCTCTCTCTCTCTCTCTCTCTCTCTCTCTCTCTCTCCCTCTCTCTGCCCCTCCCCCTCTCAAGGAAGGAAGGAGGAAAAAAATGGGAGGGAAGGAAGGAGGGAAGGAAGGAAGGAAGAAATTGACAACAGATTTCAGTCGTGCAGAGCTTGAGGGAGTAATACAGAATGTGTGGAAATTTTGATCCCCCTTTTGAACACTGTTCTGGACAGAAGATTCAGAATGGAAAGCTCAGGCCCCATGGAACATCCTTACCTTCTTCTCTAGGGGATGACAGCAGTGAAAAGCATTCTGCCTTTTGTCCCAGTTAACCTGGTCTGGAGAATATGTACAGAATGGCACTGGAGAATCTCAGAGTAAGGGCTGGTTGCTGTCCCTTCAGTAGTCACCCTTGCCTTTTCTGACCAGCCTCTTCACTGCCTCTCTGGGAACGGTACTTAGATTTCTTGTGTGGAATTTCTCCACTGTCCACTGGGCCAGGGAACCCATGAGTCAATCCACCTATCTCCAGGGAACTTAGATCATGACCAGCATGGTGCAGATATACCCCAATGGCTTCCCTTCTGCTACTCAATCTCCTGCCTGTTCCAGTCTGTCCTTTATGAGGTCTGCCTGTCCTTTTTCTTCAATTCTGTGAGCCATGCTTCTCTACTTTCAGTCAATGCTAATCTTTTGCATAGTTTAGCCAGACTTGGGTGCCTTTGCTTATAGCCCAATTCAAACACCTAACCAATAGAGATACACGGGAAGAGATTTCCTATGAGTTTGATGGGTCTGATACCTGTCACCTGGAAGATGGACTTGTCTGAGTTCTGTATGCATTCTATGTCAGCTCTTGCTTCTACTATGACCTGGACTGCAGGGAAAAAGTCCTTGTCACTTCCTATTATGGTAGTCTGAGAACAAGGTACTGCTGTCAGACTGAACCAGAAAATGGACAAGGGCAAAAAGCCTTTCATATTGTCAGTTCAGTCTGAGAAGACAGTGCATCCTGATAGGCCAGTAAGAAACACATGGGCCTTGCATCTGGTTTGTGTGTGTGTTCCAGCAGAACTAAAAGATGATGGCAGGAGGTAACACCATTTCGTGTCAAGCATGCAGGCACTGAAGTATGAAAGGAATTCCTGAAGTCACGGGATGAAGGGAAAGGCATTTTCAATTCTGGAAAACAGGTGACAAGTAATGAGAGACATGGGGTAGACTCAGTCCTTGAGTGAAGGAGGTGTTTGCCATTTGAGATTCATGGGGCCCACTCTGCTCAACTCTCTCCCAAACTCTGTGAAACTTTCTTTCAAGGCTGAGAAAGGCCACAACTTAGGGAAAGAAAGGGGATCTTGAACTTGAGCCATATCCTAGACGGAATGGACACCAGAGTATTGGCTTTCCTGGCCCTCAGGGATTTAGGTAATGAGAGAGGAATCAGATCCTTAATTAGGTTGCTTTATCTTCTTTCAACTCCCTCTCCCCTCCCAGAAAATCACACTGGATGAACAAGAATAGCAACAACTCCATTAGACACTTACTATATTCTAGAAACCATACTAAATGCTTTATATTCATGGTTTCATTTAATATTTTCACACCAACCCATGGAGTTAGTATGGGGTTTCAGCTGGGCCTCAGATTGGCACAGAAAGATGCCCTACTTCAACACACACAGAGTCAGGCCATGGCCCTTTCTTTTTTTAATGGGGGGGGGGGGGGGGGGTGCCGAGGGAGAGAGAAAGGCAGACAGAGACAGAGATAGAAAGAATCCCAAGCAGGCTCTACTCTAGCATGCAGCCAGACACCAGACTCCCATCTCACAACCCTGAAATCATGACCTGAGCTGAAATTAACAGTTGGACCCTTAACTCACTGAATGACCCAGGTGCCCCCAGGCCATAGTCCATTTAACTTTTGTGCTTATGTCACCATTTCAAGAAGCATATAACCATCTCTGTGCTTCAGTTTGTAGGAATGTGTGTGAACACTGAACTCTGCTGGTTCTTGAACCAAACTCAGTCTCAGAGAAGTCTCTCCCTCATCCTGAATGGTATCTCTCCCTCCAGCTTTGTTGAAAGTGCCAAGAAGCTCGTTTACCCATCACAGTTGCATGCTATTATTCACATCTCCACATGATAGAGCTAGGAAGTAGCAGAGATAGGATGTAGAAGATCTTCCAAGATAGTTCCCGGAGCTCTCTGGAGAATGACCCCATCGGAGGGGTGCCCAAGTGTTCCGAGCTTAAAAGTGTGTCTGCACTTGCTGCTGTGACAGGGACTGGCCTCAATGGTCCTTTAAAGTGCAGCTACCTAGAGGACTGAGGTCCCTTCTTGACATGTGCCTACACCTATGATTTACGATGCAAGTTCTTCAAGGCAAGAGAAAAAGACGGTTACAGAGAGACATGCCATTAAGATGCCTGGGAGCCACAAACCTCGGTTTTCGAATAGATTCTTGAAGACTCTCCCACACTCCCCACCCCCCGAATTCCTAGCCCTATAGGGGCTATTACAAAAGTAATAGAACCGTTCTTCAAATGCTGAAGCCCTGTTGATTCCTAAGGGCAATGTTCATACCCTACCTTCCCTTCCCAGTTCTGCTCCCCAGGCCAGGGGCCCACCTCCTGCAACTGTCCCTCCACCATCAGGGTTTCCAAAGCCAGCCCTATCCAGGTCACTCTCCCATCCTAGGTGCAGATCTAGGGTGCAGCTCAGATGCTTCAAAAATATCTGTGCTATAACCTGCCCCCAGGTTGTTCCAGCAGCTAACATTCCTATGAAACAGCTTGCCAGGTGATTTTATGGATGTGACCTAACTTGATGTTCAGTATGTTTTCTCTAAAATAGCCCTTACACCATCACCTTTATTTTCTGGAAGAAAAGAAGCAATAGAAATAATCTGGTTGGGTGTTTTCTTTTCATTGTGGGGCCCCACACTACTGGGAGGTTATGCTCTAAAGTCAGAAAAAATATTTGTAATGGGCAAAATACTATGAAAAATCCCTTAAATACCCAGGAGGTAGAAACTGTTTATTTTAGATCATTAACAATCTATAGCAAACCTTGTACAAACTACAGTCTGAGGACCATCAAGATAGAGCAAATACAGGAAAAAAAAATCAAACTCTGTATGCAAATGTGGGCATTTTCAAATAATCCACCTTTCAGATAACTCAATTCTCCAGAGGTAGAGGAGGAATGAACAAAAATGCTGACATTCCATTGTTGCCATTTGCTGTATTCTATTTTAATATTAATCCTCAATTATTAGATTGCATGTTATAGATTTGTTTGTTACAAGGAGTAATTTAAGTATTGGGTTTGTTTCCAATAATGGGTATTTAGGGTACATGCTGTTCTAAGACTGTTTAAAAATGAAATGTCTGTAACTGAGGGATCAGGCTCAAAGGGGAATGGGCCTCCAAAAGACCATATAGTGGTCATGGAAAGCCCTTATCCTCCAACCTCTAGGCAGTCTGTCCTGCTAAAGCATGTCTATTCCATAACTGTGAATCACTAAGTTGACATGTTTCAAACTTTAATTGAATTGGTTGCTATACAATTGACTGGGAGCATGACTGAGCATATTAATTCCACAGGGATTTTTAATCCCTGAATACGTTCCCAAAGACTATTTTAATGCCACTTTTTTCTTGTGTTAGGAAGTCAGTGAAACATTCCCATATCTTTCTTGTGTTGAGACTTGTTTGTCTTATGTGACATACAAGCAAACATCCATTTAGGATGTGGGAGGAGAGTCTTAAATCAGATGTTAAGGTTCATTTGAACAGTCACAATTGTGATGACTGGACCCTTGCAATGTGCCAGGCACCTTGCCAAATGCTTTATGTGCATTCTCATGTTTATTCCTTAATAATGAAACCAGAATTCTTTCCATCTCCTTTTAGAGTTGTAGAAACAGAGGCTTAGAAAGGTCAACTAACTTGCTCAAGGTCACATGCTATAAAACATCAGAGCCTGGATTCAAATCCAGGTCTGTCTTGTTCCAACTCTGAACTGCTGAAAATGCTGAGTACATGAGATATTTGCTGTCTAGTTGGCAGTCTTGGTGTAAAGACATAGCCACAAGTATCAGCAAGAGAGTCCTTGGGGCCAGTCACAGTGAATGCCCTTGTCATCATAGCTTACTCAGTGCACACTGTGTGTGTGGGGGGGGGGGGGGGGAGGGCACAAAACAGGGTCAAGTGTTGCCTTCACAAGTGCACACAATGACACAGTGATCATTGCCTGTGAGCTTGGCCATGGCCCCATCCCCACATCCCCATTTTTGGGGTCCTATCTCCTTTATCTCAGGCCTATATTGCTAGGCCACAGTCCATTTACAATTGCTTATCTAATCTATAATAATCCAACATGTCAGATGGAATCCAGAGAAGTGACAGCATACCGCCACACTGAAGTGAGAATATTTCTTGCCAACTCAAATTGTTTATGGTCTAACAGTTAACCAGTCACTCAGCTTGAGGATTTTGGTGCCGTAGGGCTGTTTTATTACCCTCAGCATAAAGATGCCTTGTACATAAACAACATTTACTATGACAGTCTGCTAGCTGGCTTGTTAAAACCATGTCGTGTCAGGATAGGATTGTTATAACTGAAGCTGAAAGCACCTTGCTGTTTGCCTCTGCGTGAGCACACCTGGCTCACAGGAAGTACTCACATATTTTGGTTAACACATTTACGAAGCTATTATTTATAAAGTGCCTACTACATGCCACGTTCTTTGCCAATCACTAGGAACATAAAGGAGAAAAAAAGAGTACCTATCATTCTAATGCTTACATTCTAATTGAAGGAGCCAATAAATAAATGGATAGATGCCAGTACTTTGAAGAAAAATAAGGCAGAGTGAAGCAGCACAGAGAATAATGGATGGTAGTGTTATGGTCTAGGAGAGCTTCTCTCACTGGGTGATATGTGAGCAGATAAGTGAATGAAGTGAGTGACTAGTGAGAAGGGTATTCCAGGAAGAACCAACAATAAGAGCAAAGGCCCTGAGGCAGGAGCATGCTCAATATGTTTAGGGACAAGCAAGGAGACCAGTGTGGCTGAAGAGGACAAATCAGAAGGGAGAAAGGGTAAGAGGTAAAGTGAAAGAGTTAGCAGGAAGATTGGGTGGTTTGAGACCTGATTGTATAGGACCTTGTAGCCATAGTAAGGTCTTTGGATCCTCAATGGAAGAGAAGAAGAGAAGAGAAGAGAAGAGAAGAGAAGAGAAGAGAAGAGAAGAGAAGAGAAGAGAAGAGAAG
>NW_024412444.1:9253579-9263804 GCF_014898765.1 Herpailurus yagouaroundi
GAAGGGAGGGGAGGGGAGGGGAGGGGAGGAGAGGGGAGGAGAGGGGAGAGGGAAGAGAGAAGAGAGGAGAAGAGAGGAGAAAAAAAAGGGAAGGGGTGGGGAGAAGAGGGGAGGGGGGACAGAGGAAACAGGGGAGAGAAGGGAGGGAGGAGACAAGGGAGGGAGGAGAGAAGGGAAGAGAAGTAAATGAATCAATGAATGAAAGAATTATTGAATAAGAGTGCCATGTGTTAGGACAGATAGGAGCCATTTTCTATTTCTGTCTCCAGAACTCATTAGAGCAGCCACCATTTACTGAAAGTCTACAATGTACCAAGCTCTCTGGTAGGTATTTGTCAGACATGATATGACTTAAAATTCCTGACTATCCCAGTGAGGGACACATTAGCCTCTTCTACAGATGGGGGAATGGAAGTGCAGAGTGGTTAAGCAACTTGCCCAAGATTATAGAGTGGTAAGTGGTAAGCCAGGGCACAAAACTGAATCTCTCTAAATTCAAGGCCTGTGCTCTAAAATCACTTCAGTTACTGGGATTCTTAGGCAGGATAATCTGACTCAACATAAGAAAACATTTTCAAGATAATATGGCTACTTGAATATGGACTAGGCCATCTGCAGAAGGGAGGAGCTCCCCAGGTTGGAATGCAACCTGGTAGATATTGGATATGGAAGGAGGAGGTTATACTGGATATGGAAGCATCAGATCGGGTATAGGGTGGATGATTGCTGAGCCCTTAGTGATATCTGAAAGTCTCTCAGAACCTTGAATGTCTCCTGGCCTTTTCTTCTGGTATGCTGTTTGTCTACACTTGTTTTAACATTGCTTATGGTATCTTTTGTAATACAAATGTTTTTAATTCATATGTACAAACTGGTTCCTTTTTTGCTTGATGGCTTTGAGGTCTCTACCTTTTTTTTTTTTAATTTTTTCATGTTTTTATTTTATTTTTGAGAGAGAGACAGAATACAAACAGGGAGGGACAGAAAGAGAGGGAGACACAGGATTTGAAGCAGATTCCAGGCTCCTACCTGTCAGCACAGAGCCAGACATGGGGCTTGAACTCCCAGACTGTGAGATCATGACCTGAGCTGAAATTGGACACTTAACTAAGTCACCCAGGTGCCCCGTGGTCTCTACCTTACTCTTAAAAAGCACACTCCCATCTCAAAAATTGTACAAATATTACCCTATTTTTTTTCTAACACTCTTAAACATTTTAAAATTGAGATTCAACTCTTATAAAAATTAACCATTGTGCATTAGTAGATGCACAATTTGGTGGCATTTAGAAGATTCACAATATTGCACAACCACTGCTTCTATCTAGTTCCAAAACACTTTCATCACCCCAAAAGAAACTCCATACACATTCTATTCCCTCCTCACTCCAGCCCCTGGTAACCAGTAGTTTGCTTTCTGTCTCTATGGATTTGCCTGTTCTGGACATTTCATGTAAATGGAATCATTCAATATGTGTAACGTTTGGAGTCTGGCTTCATCTACATAGTATAATATTTTCAAAGTTCATCTAAGTTGTAGCTCGTATTAGTACTACATTCCCTTTTACGGCTGAATATTTTGTTGTATCAATATTCTTAAACTTTTATTTGACTTGCCTTACGGTTGTAATCTATTTTGTATATAGTGTGAGGTAGGGGTTGAACTTTGTGAAATAATAGACGTTAAACCATTATTTTTATTGTACATACCAATACCCAGGAGTAAATGAAAATAGAGGAGAATTATTCAAATACATTAATATCTCATCACTCACATTAACCTGAGACCAAGTACTTTCAGCACATCTTGTAGTGATACCTGCCAGAGATGAAGCAAATGATCATACTCAACACAACAAATTCCCAGTCTTTACCTTGGCAGTCTAGGCAATCACACCAATTCATGGGTCTCCAAATGGTCTTCCCCTCTGCCTTGGGCACTAGCAGGTTTTTAGAGTGAAGTTTATCCAATCAATGTATCAATATTATACGGATCCTTTTAAAAGACACTTAAAATATACAGCATTCTATCTGAAACCCACGTGAGCTGGGAGTTCAGAAATAGCATTGGTATTCTGGTTAATTTATTTTCTAAATGTTCATTCCAGAGTGGTGGAAACTTTTGACCTTGATGCTGATTATGATTAGCATAGCAATCACTCTTCTATAATTAAAAGGCAGACGAGAATTTTCTTTGGCTTGTTTATTAATTCCCTTATGAATCTTTTTTTTTTTTTCAGCAATGAGGGAAAAGTGTTTTGTGTTAGTTGTGAGGGATATGGGAGTGGTTACCCCAAAGACAGAGGCCATGAACCCACCTTAAAAAATAACCACTGCCTCTTGGGTGACCCTAAACCAGTCTGTGCCCCCCTTCATTCTCCCTCTCCCCTCCATTGGCCTAGCAATAATATGCAGCCACACAGCCCTTGTGATTAGCCATAGAAGTTACATTTATTTTAGCTACTGATCTTTTGACAGCACAAAGTAGAAGGCCAAGGCCCTTTTGCAAAAACCATTGCAGCCTTTTCCAAATCTCACCTTGTATGAGTCTGACTCTGGAGGCCCAGGACCCCTGCTCAGCTCTACACCTCTGCTTCTCCACTTGACACTCAAGTTACAGCTGGGAAAGATGTTTTCAGTCTCAATTTTAATAATTACTATTATTTACGGATCAGTTCATATATGTAGATGCAGTTCGAAGTGCTTTTCATGCTTCCTGTCATGTAATCCTCTCAAAAATGTAAAATGGGTATGATTATCATTCCCATTTTTTCAGATGAGGAAACTGACCTCAAGTGATAAATAACTTGTTCTAGGTCATTCAGCTAATGAGCGTGAGAAGTGGAATCTCTGCCTAATTACAAGGCCCCTAATCTAAACCAACACATTTCTGTCTTCCCCAAGGCTTCACCTGGACACTTGATTCTTCTAAAACTAAAGCTTCCTCTAAGGACTTGCCCTTATAATAATGATGCAATGGCAACAATGACAGTTATATTAAACACATATGCCAGGCTCTCTTCTCCACTCTTCATATATGTAGTCCACCAATAACCCTAATGAGGTAGATTCAATTATGATTCCCATGTTACATATGAGTAACTGAGGCACAGAGGAGTCTCACAGCACAGACAAAAGCCTGGATCTGGGGCTGTCTGTGAGCTTTACTATTGCAGTTGAGATGTAGAAAGGAATCTTGGAACCTTCGATGCTGCTGTGCAGCCCAGCAAGGACTCCAATGGTCGATTACTGATCTCGGTTTGTAGTTCAATCAGGCAGGATGTGGGAATTCCTCTTCCCTGACATCCTCCCCAAGCTTATTCTCTGCAATACCTCATCTACCACTTTTGTTAAGGTCCTCTTTAAAGCTTCCTCCCCTCACCCCAGGATACTTTTCTTTAATGTTCTCAATGCTGGGATCTCATTTCCCCTCAATTCTCAGTGTTCTACTGGACTTCTGAGTCCCACCTTTCTCCTGCCATGCCCTGCCAGCTCCCCAATGCCTAATGTGGAATCTTCAGTTCTAACCTGAACAAACTCTCTGTGAGTTATTGTCCAAAATTCTCCACAGAATATAAGGCAGCTCTCCCCATTAGGGGTGTACAGGACACAAAGAGAATGAGAGGGGATCTCACAGCTGGGGATAGAACAACTGAGGCACAGACTGGGGAGCTCCTTTGTGTGGCAAATGGTCTTTTATAATTTCCTATTAACTTGACTACCTCGACTGGGGCAAATGTGCGAACTTTGCTGTCAGAAATAATTATAGAGATTGACATGCTGAATTTTAGGATAATCCTTCTGATATAGTTCCAAGATGATTTCAAATAGGAACTAAATAAAATTTGCCTTGTGTCTTACATTAGAATAGCTACATAGCTAATAGTAACAACCATAATGATAAAATTAACAAAAAATATTTATAGAGAATTTTTATGTGGGGGACTATTTTAAGGGCCTTGAATGTATCAACTCTCTAATTCCTAGGAAGGAAGTATGATTATTTTCTCCATTTACAGGCAGGGAAGGAGTTAGGTGTCTAGGTCACCCTGCTGGTAAAATTCAGAGTCAGGATTCAATCCCTGCCAGCTTTCTACACAAACCATATCCTTATGTTGTATGGTCTCTTCCAATCAAGGGCTTTCAGAGACAGAGTACATTGCCATGATATGAAGATGTGTTGTAAGTCATAACTGCTAACATCCATTTATTTATGTCCTACTGGTGCCAGGGGCTTGTACACATATCATCTCATTTAGTCCTTACAACCATGCTCTGAGGAAAGTACTATTAGCCATCTCACTTTAAAGGTGTTGAAACTGAAGCTTAGAACAGCTAAGATAATTTTTGAGGTCAAATAGCTAGTCAGTAGCAGGGTTAGCACTTGAACTCAAGCCCTGCTTGACTCCAAATCTAGTTTTTTAAGGATACTTTATTTTGTGTTTTTTCACAGTATGATGTAGAAAGAAGAGTAGATGGTTAATTTTTTAATTAAAAAATGAGTATCTTGTTAAGAATCTAGATTAATGACTTCCCCCGCTATTTTGTGAATTTTAATGTAACTTCATTCCAATGTAATAAATAACTACAGCATTGACCTTGAGGGCCTATACAACTTTTCATTCCTATTGAATGAATTTATTTGAAAATCTAGAAATCTTATAGTTCTTCACTTTTGCCATTCATGGAAAGTTTTTCTCTCTTTTTCATCCTTTCAACCTACTTTTTGGTCCTTGGACCACTTTTCCTTCTATTTCCCAGCATTAAAACAGTTCTAACTTCAGTCACTTTTTCCATCCTAGATCGCTTTCCCAAGTCCCAGAACTCATTTCTACTCATCCCCTGCACGCTAATGACATCTTATACCAGAGATCTATCATATCTGAAACCTGACAAATCAGAACCTTCTCCTGACTTTCTAATTTCTGATTAGGACACACCCATCCCTGGTAATTCAGGCCTAAGAATTCCAGGATCATTGTTGGTATCTTTTTCCTTCTGCAAAACTCAATCCATTCATTATTTTATTCAACTGTTTATTCACTGAGAGAGAGAGAGAGAGAGAGAGAGAGAGAGAAAGTGCACAATCATATCCATCCATTCATTCAAGTACAGCACATCTGCTACTGGACTATGAATGTAAGGCCAGACCAGACAAGACTCAGCAATTATAGGGATTCTCCTATTAAGGTGTAATAGAAGGTAAAAAATGAGATGGGCACAAAGTCAGGTATGTGTGGATTTTTAAGAAGGGAGAGACTTCTCTTAGCTGAAGAGCAGCTGGAAACCATACAATACATCATGCTCCCTTTTTTCCATGCTCACAGTTATCACCGGATCCCATGCACATAGATATGAAGCAATTTTAAGTATTGTGATCTAAAATCAAGGCTACAAATCAATGGCTTACAAATCCATGTACCATCTAGACCAAGCCCATCTCAGCTTTATATTCTATTCTATGTTCAATAAGAAGTTTCCAGAAAGTTAATCAAGATTCCTTTAATTGGGGAAGAGCATCATCATCTAATTTAGGACTTTCAAATATTTGCTCTGGGTATTGTGCAGGGAATGCATTTTTAGATTAGTAAGAGTGGAAGCTGGAAGGCTAGTTAGGGCCATACCAAGGTAGTCCAGGTAGGAGACTGATATTTTTCTCCATAATCTAGACTAGAGGTTGGCAAACTATGGCCCATGGATCAAATTTGGCCCATTGCCTATTCTTGTAAATAGAGGTTTATTGAAATAACAACCATGTTCATTTATTTACATTCAGTCTATGGCTGTATTCATGCTACAACAGCAGTGTTGAGTAGTTGCAACAGAGACCATCTGGTCTACAAAGCCTAAGATATTTCCTATTTTACCTTTTACAGTTTGTTGACCCATGCTCTAGACCAACTACCTCCTTTCAAGTCTTAGAACATGCAAAGTGTTTTCCCACCTCAGGGAATAGCACATGCTATTGTGTCTGCCTGGAATACCCTTCCCTTGTTTTTTTTTTCCCCCTGCTTTTTTATTAGGCTTTAGGTCTCAGATTAAATGACAAAAGTCTATAGAACTGAAAAAGAAGCCCTTTTAATCTCCCCCTCCACCCTGTTTGAATGCTTCATGGTACTTTTGTAATTGTCCTCATCTTACAGTTACATATGTATTAATATATTGTTTGTCTCATCCTTAGATGGCCAGTGCCATATGGATGGGAACCACATCAGTTTTGTTTACTGCTGCATGCTTAACAGCTATCATTGTTTTTGTAAAGGTTGGGTACCAAATAAATGTTCTGTTTTGAGAATGGATCATTAATGAAATGGCATGGTGAGCCATGTTCAATTTCATATTTAAAAATATTGAAGCTTAAAAATTTTTCCCACCAATAAAATAGGCAAAGCAAATGGCTAACCACTCCCTACAAACCAATAAGAAACAGATACCAATCCAAAGAAAAATTAGCATAATATTTGAATAAGTAAGTGCCCCCAAAAGAGGATGTCCAAATGGCCAATAAACATATGAAGAATTGTTTCAACTTCATTACTCATTATGAAAATGCAAATGAAAACCACAATGAAAATTGCAAATTAAAAGCATGCACATTCACTAGAATAGCTAGAATTACAGAGGCAGAAAATACCAAATATCAGCAAGCATGTGGAGAAAACAAAACTGTCTTACACTGCTCATGGGAATGTCGACTAGTATACCCGCTTTGGAAAACAGTTTGGTAATGTGTAGTAAAGCTGAACTTAGGCATTCTCTGTAACCTGCCCCCCTTCAAAAAATCACATGTATATGCTCACCCAAAGATCTATATAGTATATTAATCGCCCCAGACTGGAAAACACTCAAATGCTCATGAATAACATGTTTATATTATAAAAAATAAGTACACCCATCCCCACATACACATAATGGAATACTGTGCAGCAATAAAAAATGTACCATCTGTCACTACAACAACAAATGGATAAATCTTGCAAATGCAGCATTGAAAGAAAGATCCATGAACAAAATGAGTTCATTTAGTTGGATGAAAGAACCAAATGAAGCATATGTGTGCTCTTAGAAGTAAGGTTGAGGTTATCCTTGAGGGATAGTGACTGGAAAGGGGCTACAACATTTGTTTCTGGAGAACTATTGATGCCCCCTCTCTTGATCTGGGTGCCGGTTATACAAATGTGTTCAGTCATGGACATTAATCAAAAACATACTTAGAATACATGCACTTTTCTCTACATTATACCACAATAGAAAATTAAAGAGAAAATTTAAATGATTGATCACTTTTTGCAGTCACAAGTGTGTTTGAGACATAAGAAAGATAAAATGTGCTTCCTGGAATATATACCATTGGAAGAGAGAGATCTTTACAAAATCTGTAAGGCTGCAGTTTATCACAGAGGAAGACAGACCTTCATTGATCTGCACAATCATATTAGAAATGGACAAGTACATTTTGCATCAGGGGCCATTAGTGGTTTGCAGAACACATTAAGAGCAATATCCTTGAGCATGGAGTCAAATAAAAAAAAATACCAATGCTACCATATTACAGGATTTTTTTTAAAAAAAATACTTCCTAGCAGTTCACTTCCACATAAGAGCCTCACTATAAGCTTATGTGGACAGGACAGTTTATCCCCATAGTGCAGGTCGGGAAACTGAGACCCAAGAAACATTAAATCACTAGAAATAATGGCAGAAATGTGCTTCTAAACCTTATTCAGGTGGTGTTTTAATATTTGATTATAGGACTACCTAAGTAATTTGAATCTTTTAGAGATGAAAATGTTCTTAAAACCCTCACCAGGTTAACACATGAATTTTTTTATCCAAGTTAAAAATAAACATTATGACCAACTCCCACCCCGTGAATTCAGTGATGTTTTAAAGCAAATTTATATTTTATTAATCATAACTATACTTATGTGTTTAAAAAGAGGATACTCAGGATGAGCACTGGGTGTTGTATGGAAACCAATTTGACAATAAATTATATTTTAAAAAATAAAAGATTTTAAGTTCAAAAAAAATCTTACACAGTGATGTATGTCAATTGTTTCTCAATAAAATTGAGAAAAAAAAGTGGTCATACAAACAAGTAATGTTACATTTGTAATTCTGAAGATAATGTTGAATGTATATATGGCTTCAAGAATACCCACATAACTTATCGGTCAAATAGCCTAAAGGTCAGGAATGAGAGAGCATGGTTTGAGAACTATGGCAGAGCATGTGGCTTCTAGTCTTTTTCAGATTTCCTGCAGCTCTCAGAGGTGAGATGTCATACTCCAGCCTTCCATAAGGAGTGCCAACTCATACTTATTAGCTTCCAACTTGGTATAGAACAGCGTGGTGCTTCTGTCTACCTCTGTTCATGCCTCTTCTGTGCACAGTACCATGTTTCACTTTGAAGAAACTTCTTCTCTCAGTTCACCTTAGAGTGTAGCACTAAATTCACCCCATCTAAGACCTGCCAGTTGGAACGTTCCATTCCCTAGGCACAGTGACAGGTGCATGGCTGAACCAAAAGAACCAGACTGGGCCACATAATAGTCAGTCTCAGGAATTTTGTTGGGAAATAGATGTCTTTCCACTGGGGTTGCTAAGTCAGTGGGACACAGCCTGGAGCTGTGATGGCTGTTCTACACTGTATGCAAAGAATCTGCTGGGAATGAAACTAACACAGAGAAAACAGAGCCTAGACATGGAGGGTGAATCTGGCAATATCACTCAAGCATCTAGATTCATTTGTGCCTGAAGCTGAGGTCTACCCTTGTACTTAATAAATCCCACCCACCCCCACTTTTTTCTTTGGCTTAAACAAAATGTATTTGTGCTTCAGGATTTGCAACCAAAGGAGTCCGGACTAATACACTTGGGAAGATAACAGCCTCTATATGCTTCAGTTCCCTTACCTGAAAAATGGCAGTGATTATACATACTCAGGGAGTGCTTATAAGAATTAGATGAAGTAGGTGAGCCTAGGTGGCTCAGGTGGTTAAGCGTCTGGATTTGGCTCAGGTCATGATCTCACTTTTCATGAGTTCAAGCCCTGCATCAGGCTTAGCACAGACCCTGGAGCCTGCTTCGGATTCTGTGTTTCTGTCTACCCCTCCCCAATCCACGGTCTGTCTCTTTCTCAAAAATAAACATTAAAAAAATTTTTAAAAAGAATTAGATAAAGTGATGAAATCAAAAGCACAAGGTAAATTATAAATTGGTAGAAAAATGCTTATTAATGCTTGTCATTGCCCTTAATTGTGAGGATATTACAGAAAAGATTATTGAACACTAACTACAAAAACAAACAAAAAATAAGCAAACAAAAACAAACCTTACTGCTTCTTTCTTCCCCCATAAAGAGACCAGCAAAGTGTAATAAGGACTGAGCATATGACTACTCATATAATTCCTTTTCCCATTCAGATCAGAAATCCTACAAGTTCAATGGATCATGTGGAAGGGAGATTATATTAAGCTCCAGGCTACAAAATGAACTGCTGATGTAAGAAGCAGTGGCCAGCTCTCTAAAGAGCTTTCCTCACCACACCTACACGTTGAACACACTGAAATCCGGATTTGGGCAACTACAAAGGAATTATAGCAGGACAAGGGTTTATTCAGAACAAAAGAACAGCATGGCACTATCAGACAATACATGCATGTGCTAAAAATTATCATTAAGTGACAATAATATAAGGCCTTCTTTCAAACTTGGATGATAAGCTCAGCATAACTGGGGGAGTAACAACCATCATTCCCAGCTCCTAGATTTGTTTCATATGAGTCTGCTGAGCCTAACTCTCTCTGCAGAGTAGAGAGAGGAAAATTATTTCCACATTTCCTGGGGAAAAGTCTGATCACTCCCTCAAGGTGGCCATTACTTAGGGAATTCTAAGGCAAGTCTAGCCACTGGACTCTCCATGTTGACAAGAAGGTACAATAAAGATTGTTTCTAGAGTACCTGCTCAGGAAGACTTAGTGCCAAATTTGGCTAAGGTGAGAGCACCCTTTTTCTTTTTAAAGTGCAAAGAGTCTTTTTTTCTTTGGATTTTAAAAGTAATGTGTGCTTGTTAGAAAAAAAAGACTTAAAAAGTATACAGAAGAAAAAAAGGTACTCACATTTCTCTATTCTCAATCTGTAGCTAAAGAATAGTAAGAGTGAGTTCTATATATTTTTTTTTTAATTTTTTTTTCAACGTTTTTATTTATTTTTGGGACA
>NW_024412444.1:9263814-9293066 GCF_014898765.1 Herpailurus yagouaroundi
CAGAGCATGAACGGGGGAGGGGCAGAGAGAGAGGGAGACACAGAATCAGAAACAGGCTATATTTTTAATTGGAATGGTCTCACATTCAACATAGTGTTTTATAACCTCCTTTGTCACCTAACAGTATAGCATTGAAAAAACCCTTTTTTCAATGTCAGTAAATATAAGCTAACACTTACCTTTCTGATAGACCATGATTAATGATTAACCATAATAATATATATTTAGGGGTTTCCCCTTCATTTTTATATTTTTATTAAACAACAGGGCCAAGTTTGTATCTATGATTAAACCTTTAGGATAAAAATTTATTGAGACATTCCTATAAGTGGCATCACCTTGTCACATGGTATTCAAAATCAAGGCATTTGAATTATCCCTACTAGAGCTGTACCAATTTCACTCCCATTGGCATTACATGGGAATTCATCTTCTCCTAGATCCTTAGCAATACTCGATACTGTCATTCTTTCTAATCTTTTTTGCACCCTCTCGAACTTGAACATTATGAGAAGATTGGAAAGAAAATAGATTGGAAAGAAAATCATGAAGAGTAGAAAAGTTGGGTTGGGAAGAAGCAAAAGAGAGAAGGAAGAATGGTACACACACGTAGAAGAGAATGGAAGAGCCCACTTGGACTTTTCGGTGTCACTGGCCAATGATGGAATTCTACCAGGTGACTGAACCCACTAATCAATATACACACATTACCAATTAAAAAAATAGCTAAAACCCTTTAGAGGATCAAAAGATTTTGATTTATCTAATACAGAATCCTCATATTCTGACAAATACTAAAGCCCTTATAGACCAGTCCAAGATGTCTCAAAGAAACGGTCTCTTGTGCATGAACAGATAGGAAACAATTTGGAAATGGTCTAGTTCCTGTGGGAAATTTGCCCCAGATTAACACTGTTGGTTACTGTAAACCTCTGTGAGTACACTTGCCTTCCAGAAGGATGGGAAATCAATAAGGACAAGGACTGTAGAAATTAAGTGTGACATATGTTGTCATGGGGGGAATCTTGAACCAACTCTCTAAATCAACAACAAATGTGTCCAATCACCTGACTTGGTAGAATCTACCTTCAGCGTTTGCTGTGTATCCAGGAGGCCCAACATTCTCAACAGTTGCCTTTCGAGGAGCACACTAGTACTGAGCTAACCTTTGCACTCACTTTCTCCTCACTGTGACATGTCCCTGTAGCCTCCTCTCCCTCTTGTGTCAACTCCTACTAGTCCTACTGGATTTGTGTCAGGCCCTTCTGTGAAGCCTTCCTCAACCCTCTCTATCCCACAATGCTACAAATTCTTTGAGCACCTTTAGGGCATAGTACGTACACCTTGAACTCAATCACGGTGTTCAGTTCACTGTGTTGCCACCATGAGTGTGCATGCTGCCCCTTTACTGGACTGAAAGTGAGGGTAATCTGTGTTCCCTGTTTATTTCTAGTGTTCCTTGCACCTGGCTTCATGCCTGTCACAGATGAACTGCAAGGTAAGGGTGTGTGAAACTGAATTGAAAGATGGTAGCTGTTAATAAACATTGAGGGAATGTTAAGCAAATATTTATTTACCTCTATTTCATTTATTTCCATAGAGCATTCAAAGTACAACAAACAGATAAGTAAATGTCAAATCCATAAGTTCTTATTATTGTCCCCATTTTATGATGGAGAATTCAATGGATAAAAAAAAATAGTTGCTTACAGAGATTATGTAACCTGCCCAAGGTCACACTAGTAAGGAACAAATATTTGCATTTGGGTCTGCCTGACTCCAAGGATTGTACCCTTAATAATGACATTGCTCTGTCTCCAGCTCTGACCATATCAGGAGACTAAAGCCTTAAGATCGGGAATCCATTTGAAAGGCACTTAAAACTTAGTGGGGTAGAAAAACACACATTTTTTTACTAGTGCTCCACCATAAATGGGTTCTCTTGGATGGCTTACAGAAAGGAAAGGGAAGCAAAGGAAAAAAGAAAAAAGAAATCTATCATAGAAACTCTAAATAAGATGAATCATCTCAATCTGCCATGTCTCTTTATGCTCCAAGGAGGTCTTGCTGGAGAGGGGTGGGAATAATAGTTTTAAGTGGATGATTAATACGCTGGGCTTTGAATAGAAACAAAGCTTCAACAAACCCTTTGATCATCAAATCAGCACACATGAAATTAAAATAAATTAGACTTGGAAATGATAAAGAAGTTATTATACAAATGCTAATTAAATTAATATTAACAGTGTTCTAGGCTAAGGTCAAAGGGATGATGGTCCCAGCTCCCTGGCAGAAAGTAAGGCCACCTTGTGCAAAGTGACATGTGGGATGGGGACAAAGTTTGCAGGTAACATGTGCCAAGATTGCCAAGTAGACACTGGCTGCCTGGTACTCTTGCTGTAAAGGGCAGTCACAGCTGCCCTCTACCAGAAGCTCAGCATTCTTATAGCCCCTGCCGCTTCTAAGGACTTCCTGACCCATCACACCATTTTACCTCCCAGTGCCAGACTTGAACTGATGTCTTCCTTCTTTATTATACGTCCTGTCTTTCCTGTCCCACATCCCAGGGCTTCATTAGTTTCTGAACCTGATCCTTCATTCATTTATTAAATAATTTATGGAGCACTCATGATAGGCCAGTCTTTCTTCTATTTACTGTGGACTTATCTATTTTGTTAAGAATCCTGGCTCTCATGTAGCATACATTATAATGAAAGAGAAAGAGAAGGGATAAAGAGAGAAATAGATATAGAACACAATGTCAGGTGAAAACGGATGATATGAAGAAAAATAAAGCAAAGTAAAGAGGTAGAAAAGGATGCGATCTACTAGTTCATATAGAGAAGTCAGGAAGAACTTCTGTGATGAGATGACATATGAGCAGAAACCAGAATAAAGTGAGAAAGTAAGCCATGAGAATTTCTGGGGAAATTTTGTCCCAGGTAGAGTCTAGAGCACATGAAAAGGCCTTGTGGCAGGAAAAGAACTATGTATATTCAAAAAGATGAAGGAAGTCTAGTGGTCTGGAGCAGAGTCATCAGGGCTGAGGACATTAAATGGGTTCCAAGAGTTAGCTGGTGGGCAGATCAAGTAGACATTATGGGGACAAAAGCAAGAGAAGGAACAGGAAATCCAAGTAAGAACTAATGTTGGCTCTGACCAGGTGGTAGGGTGGAGGGAGTAGAAATAATACTGAGGGATAAATGGATGATGGGCATTAAGGAGGGCACTTTCTGAAATGAGCATTTGGTGTCATATGTAAGAGATAAATCATTGGGTTCTGCTCCTGAAGCTAAGACTATGCTGTATGTCAACTAACTTGAGTTTAAAAAAAAAAAAAAAAAAAAAAAAAAAACATGAGAAATATACATTTGGTAATTTAGATGACCAAATATATATTTCCTAAAAATCACAAATCATAGTCAACCTATCACATATTTAATAATAAAAAAAGGAAAATGAAAAAAATTTACATATTTTTTTAAATCGAACCCACAGGATTTTCTGATACATTGGATGTAAGGAATAAGAAAAACAGAGTTGTCTAAGATGATCCTAAAATTAATCTGAGTTGATCTGAGACTCCTCCATGCTAAAGAAGAGTTGCATCCAGGATTTTCATGCTACTGTGGTATTTAGAGAATGTAAAGAAGTACATTCTAAGGGCACAAGGAAGAGCAGCTCATTCATTCATTTACTCATTCATTTAGTCTACCATTTCCTTATTCCCTCATACAAGATCCAATAGTAGGGGCTACAGAGATGAATAAGATAGGCTTTAGCAATAAGCATTTCAATAAATATCAACATAAAGATGTTGATTTTTTTTCAAAGTAGTATCTAGAGGGAAAGATACCTGATTCCTAAGTGCCCATCCTGTGGCCTGCTTAAAGCATTGGGCGGAGGTTCTCAATCTTGGCAATAATGACATCTTGGGTCCAATAATTTTTTTGTTGTGGGGAGATAGCCTCTGCATTGTAGGAAGTTTAGCAGCGGCCCTGGCTTCTACCTACATGAAGCCAGTAGAAACACCTGTTCCCAGCTCCATGTGTGACAACCAAAAATGTCTTCAGATTTTGTCAAATGTCTCCTGGGGAGAAAATTGTTCTTGTTGAGAACTACTACTCTAGGAGATTGTGAGATTGCTTAGGGTGCTGAATTCCCATGCACAGGGTGTGTGTGTAGGCGGGGGGGGGGGGGGGCGGTGCACATCCAAGTGTCTCATGTAGCAGCTTTACACATAAGGCTTCTCTCTTGGAGCAGTCAAAGCCACCCATCTGCTTACTTCTGCAGGGGAATTTTACTGTCTCTTCTAGCTAGAAGAAAATGCTCCTTCCTGAATTCCCATCATGTTCTACCCCATGTTACTTTCAGTACATCTGTATCTGCTCTGCTGCTGCTTACTAACTATATGCCCACAAACCACAAAGTGCCCTGGCTTATCTTCCTTGGTTAATGCCCATTTCATCACTTGGATCCCAGCTCAACTATATCCCATAATTGGGTTAATGGACCCTTGAAGCTCCAATCCTATCTTGTTCCTCCCCTTCATTTGCAATTTTACTTATATTTGAGAAATCATTTGATGGTGAGTTTCCTTCCCAGGAATGTGACCTCCATGAAGGTGGAGCTCTGACTATTTTTGCACACTATTAAACCCTAATCACTAGCACAGTATTCAGGATATAATAGACTCAAAGCTTGTTGAATGTATAAATGATTAGATTAATTAAGATAATATTTGTAAACCACCCTGCAAAATGCTGTCACAGTAAATACTCAATAACTGGTGGTTGTGATATTATTCTACTCTTGTTATTCAGAGTAGGGACAGGAAGACACATGCTCAGGGGTTGCAAAATCATTTCCACTGTTTTATTTCTTATCTCTTCCTCTTTTTTCCTATTTCTGCTTTTTCTTCCTAGTTTACATTAACCTAAAGATATGCAAAACAAGCTCCTCTCTATTCAAGATCTTATAAGAGAGTAAGTCTAAAAGTCTCATAGAACTATTGAATACATGAGGCATTATTGTAGGTTTCTCCAGGTACAAGTGAGGTAGCTCCAGATACACCCAGGTTAAGCTCCAAGGACCATTTCTACACAGAACAACCTGAGCCACAAACAATCCTTTACTTCCAAGCTTCTCATCAGGCTTTTCCCCCATGGGGCTGCTTGTGGGCTGAGTGATTAAGGATGAGATGGATATTCTGGAGCTGAGTGGGGCAGAGAGGGCACCCTACCAGGGCCTATGTCTCCTTTACAGAGACAGTCATATGTCACAGACAATTAGATTAGTGTTCAGAGCTGGAAATACAATTCAACTATCTGTAAAAATAGCCAAAATGAGTTGTCCTCTTGGATCTAAGGGAAGCTTCATCAATCCCAGGAGGAGTGAACCAGGACTTCCCACTTTATTTTTGAACTTCCTATAGCAACCTGTTTGCTCTAGGATACTTGCCATCTGAAGGCAACCAAATGCACATTAAGTTTCACTTCCCAGAACTTGGAATAGTTAACAATGATTAAATTTTATTAGGTTGCATGGGTGGCACATCTTACACAGAAACAAGCAGTACAGTCAGTCCATCCCTGATTCAGAATCCAAATTGTGTTGGCATGACTCCTCTTTGCTCATAAAAATATCTCCTGAATAAACATGAGATGAGGAACCAGTTGCCATATACACTCAAACATCCAGAGATTTTTCCCTTCCTCCTTGTCCTTACCTTTTCTTCCCTAGATACATCTAGAAACACCTGTAAACTTAAGAACTATCACAACCATAACGTAAAATAGTAAATAATCTCTTGCTATGTACCTATCTAAATTCAGTGTAAGCATTAAGGACAGACATATCTTTCCAAACACAAATAATCCACATGCAGAAGGTTCTTACTGACTTGACAACTTGATCTGTAGCACAAATGGTCTTCAAGTTGCTGCTTTTTTAGTGCTTAGGATCCCCTTCCCTATACCACTTTCGTGCAGGTGCTTCTATGTTGTGCTGGATGAAAAGTTTGACCTGCCCTGAATAAAATGATATGTTCTTGACCTCCTACCTCATTCCTTACATCAGCTCCTGAGGCTCCTCTTTGGAGTGTAAAGGGGTCCTTAAAGGCCAGTTAGAAAACCATACTATTCAAGAATCTACATGTCAAAAATAAAAGAAATAAAAGAATCTACATGTCAACACCACCAAAGATCTTAAGAACTCAGTTTTTTTCCTCAGTGGAGAATGGCCCTCAGCCCTCATCCCCATTAAGTTCTATTTGGCCTTTGATGAAACAAGATTTAGGCACATGTCTGCCTGCCCCTGGACAAGGGGACATTCTGAAAGAGAGATGGGGCTGCAGTCCCACTCTACCTCTTCTGTAAGCCATGTCCCTTGCAAAAGGTCTTCCTGCCACATTTTCCTAGTTTTCACAAAGGCACACACCAATAGTTCCAGCTCATGCATTGGGTTTTTTTTTTTTTTTTTTTTTTTTTTGCTATATTCTGGAACATACTGCCTTGATTAAAAGCAAGAGAAGTCATGGGGCGCCTGGGTGGCGCAGTCGGTTAAGCGTCCGACTTCAGCCAGGTCACGATCTCGCGGTCCGTGAGTTCGAGCCCCGCGTCGGGCTCTGGGCTGATGGCTCAGAGCCTGGAGCCTGTTTCCGATTCTGTGTCTCCCTCTCTCTCTGCCCCTCGCCCGTTCATGCTCTGTCTATCTCTGTCCCAAAAATAAATAAACGTTGAAAAAAACTTCAACTACTATTAAAAAAAAAAAAAGCAAGAGAAGTCAAACACAGCAAAAAGAAGTGATAGCAGGAGAAACAGGAAGAGCATTAACTAGAGGGCTGATGTCAGATTTGGGACAAAGATCAAGTTCCAAAGCTTAGAAGTCTTCTCAAGGGAAACATAAAATGTGCTTACTGTTGGTTTTTAAACAAATGTGTGATGGGCTTACTTTGTATGTGTTCTCGGTGCACTAACTGGGTTTTATATAAATGGATGAAGAAATAAATTAATCTGAGTAAAAGATAGGTTTATTTGAAGAGACTGGCCCAGTGGGAGATGCAATTCTTTCTCTGAGCCTCACCACCTCCCAGGCCACCATCCAGGCGAGTCACGTCCTGCAGGAAGGGGGCCTTACCTGTGACCTACACTCGCTCTGCTCACCCAGCTGACTTGACCATCTCCCAGATCACTATGCACGGCAGAGCAGTGCTGCCCACTCACCAGGCAGGGCAAGTCCTCCTACTCTGCTTAGAGGAATTAATAGGCAGAGGTGAAAAAATGATTCACAGTGCTTAATTATTCTTCAATTATGCTCCATGTCAGTATCTCCACCCAGACTCTTACAGGGCCTGTCTCTCTATCCAGGGGAAAGTTAGAGGGGAAATTAAAGAACTCTCTTGACTCTTCAGTGCATTCCAGGTTTGCAAAGTTTTCCCATCAGTCCAGTTGGGCATGAAAAGACAGAAGAATTATTTTCCCTCAAAAGCCCATTGGAGTAGAGGCAAGAAGGGACTCCGAAAGTGATAATTAAAAAAGAAAAATATATCCAGACCTTTCAAGTTTTCTTGGACTCAAGAGTCTTTTTTGCTTTCTTCCAGCATCTATAGCTTCTACCTGAGGTTCAGAAAGAATGCCTATTAGGGCTGCTTTTATGCTGTGCGGCAGCCCAGTCTAGTAGCTTAACCAGGAAGTCAAGCTTCTTTCTCAGGAATAGTCTAAATACCATGGAGGGCCTGAAGGAATAGCCTCTAACATCAGTGCACTGAGAGAACAGAAGGTGAAATCTTCTGTAGATTAACTCTAGATCCCATTTCCACTGGAAATGGAAGGGTCTTAGAATTCATCTAGCCAATGTCTCATGATTCTACTATGCCTTTGAAACATTTCATCCAGACTCTGCTTAGGGGTGGGGAAAGGGTTGACAATCTGACAAGACCATCATGCAGCTTAGACACCTGTTTTCTTTAGCAGGCTGTCTTAAATTTTAACAATCAATTTATTTGACACTTGTTTCTGAAGTATGTTTGAATCCTGCCTCTGTCACTTGTCAGCTGATCATGAGCAAGGAGGTTAATGTCTCTGAAGCTCATTTTTCTCATCTGTAAAATGGGAGTTAATACTAGTACTTACCTCTTATTATGAATCAAAATAATAGAATTCATTATCCTGAAGTTGGGCTTTACAATGTATTAAATATGTTTACTATCTGTCACATATGGTATATAGTAGCAGCTTTTTAACTATGGATGGGGCATATACTACAATGCCTACTAGATAGTAAGTTCTTTAAGGTTCATCTCTATTGTGTGTTTACCTCTGTGTTTCTAGAGCACAACATGAGGCATAGCACATAGTAGGTCCTCAATAAGTATATGATAAAAAGGGAATAAACAAATGTGGGAGATGTAGCAGAGTGTGAAAAATGAAGGGATAGAGGGACACCAGGGTTCTATGACAACAGAGAGGAGAGCAGCTCCACTTCTGAGAAGCCACCTCCAAGTTAGGGCTGAACTAAGCCAGCTAGGCTTGGTATGGTTGACAGAGTAGCTCCACCACTGCTTGGGAACTGGAGCATCATTTCTTAATGAGCTCAAAGAACACTTACCCAGTCACCACAGTTTGATTGAGGTGTTGGTCTTGGGACATCATCATATATTACAGGGCTTCATCCCACCAATGTCACCTAATGAGATTCTAGGTGGGGCTCAGATGATGGCTCTAGAATGCTCAAAGTATTTCTTTCCATGTATATGAGATAAATAATAATCAGCATTTCAAACCCAAGTTTTTCACAGATATTATGGGTATTTACTCAAGTTAAAGATGAGTCAACTTAAACAGAGTATTAAAGAAATAGAAACACAAGTGGCACACAGAGAGAGCAAAACTCCAAGGTCGGTCTGTGAGGCAGTCACACACTCTACCCAGGACCCAGAGATCTCAGTGACTGCACCTGCACAAAGTCTTTGTTTTCTTATCTCTGAAATAAGAGTTGATTATTTCCACTCAACCACCACTCTAGAGATTGTTTGTGAGAATAAAATGAGATAATAAGAATACTGTCTGCCATTTACTAAATGTATTTACTAAATTCTAGCATGGGGCTAAATTCTTCACACACTATTCCATCCTTACCGCGATCTTATGTGATAGGTGCTATTAATCTCCTTATTCTACAGGAGGCAAACTGACATTCAGGAAGAGCTGAAGCAACTTGACCCAAGTCACATAGGTTATAAGAAACAAAGCCAGAATCTAAACTCAGATCTCCCAGACACCAAAACCCATGCCCTTCACTACCCCTGTTGTGTATATGAATGTGAGCTCTGCAGACTGCAAACGCTGATAAAAAGAACATCAGTAATACTGAATTCAAACTCCATGATGGCATGTCTTATCTTCTTTGTTCATCATGTGTCCCCAGAGCACGTGGAAAAGCCCCTAACACACTCTGAATTTTCACTAAAGGTGTGTGCGTGTGCGCGCGCGCGTGTGTGTGTGTGTGTGTGTGAGAGAGAGAGAGAGAGAGAGAGAGAGAGAAGGAGAGAGAAAGAAAGAGAGAGAGAAGGAGTGGAGGAGCAAGGGAGGGAAAGGAAGAGAGAAAGGAGAGGAAAAAGAGAAAGAAAGAGGAAGGAAGAGAAGGAAGGAGGAATAGAGGGGGTTAGAGAAGGAGGAAAGAAAAAGGACAACAGTCTTTGGAAAGACAGAAAAACAAAAGTTAGCATATTCTGGTTATGAAAATAGAATATCAGAAGAAGCAGACTCACCGTGTAGAAGTCAGGAGCTCAAGTAAATGTAGATGCCATAAATTCAGGGAATCAGATAGGAGGGCCAGTTTTAACCTCTGACAGGTTGGTTCATCTTGTGCCTAGGATCGTTCTGCGACAGAGAAAGCAAGCTCTCAGGAATGTCCCATGGAAGGATGAGGAGAAAGGGATGTAAGAATAGGAGATCTTCAGAAATATCAGTAACAATGCATATTTTGAAGACTCTTTGAAACCTCTTTACACACCAGTATAATATACACCAAATACACATATGTTTATCTTCTAGTATTGCAGCATCAAAAGTTCAGGAGGATCGTCGCAAAATAATATTGTTCTTAGCAAGAATTGAAACTTTATAGATAGACACATACACAGATAGATTTAGATTAAGGATTTCTAAATGGCAAAATATCCCATAAAGTTAAAATAAATAAAAAGACTGGGAAAAAATTATACAATATATTTATGCAAGACAAAGGACAGCATTAATATCCAGAATATGAATAGTTCTTGTGAATCAATAAATAGACAAATAACTTTTTAGCAACATGTGAAGAGAATATCAATAGACATTTCATAGGAAAATACAAAAGTCCAATAAATATTTGAAGAGAATCTAAGCTCTCCAGAAGTTGAAGAATTTGTAATAAATAAATAAATAAATAAATAAATAAACAAACAAATAAATAAGATTAGCAAAAAAATTTTTAATGTATTGATAACGGTGTGTTGGCTCTTTTGTGAAGAAGTGAACTGTTCAATATATTGTTGGTGAGGGTTTTTGTAGAAGGTAATTTCTTGGACTATATCTCGAAATACCTACAGGTATTTCAGGGGTATTTGTAGGAATGTTATAATGGTGAAAAACTGGAAGTGACCTAACTACTCATCATTTAGGAAAATGTTTAAATAAATTGTGGTACATCAATTCATGGGATTTGTTCAAAAGAATGAAACAGACCTAGGTACACTCATAAAAATATCTCTAAGACATGTTATTGGTGAAAAAAAGCAAGTTATAGAAAAATATATATAATACAATGCCATTTATATTAAAAATGGGAATACACATGCAATGTCTAAATATATAGTCAAATGCATAGAAAAGGGACTGGAAAAATGTTTTCCACACCAATGACAGTAGTTACCTCTGAGGAGTACAGAGGAAGCAGGAAAAGTTGAAGGAAAATGTTCATTGTTTGTTATATATGTTTACACATAGCTGAAATCAGAGTTATTTATATATTACTAATGTAATTTTTTAAAGGACAAAAAAAATTTGATTTCTCTGAGCACTCCTGAATCTACATCATTCCCTGTCAGATACTTTTTGCCTTTTCTTTAGCTATTCCTTTACTGCTATCAGGAGCTAATACTCCACATATTTTGTTAAGCACACATTCAGATGCCCACACCCACTAATACAATTCACTTAGAGACAAAGAATCATAGAATGTTAGAAACTCCAGAGACCTTGGAAGTGATCTCATCAAATCCTGTTATTTTAAAAATAAGACACCTATGGTGGTTAATTTCGTGCATCAATTTGACTAGGCTATAGGATGCCGTGATAGCTGGTTAAATTTTTTGTTTGTTTTTGTTTTGTTTTGTTTTGTTTTGTTTTTTGGAGGCTGTGTCTGTGATGGTGTTTCTGGAAGATAGCAACATTTGAATTGGTGAACGGGGTAAAGCAGATGGGCCTCTCCAATGTGGGTAGACATCCTCCAATCCACTGAGGACCTGAATAGAACAAAAAGGCGAGGAGTGTCCATTCTCTCACTGATTGCTTGAGAGGGATACCAACATTCTGCCCCTGGTGCTCCTGGCTCTCAGGCCCTCAGACTCAGACTGGAATGTACACCATTGATTCTGTGGCCTTCAAATTACAGCGTTGCCTTTCCTGGGTCTCCAGACTATGGGACTTCTTAGCCTCTTTATCATGTGAGCCAATATCTTATGATAAAACTGTGTGTATGTGCGTGCATGTGTGTCCTATTGGTTTTAGTTCGCTGGAGAACCCTAATACAACATCTAAAGTCGAAGACCATTCAATGGCTTGTTTATGGTCTCATAGTAAAAGAATGGTCCTAGCTCCTTTGGCTCCAAGTCCAAGGTCTTTCTAGGTCACTGCATGACAGTTCACTACAAAATGAGAGCCTGGAGGCTACCGGTGGTTTCAAGGGCTGCATTTTACCACCGTATGAACACTGCCTGCTACCCACCCACTGAGCAGGTGGGGTCTGAGGCTACCGGGTGCAGAGACTTTTCAAATGCATCACGATTTACACAACACCTGCGCTAAATAACCCTGAGCTGTTCCACTGTGAAAATTCCCTAAGTGTTCAACAGCCCTTGAAGTTTCTCATTTCTGACTTGAAGTGGGTAAAGTACGGCTGAGAGGCTGCTCGTTACAGAAGCAGAGAAGACATATCCAGACCCCTCTCACACATATGTGCTGCAAATTTTTCAAGCTCTCCTCACACTTCTCAGCCTTTGTTCTTAAAAATGCTATTTTTTCACCATCAGCAAGGCATTTATTGGAAGTGTTTATACTGGCTGAGCCTTATTTAAAATGCTTTATTTAATTTTCCTTCTGTGGTGATTTGGCTAGCAGTAATTACACCGAAGGTGAGCTTTTACCTCCATTCCATAAGTCATGACTAAAAGGCGATAATGTAAATCTCACCTTTGTAATCTGAATTGTATTTTAAATACTCTAAAAGAACTCTTACTTTAGAAGGATCTTCTGATGAATCTTTATTTATTTATTTATTTATTTATTTATTTATTTATTATTGATTTATTTATTTATTTTAAATGTTTATTTTTGAGAGAGACAGAGCATAAGTGGGGAAGGGGCAGAGATAAAGGGAAACATACAATCTGAAGGCTTTGAGCTGTCAGCACAAAGCCCGACGCGGGGCTGGAACCCACAAACCATGAGATCATGACCTGAGCTGAAGTCGGACACTTAACCAACTGAGCTCCACGCGCCCCTGATGAATCTTTTTTTTAATGCAATCAGCTAGTAAATCTTCACAGCCCTTTGTGGTACCTATTATCCACATGTGCCAACTAAGCACTTGAAATGCAACTTGTCCAGATTGAGATTTTTTTTAAGAATAAAAATTATTCATGAGATATTTTACACACATTTATGTTATTCTTTATTTTATT
This sequence comes from Herpailurus yagouaroundi, assembly GCF_014898765.1. NCBI lineage: Eukaryota > Metazoa > Chordata > Mammalia > Carnivora > Felidae > Herpailurus > Herpailurus yagouaroundi. The sequence goes on from NW_024412444.1 coordinate 9,276,761, forward strand.
CTTAAAATACATACCAGAAAGTTTGCAAAATGTCTCATGAATAATTTTTACACTGATTACATGTTGAATATTTTGGATACAAAATGTTAAATAAAATGTTATTAAAATAAATTTTCCCTGTTTCCTGTTACTTTTTTTTTAGTGTAGCTACTAGAATATTTAAAATTTGGCATGTGGCTTTCATCATACTTATATAGTATTGGTCTAAATAATTAGTTTTGTAGCCTGGGATTTTTTTTTTCCAAGCCAGTTACTTAAGGGAAAATCCATCCATTCTCAGAATATAACCATAACTTGCAATTGTGGGTAACACTGGGCTTTTAAAGGGACCATTTAACCTTCAATCAATTGAGTGTTTATATAATATATTCAGGATGCAGTGTCCTATGGATTGACTCTTGACCCAGGAGTTCACAGTCAAGAAGATGGATTAGGCCATCATGCATAGGATTAATTAAAAATGCCAGCCTTCTCCATTGTCCTCAAACCTTAAGAGATATACAACAGTTCAAATGTTTAAATACCTAGGTAGAAATGTCTAGGTGGAAAGATTGCAAAACTTCAGGCTGAGACCACAAAAGATCTAGAAGTTTCCCAGGAATTTATAGTCCCCCAAATCAAAAACTATAATGAAGTCATAAAACATTCTTTCAAAATTGTATTTTTATGACAGTCTTCCTTTTATTGCCATGTGACTTCAATAGTGGTAAAGGACAAGTTGACTCAATAACCTCTCACTTTACCAAGTCCATACCAAAGAGTCTAATTAAATGGAATTCAAGCGTGCATTCATGAAAGGCAATGGAAAAGACAGTTCAATAAATGGTGTTGGGAACAATGGACAGCTACATGCCAAAGAATGAAACCGGATCCTTTCTTACACCACATACAAAAATAAAATGGATTGAAGACTTAAATGTAAGATCTGAATCCATAAGACTCCTAGAAGAAAACATAGGCAGTAAGCTCTTTGGCATTTCTCTGATATTTTTTGGATCTGTCTCCTTAAGCAAGGACAACAAAAGCAAAAAAAATTAAAAAAAAAGTAAGACTACATCAAATAAAAAGCTTTTCCATGATGTAAAAAATCATCAACAAAATGAAAAGGCAATCTAATGAGCAGGGGAAGATATTTACAAATGATATATCCCAAAAGGGGTTAAACTACAAAATGTATTAAAAGTCAATATCAAAAAACAAACAATCCAGTTTTTAAAAAGTAGGTAGAAGACCTAAAAGGACATCTTTTTTTCCCAAAGAAGATATACAGATGGCCAACAGGCACATGAAAAAAAATCCCAACATTACTAACTATTCAGGGAAATGTAAATCAATACCACTATGAGATATCACCTCACGCACATCAGAATGGCTAAAATCAAAAAGATGAGAGGTGGGGCACCTGGGTGGCTCAGTCGGTTAAGCGTCTGACTTCGGCTCAGGTCATGATCTCAAGGTCCGTGAGTTCGAGCCCCGCGTCGGGCTCTGTGCTGACAGCTCAGAACCTGGAGCCCGTTTCAGATTCTGTCTCCCTCTCTCTGACCCTCCCCTGTTCATGCTCTGTCTCTCTGTCTCAAAAATAAATAAACGTTAAAAAAAATTTAAAAAAAAAGATGAGAGATAACAAGTGTTACTGAGGATGCAGAAAAAAGCGAACCCTTGTGCACTACTGGTGGGCATGTAAATTGGTGCAGCTACTGTGGGAAACAGTATGGAGGCTCCTCAAAAATTAAAAATAGAACTACCAGAATTTCTACTTCCAGGTATTTATCAGAAGAAAATGAAAACAGTAATTCAGAAAGGTATATGTACCCCTATGTTCATCACAACATTATTTACAATAGCCAAGATGTGGAAGGAACCTAAATGTCCATCAATAGATGAGTGGATACAGAAGATGTGATGGCTGTGCATTTACACACACACACACACACACACACACACACACACACACACACACAGTGGAATATCACTCAGACATAAAAAAGAATGAAATCTTGCAATTTGTGACAACAGGGAGTATTATGCTAAGTGAAGTAAGCCAGATGGAAAAGACAAATACTAGATGACTTCACTTACATGTATTGCATAAAAAACAAAATGAACAAACCAAACAAAACAGAGACAGACTTACAGATACAGAGAACAAACTAATGGTGCCAGAAGGGAGGAGACTGAAAAATAGATGAAATAGATGAGGAGGATTAAGAAATCCAATCTTCCAATTATAAAATAAAAAAGATACATGGTTGCGATATATAGCATAGGAAATATAGTCAGTAACATTGTTACAACTTTGTATGGTGACAGATGGGAACTAGACTTATTATGGTGGCCATTTCTTAACGTATGAAAATATTGAATCACTATGCTGCATACCTGAAACTAATAAAATATTGTACATCAATTATTCTTCAATTTTAAAAAAGAACCCAATGAAAAAAAGTTTGTCTTTCTTCCACCCCCAAAGCAGTCATGTATTTTTCAGAAGTTGTCCATGTGTATATATAAATGAAAATACATATATATATATCCACCTATGCACATGTGTACAAATATTTATGCACATATTTATATGTCCATTTTAAGCACCATGGCACACTGGATACAATATTCTGTATCTTGACATTCTTCACTTAATATATCTTAGAAATCTTTTTAAACTATTATATAGAGCTACCATTATTTTAAATGATTACATGATCTCTCACTGTATAGATGTATCATACTTATGTAACTAGGACCCTATTAATAGATGTTTAAATTCTTTACAGATTTTTTACCCTAATATAAACAGTGCTACAAGGAACACCCTTGAGTACATGTCCAAATACACATGTTGGATAAATTTCTGGAATGAGAACTCTTGAGTTCAATGATACGTGTGTTTTAAATTTTGAGATACACTGCCAAATTGCCCACCTGAGAGGGCTTACAGTTTATATCCTCATCAACGATGTAGGGGAGAAAAAAAGCATGTTATTTAAGGTGCATGTATTGGTGTCAGATAAAGAGGTAGTTTTACATAGAGTATAAATAATGTCTAGAAAAATCAATGTAAGGCGACATTACATAAAAAGCAGCTGAATTTAGTGTAACTGTTTATGAATCTCTTAAATTCCATAAGAAGGAATTTAAAACTATACAGTAAGTACCATTAAAAATAATTTGTTTAAAGGAAGATATAAAAATATTAAGATAGAAGAAAATGCAAAATTCAGAAAAAGTGCATGCGATGAAAGGACAGAGAGAAAGAGACACACAGATGTCACACAATGAGATTTGCACAGGAAAAAGAGAGTGAGTGCCAGAACTCAGTGAAAATGGAGGAGATCAGGCTTTTCTACTAAGTGTACACCCATTTTGTACCTTTCTCTGATTATGCAAGCAACTTAAACATCCATCAGTACGTGAATGGATAGAGAAGATGTGGTATATACCACACATGTGTCCAGTTTTGTATCCTTGGGTGTGGTGGTTGCATTATTTGCCCTAATTCTTCCTTCAGCCTTCCCTTCATCTATATCTTTGTTATAACTTCATCATGGGTAGAGTGTACTTCCCCATCCCTTGACTTGGGGGATACATCTTGCTTCATTTAGTCAATGGCTTGTGTGCAAAAGTGCCAGTGGGCCAGTTCTGAGCCTCGACTTTAAGAGGCCTCATGTATTTCTGTGTGTTCTCTTGTGCCTAGGCCACTACAGTAAGGAAAAACCTGTCCTGGGTAGCCTGCTGGTCCAGGGAAGATGTGAGAGTTGTGTGGAAGACCTGAACCCTCAGACCTACAGTGTCAAACAGAACCGCACCAGCTGAGCCTAACTTAAGTCAGCCAACTCCAGCTGACCTGCAGGTATGCAAGCCAGCCCAGCCAGGATCAGAAGAGCTGCCCCAGCCAAGCCCAGCCTAAATAGCCAACACTCACTCAGCCAGCAGACTGCATGAATAATGATGAAGACTTGTTAGAGTAAGCCACTGAGTTTTCAGGTAGCTCATTACTTACTAATAAGTCAATAATGAACACATCGGGCAATCAAAGAGGACAGATTTGGCCTAAGTTCTCAAGATCCTCCCTTCATTGAGCAAATATGTATTAAGTACCCCCCATGCATCCAGCATTATGTTGAGGATACGAGGAAGAATAATGGATCAGGGCCCTGCTCTTACTGACTTTTCTAGTGAAGGGAAGACAAGGAATAAAGAAATAATGAAAATAAACAACAGATGCTAATGTATTATAATATGATTTATAAAATGACTGGCTGGCTGCTTTAGATTAGACAGTGAGAGTCTCTTTGAAGTGACATTTCAGTTCCTATTTGGCTGACAAGATGGAGCCAGTTTTAATTTCCAGAAGCAGGATGCTCCAGCCCATGGATGTTCCAGCGAGTGCAAAAGCTCTGAGTGGAAAAGAACTCCATCCCTTCAAGAAACAGACAGGAGGCCTGTGGGGCTGAAGACGTCTTGCTCCTTTTAGATAGTTAGTGCCTCTTTGTAATTGGAAAAATGTGCTTGCCTAAATTGGCAAGAGGCCCGTGTCGATTGTAATTTCACTATTCCAGAGCCCTAATTATCTTTAATAAACTTGGCTTGGACTTCAGATAAAAATGAAATCCCAACCTCACTCTGTTCTCACTTAAAACACACATCCACTGCTGACTCTAATCTTCACTAATAAATGAGCACAAATGAAGTACAGCGACTAAACAGTGAGCTAATGGCCAAGGGGGGATGCAGGCCAGGCTTCTATCCTCAGGTTCAATGCTGAAAGAAGTAACATAGTAACGACAGATTTTCAGATTTGTCAGCTCTGTGGTTTTGCTGTTTCAAATTGACTTTTAATTTGGTGAAAGAGTTCTATATCTAAATGAACCAGCGTTCACCCTCTGAGACACAAACAGATCTAAGTGGTACCCAGAAGAAGTGATATTCTAGTTAAGGATGGAGTTTGATGCCTTTAGTGAATGCGGCTGCCTTTAAAAGAAAGCATGATTTCTTCTTCTGAATTAACTTCTCATTTAGATATAAGAAAAGAAGACACTGTTGACCTGGTGGCATTTCACTTACTATTTTGTTACCTTGTTTGGATGATTTAACCTCTGTGAACTTCAGATTTACTTATGAAATACTGATGGTAATAACCAACCAGCCACAAGGGTTAGATAAAGGGTTAAATAACAGGGTTCTAAGTTTTGTATAAGCCTTAAAGGGCCATGTAATTGTGAGGTATCCTGATTATTGAAGATGTCATGCCCCCCTGTGAGAGACTGGATTGCTCTCTATCACCACTGGACAGGAAGCTTGCAGTGCAGTATTTTGATGCATAAATATAACATTTTCAAATAAATATGACACATGCTGATATTGTCTAAGTGATAATATTTTATGACTATTAATTAAAGAAAAGAAATATCTTCTGTGGCCTAAGTAGAAACATAGTAAGGGGCACCTGGGTGGCTCAGTTGCCTAAGCATCCGACTTCGGCTCAGGTCATGATCTCACAGTTCATGGGTTTAAGCCCCATGTCAGGCTCTGGGTTGACAGCTCAAGGCCTGAAGCCTGCTTCAGATTCTGTGTCTCCCTCTCTCTCTGCACTTCCCCTGCTCATGCTTTGCCTCTCTCTCCTTCAAAAATAAACATCAAAAAAAAAAAAAAAATAAAAAAAAAAAAAACATAGTAAAGGGGTTTCTTCCCTAAATATTCCTGTATGGAAATTGATTACATTCCATTCTACATCAATGATGATAAGCCTAAAATACGCAAAGTACAGCATTTATCTTTGGACTATATTTACATTTTGTTTATATGATGGTCTGACATAGGAGCCCAAAATAAATATTTTAGAAATCTCCTCAATGTCTCAAAACCATTTAATCGATCCTTTCCCCATGCTCTTCAGTATGGAACTGTCAACACCTGAGTTATAATCAGCAGCACACAAACACACACATACGGTTCTCCTTACGAGGAAAAGCAGTAAACTTCCAGAAACCCAAATGCTTAGTTAGTCCTAGCAGCCCCACATATGGTACTGGCTGCTGCTGGTTTCCCCAAGTTGTGACCTAGGACTCATCCCTGCTGGTGGTGGCACCACAAAAACCAAACCGCATCCCCTAGCCTTTGGCCTCTGGGTTTCCTTCATTGGCTTACTCTAAGAAATTAATATCAATGTTGCCAACCAGTTGAAAAATGCCTGACATAAAAAACCTCATTCTGAGTGAAGTTTTCCTTATAGAAATATGTTCTTCCTATGCTGATGGTTGACACTGGATGGCCAACCATCTGGTTAAACATGTGTCTCAGCACACCTAGGGGAAGAAGAGAACTGGATCCAATATCTAGATTTATGAATCAATAAATGTAAGACTAATGATGTTTCCCATTAGGTAAGGGTTTTCTTCTTCCCCAGAAGATTTGTCATGAGATTCCTGTAATGAGCTTTCTTGGACAATATGAAAGGTGATCCAATTTATGAAAAATCGACTGAAAGGTTACCTTTTGAGAGTGTATTTAATGCACAAGGCAATTGAACTTTAGAAATTGTGCCTCCTGATTTTTTTAAATAAGGTTTGTCTGTGTGGAGCGTGTTGGGGCAGGAGTTTGAGGAGGTTACATTGTGCACTCAGTAAATGTGTGATAAATACATGTTCAATCAGTGAATGAAAAAAATCCAAAACAAGTGGGTTGTTGGATGCACAGGGGGGTAGCCCCTGCTGATTCTTCTGCCCAGAATTATCTCCATATTCTTTCCTTCCCAGTGAAACACCATTCATCCCCTGAGACCTGAAAGCAATAGTTGCTTATCCCAAAGCCTTCTAGGAATCCTGTTCCATCTTCCAGACTCTCTCCTCTGCTTGGTTCCTACCTCTACACAGGAGAAGCAATAACAGAGCCATCAGAACAGTTCCAGGGGGGATGAGAGCAGTGATAGGAGTAATAAAGGGAGAGGAAGACAAGATAGATTTACCAAGAGCTTACTCCTGCAAGACACTGGGCTGATTCCTTCACACATTATTTTACTGAATCCTTACAAGAACAATTATTATCATTGTTCTGTGGATGATGAGCCTGAAACTTCCAGAGGGTATTTAAATTTCCTGAAATTACCCACCTAGTAAGTGGCGGAAGGTGAGAGTTGAAACCCAGGCCAAACTCAACATGGAGCTAAAACACAACACCACTGTCCCTGCCGCCACATCACGGTTTATCAGATTCATTAGACTTATTTTGTCTCCATCTCTCCTACCACCATCTTGAGGGCAGACAAGTGTCCCAGGAGTCTTAATGTTTGGTTAGTACTGGGTGTATGGTGCATGTTTATTAATTGGGTAAAAGAAGGTGGTTTATTCCTAGAGTAAGAACAGCCTTGTGGTGATTTCAGCTGGGTCTCTGTGGGCAATTTTGGAGGTGGCCAGTGGAAACCAGATTGGGGTCTGACCTAAAAGGACCTGCCAACCGCAATACAGGGTATGAACCAGGCAAGTGTCATTTTAGTGTGAAATCAGACTGGTTCCAGGGTCAAGAAGGCCCTCTGTCCCAGGCATTTCACAATTTATTGACCGTACTTCCCATTGCCTGATGTATTTAGTTAGATGTTTACATGGCAGAGTTTACTCTAGCAGACATAGAGTGAGTGTGCCCTGTCTGTGGCAAGCAGGTGAACTTATTGAGACTGACATAAGTCAGATTTGATCTCAGTGTCTTTCATCTTCTAGTGGCACCTTGAAAAGCCTTATTTACTCAAGATGAACCCAGGCTTTCAACCACAACGGGAGCATGTCCCTCAATTCACTCTCAGTGAACACCTGGGGTAACTCAGTCCCACTCACGCTCCTGCTTGTCCTTGTCAGAGCCAGCTCAAGACAGCCACTGCCACCTATTCACCGCATTTCTCAGTCCTATGTGCTCCCTCAGCCATCCCTCTCTCTTAGTAGTCAAGAAATGTGCATGCATTCATCAGGTCGCACTGCAAATAAGGATGACTCTAATAAGTAACAACAACATGCCTCTGCACATGCCTTGTGACTTATCAAATGACCTTCTGCTATTTTAATTATACTTTCCTCATATGGGTATACCATAGTTTCTCTGGATAAAAACCCTTAACTCCACTTAAACCTTTAAGATTTAGAGGAAAACAAGCATATGAGATGTCACTGAAGTCTTTTATTCTTAACAAAAGGCACTTAGCATCACTAAATACCTGTTAGCCTGCTAAGCACAGGACTATGGAGATGACTGGGACAGTTTCCCTGCTGCCAGGGCCTGCTTCTTTATAGGAGAGTCAAAAAACAAACAAAAAACAAAAAACAATTGCAAATACTGAGGAAAGTGTAGGACTTGCACACTCACTGCTAGGGTGGACCAGGAGGTGGTGAATCATGAAGGTATCTTCCAGGTGTGCGCACCAGGGATACTTTCTCAGTACAGCAAATACACCCTGAATGCCTATCACATTCCAGGCACAGGAGATGCTACAGTGGATGCAACACTGCCCCTGCCTTTGAGGATCTTATACTCTAGTGGACAGAAAAATTAGCAAACAGGTCATTACACTTCAACTCAATAGGAGCCGCAATACACTGTGATCCTTGAGACTTGTGCCACTGAATTCTATCACCCTCCCAATGCAGCACCACCGTGTCACTGCCATATACCTGTACTGGTCATTACTTCCCATCCATCAGTGGTTTGGATATCATGGACTTCCACTTCATCCCAACCTCTGCCTTTTATGTAGTAACCCGCATACAATCCCACCTCTCATTTCTAACATCCTCCTCTCTCTTCCCTTTTCCTCCTGACACCTGCTCACAGGTCACAACCTGGACCCTGAAATCACTCAAAACTCCATGGCCATAAAGCCTGAATTCCAGTGCCAGGCACAGTGGTGGACCAGATGAGTAAAACCAATAGAGCTCAGACCTTACAGACCCTCCCGCCCCCCCGCCAGCATGTGGAGGAATAAGCATCTGAATTCATTATCCAGAGGTCACCTCTACACTCATTCATAAGAAACTATTCTTGTTTTGGGGAGTTAAATCTACTTGCTTTGTGCCCGTTCCAGTCTCCAGAAAGAGGAAAGTCATGATCTGATATATCATGATTCTGTATTTGCTTGGTTCCTTTCTATTAAGAACTGCTGAAGTGAACTAGCTGAGATATTTTTGCAGGCACCATCTACTTTAGATAGGTCTCTCTTTGTTTATATAAGTTTTCTATACTTCATACTCTGTCCAGAACTCCCCAAATTCCCATTGGAATTAAAGGGCTTACTCCAATTCTGGGGGTGGGGGGCCAGGGGTTCAAATGATAAAGTAAGTTAAATGTATTTCTAAAGCTAAGCTAGGAAAACCCAGCTTAAGCACATGGTCTTTATAGTGACTGGGTAATATTAAGACACTAAATAATTATTCCCAAGTAAATAAAAAAGTGGTTGATTTTTATGTCGTTCTTTAGAAGAGGATCAGTGGAAGAATTGGGTCTGACTATGTGTATGAGCCCTATTGTCAGGATATTACAGAGTGGCCTGTTAAAGATTTTGATCAAGCCAAGCACACTCCTATTCAAACCCCACAAACTTCTTTCTCCAGGATTAAGTTCCACGCTTAAGCAGGGCTTATGAGGCTGTGTATGATCTAGCCCTTGACTGCCTCCTTCTTACTCACTAGACATTAGTCACAATGGCATTCTCCTGGTGTCTCTCACAGGATCAAGTTTGTTCTTGTCTTCATACACTTTGAATTTGCTTTTCTTCTGCTTGGAACTCCTTTTCCCTAGATCCTCTTTCTGGCTCCTTCCTGCCATATCGGTCTCATCAACCAATGTAATTGTCCCTAGCCTCTGAATCCCCATTGCATCATCCAGTTTCTTCAAATGCTTGGCATGTACCACATTTGAAATTATCTTTTGGCTTATTTATTTCCGTTAACTTATTATCCTCATCCCCTCTCTCCCTTTAGGAGCAGAGATCTGGCTTATCTTGGTCATCATTGAATAATCAGAGCCTAGAATGATCTCTGCAACATAGTTGACACTCAGTATATATTTTTGGAATAAGTGAGTTTGGAAAAGATGAGCAAGTTTTCCATCAAAATGCCTTCCCATGCCCAGCATTTAATCCATACATAAATGTGGTTTATGGAGCAATTAATCAAAAACTTTGCTTATCATGCACCACCAATGGCAGGCCAATATGGAATGCTCACAACACTAATGAACATTAGTCTTCCTAGGCACCATCCAGACACTTTTCTGGCTCAAGTGATTCTGAAGTGCAATTAGGTGGCAAGACTACCACCAGCTACCCTGCAGTCTGCAATCACAGATGAGCACAGTACTGGTGGGGTCCCCAGGAGGGCAGAGGCTGGAGGGGCTCCTCTCTGGGATACACACAGATCATTAGGTGATTGTTTTCTACAGAGAACAGCCTAACTTACCCAGGGATGGTGGCAAAGGAAAAATGGAGAAAAATTTCCCTGATAACAGGCTAAAGAATTGTTGATGTTGGCAGAAAGAAAAAAGTGCTTTCTCATAGTGGTCCAGAGTTTGAAATCTACAGTCTTCGGCCAAATGTCCAGGCAGATCATGATTTTTATGGGCTTAGTTGTGCAACCCCAGAGGGAAAAGCACCATATGAAGACACACAAATGCATTTCAACAATGTGCTTAAGGGACAACACACACGGACCTCGGATAAGCTGAATTTTTATTTGCATGTTACGTGTGGCTGCAGACACCGAAACCTGCCTCTCAAACGCACTCTGTGCATTTTATATTTTTTTCCACTAGCTAATGTAAACATACCTTAAGGGATCATAAATGCTTGGATTAACATCAGCCAAGATATCCTGAGCACACATATAAATTTAAATGGCTATGTTGATTACATTTCCACTTAGATAGTCAGAAACCTGACACATTAAAGGAAAAAAGGATTTATAAAAGCAAAGAAATTTTTTTTCCTTAGGATTTGGTTATAGTGTCTGATACATAATATCTGAATTAAAAAAAAAATCACTAGCATACGACTTATTATGTGCCAGGCAATTTATATACATGATCTTGTTTCATCTTCACAATGACCCCAGAGAGTATTTTATCAGCAAGGACACAGTCAAGGCACAGATGCTGCCCACAATCACACAGTTGGTGATGCTGACATGGATTCCAGGCTGGGCCATCTGAACAAAGAGCACATACTTTTAGTGACTCCACCCCACCGCCTCCTCAAATCCTAGACCATCTTTTGTCACCTGAAGGTTCACAAACACCTGTATATTCTGTGTCTCAGAGTATCACAGTGACTTCTTCCTAAAGTTGAAGCAACACCAGTGTTGATACTATTCTTTGCAAAAAATCAGCGGATGAAGCTTAACCCCATGATAAAGTAATTTTCATCCTTAGACAGGAAGGTGGCAGGCCAGCCCAAGGGAAATGGGCGTTTCTCCATTCATTCACTCATTCGTTCCACAAATGCCTAATATGTGCAATATACTCAGCGCTGAAGCTGTCATGGTGAAGAAACAAGTTTACATCCTAACATCTAATACATGCCAATCCAATGATAAATTATTACAATGTAATAAATGGGATAAAGGGATACATGTGTCCCAAGAGGTTCCTCATCCTGTCCAGGGGATTCATATGCACCTCCCTGACAGCTGAGACCTGAAAGCAAAGGGGTATTGAGAGTTAAGGTACAAACACAGACAGAGACAACAGCCCAAGGAAAGGTGCTCGGGCAGGAGAAACACAGCCTGTTCCAAGACTAAAGGAAGGTGGTAGTGGCCAGAGTGTGGGAGGGAGAAGTCCAGAGGGGGCAGAGTGGAGAGGAAGAGAACCAGCCAGCCTAGCTCACTGGTCTCTGCTGCAAGCCATTCCCAGCACTTCCCCTGGGTTAGCTCATCTGTGGCTTCCAGGCACCCTATGAGGTAGGTACTATGATGACCCCCTTTCTACAAATGAGAAAAATACCACTCAGAATGACTCCATTTTGCCCATGGTCCCACAGCCAGCAAATGGGGGATTTAAACCCAGTCACTGTGGCCTTAGGCTTTCGCTATTAACTACTTGGCTAAACTGCTATGGCACAAGGAAATCAAGGCATAGAGAAGTTAAGTAATCTGCCCAAAGTCACACTACAAGAGAATGGTGGAGCCATTCAAGCCTCACCAGTTCTTCTCCAGAGCCTGGGCCACTACCCACAGCCCTTGGCTGCCCAATGGCTAATTCTAGATGCCAACTCCAGGGTCCAGGTGCTCTTTATAGGAGTGGAGGAGAACATACCAACTGTGCTAAGTGAGCAGTGCCTTCACCAGGGCTGCGAAGACATGCTGTTGACATAATGCCAGAAGAAACAATGACTTCCAAGGTCTTTACATGCTCTACCCACCCTCTGACCTTACAGAAGTGCTGGAGGAGGATCAGGCCTGAGCAGAGGGACAAGTTCTTTCCCCGGACCTCAGCATGTTTCCCTTTGTGCAGGGGGCAGTTCTTCTTATCCCTGTTTTCCTGGTAGGAAGAGCAGCATCTCAAATGTCTTCCAATTGGAAACCCATAGAACAGAAAAATTTTTCCAGAGATGACTAAAACAATATGGCTCAGTTTGATTTTGTTTCCCCCAAAATGTACATGTTTTTTCCATGTCTTTTTCCCCTCTGTGGCTTGCCAACGCTTTGCTTGTGGAACAAGGGAACTGGGGCCCTCCTTATAGCCTGACATTTGAGATGGAAGATATTTCTGCCAACCACCTTTGCCAGAGATATTCTATTAGTCTTGGTTGTTATGGGCTGAGGGAGAGCTCCCTTCATGGGCATCTGGCAAGGTAGAGGAGTAAAAAAATGCAGCATGCTGCTTCTTCTGTTGCCTGGCACTCAGAGCCTGTCATGCAGCCTGGCATCACGTCTGGGCAATGAGACTGGCATCCCATCAGCCAAGGGACCATGAGCAAATGCCTCTTTCCCATTACCATCTCATCCTTCTATCCTTCTCTCTCTCTTTCCTCTTTTTTTTTTGGGGGGGGGAGGGGTGTTGTGTGTAGCAATAGGCCACCAAATGGGCTTTTAGGCCAGCAACTTAACTTTTTTCTTTCATTTCTACAGATACCAAATAAACTTGTCTACTGTAAGTGGCCTCTGGTCTTTTCTGGCAGGAAGCTTCCTCCAAATGCAGACCTCTCAAAGCACCAGCCCAGGATTCCATGCTAAACCAAATGTCCTGTTTAGCACTTAGCAGAGAAATTCTTGATTTTGCCTCTAGGACTTTGGAGTGTGTACTTGCCCTTGGCCTAGTGCTATGAAGCTCCATGGTGAGAAGGGTCTGTTGTTTCTTTTGCATTACCAAACACCTGCCTGGCTAAAAAGGTATAGAGTCTTTCTCTCACTGCATGTGAGAGACAGTAGCTCCTGCCCCTTCCTCTAATGAGGGCTCTCATCAGGGACCCCAAGACTCGGCTTCACGCTTCTCCTGCCTGCTGAGCTGATCATATCCAAAAGTGTTTATGCTTTACTATGACAGTGGGGCTGCCTCATTTTAAAGTCAATCCAGTCGAACTTGTTTTTTTTTTTTTATTCTTTACCTGTTTTTTCCCTCCTCTTCTTCCTCCCAGATTTGACCATTTCCTCTCTAGATACAAAAGAATTAAGAATAGGGATGAGGGTGACATGCAGGGACAGTTCTTCTCCATGTCCTTTCCTCTCCCTTCCAGCCTTGTGAGCCCCTACTATTCTCACTCAGAAACTTCCCAAAGGCTGGGCCCATTGCCTCCACCAGAGTGAACAGGGGAGAATTCCTCCTTTATATTTGGCTCCCAGATTATAAAAGTCATAGAAGATGCTCCCTTAGAATCCTGAAACATGTATTCCATTAAACATCAAGATCTGTCCAATATAGTCCATCTTCTGGGTCAGGATCTCCCCTGCTGTCTGATTATTTGGACTTCAGCCATGTGAGAAATGCATCCAATTAGGTTATTTTACTCCTTCCCTTCACTGCTGAACTAAGGATGTTCGGCAGAACTCACAAGACAGTTTATGACTCTGTGGTGCTGTTTCAGGCTGGATCTAACCAGAGCTTTAGGGTGATATTTACTGTAACAAAAATGACTCCTCTTGCTCCCCAGAAGCTGGTAGAGTGCTCCCTGCAAGCTGGTAGTATGGCAGTATCAAGTCATATACTCCATGTGCAGAGATGTTTCCTACCCTAAGGGACAGATACTACATTGGAGGTTGCAGATAAACAATTAAGAGGCTGATTTTGGCCTTTGAACTGCAGATCACTCTCATAATGTTAAGTTGCCCTCACATATGTGCATGTGTTTGGAACTATTAAAGACAGGGCTAAATAAAATGGAGAGACAACCTACAGAATGGTAGAAAATGTTTGCAAGTTGTATGTCTGGTATGGCTCTAACATCCACAATATATAAAGAACTCCTGCCACTCAACAAATAGACAACCCAATTAAAACATGGGCAAAAAGACTTGAATAGACATTTCTCCAAAGAAGATACACAAATGGTCAGTAAACACTTGAAAAGATACTTATCATCATAGTTTGTTAGGAAAGGCAAATCAAACTACAATGAGTACTACTTCACAGCTGGTAGGTGGGCTAAAAGGACAGACAGTAGGAAGTGTTGAGTAGGATGTGGATAAATTAGAACACTCCCTTCCCTGCCCCTGCTGCAACACTGCTGGATTGCTGGTGAGAACATACAGTGGTGCAGCCACTATGGAAAAAAGTTTGGCAATTCCTCAGAAAGCTAAACATAGAATTATCATAACCCAGAAATATATCCAAAATAATTGAAAGAAAGCAGGGTCTCAGAAAGATAGCTATGTGTCAGTGCTCATTGTAGCATTATTTGCAGTAGCCAAAAGGTAAAAACAACCCAAATGTCCAAGAGATGAATGGATAAACAAAATGTGGTAGATACACAAAATGGAATATTACTCAGCCATAAAAAATGCAGTTCTGAAACATGTTACTACATGAACTTTGAAAACATACTTAATGAAATAAGCCAGGCACAAAAGGACACATATTATATGATTCCCCTTATATGAACTATTGAGAATAGGTAAAATTATAGAGACAAAGTAGAATAGGGGTTACCAGGGGCTGGAGGAAAGGCCTGTTTAACAGATTAGAGTTGCTGTTTGGGGTGATGAAAATGTTTTACAAATAGATAGTGGCCATGCAGTGCAACACTGAGAATGCAGCTAATGCCACTGAATTATACATTTAAAAATGGTTAAAATGATAAATTTTATGTTATGTGTATTTTGCTACAATAAAAAAATTCATGAGAAAAATTTTTTAAAAATGAAGCTTAAATAAATATTTTCACAATCAAATTTCTTCAGCAGTTCCCTCTGCTATATTTCAGTCAGAACTCAAAACCAGATCTTCTGACCTTAAGGCTTAATCCATTAAAGCATTCAATGTTTTTAAATTACACATTGGTTGATTCATTCAAAGCATTTCTGTCCTTCAGATATTTATAGAATACCTGGTAAGTGCTTGGTAATGGAAAATTGGTTTGGAGTGGGTGGAAGAAACAGATTTCAATATGTGGTCTATGTCCAGTTCCTTGCTCGAAGGCCCTTTATGTGCTATCCCAATTAATCTTCCCATTATGAATCATTTTTTAATGTTATTTATTCATTTTATTTTTGAGAGAGGTTGCGTACGCAAGTAAGGGAGGGGCAGAGAGAGGGAGAGCAAGAATCCCAAGCAGGCTCCATGCTGTCAGTGCAGAGCCCAATGCGAGGCTGGATCCCACAATCCTGAGATCATAAACTGAGCCAAAATCAAGAGTCAGACGCTTAACTGACTGAGCCAGCCAGGCACCCCTTCCCATTGAGAATCATTATCATCCCCATTCTATGGCTGAGGGCATGAAGCCAGGAAGGTTAGGTAAAATTGCTGGTAGCAAACAGCAGATTTGGGATTGGAACCTAGATCTGCTGAATTCTAAGCACTCTATGCCTCATGCCATCTACTCTCTCCCTCCCACACATCTTTCCCAAATTCCCTTGGATTCTTGGCTATCCCCATTGTTTTTAGGAATGAAGGACAGCTTCACAGGGGTAGAAGCAGCCCCTTGCAAGCGGCTCTCCATTCTGGGTCATTCAGGGTTGCTCCTGTTCCAGGTAGGAGCAAGGCTCAGGTTTGGCAACATATGTTCTGCAGCTGGAGGAGGGGCCACCCTAGGGGTCTGTTGGCAAGTATGACAACTTGACAATGCCAGACACAGTGAAAGAAAGAAAGAAAGAAAGAAAGAAAGAAAGAAAGAAAGAAAGAA
>NW_024412444.1:9293076-9338345 GCF_014898765.1 Herpailurus yagouaroundi
AGAAAGAAAGAAAGAAAGAAAGAAAGAAAGAAAGAAAGAAAGAAAGAGAGAGAGAGAGGAAGGAAGGAAGGAAGGAAGGAAGGAAGGAAGGAAGGAAGGAAGGAAGGAAGACAGGCAGCTGCTACAGGTGAGGGGAGCTGGCAGACCCCCAAGGCTGGGAGCCAAGCAAGCAGCAGGTGTACCCTCTGCTCTCCACAAGCTACCAGGCAGGGATGGCAGTGGGTTCTGCCAAAGGCTCATCTCCATGCGTTTGTTAGTAGCACATTCCTGAGTCTCTGCAAGCACAGTCTGAGCTGGGAAATGATGGAGGGGCTGCAGAGGGGGGCCTGGAGGCTAGGCCTACCCAATCACAGGCCTGCTTTGTCCAAGGAACAGGTGGATCTAGGAGGCAGGGAGCAGGGCAGGACAAGGAAAAGTAGAGGTGATTCAGACTCATGAGTAGGGCCAGCGGCAAATCTCTCCTTGGCTTCTGCCCAGCTGTGCTGCCCCACATCTCTCTACTGCTTCTTCTGAGACCGCATTGAAGAATTCTGTTTCCCTCTCCAAGCAAACAAGGCTTGTTCCTGCGTTTGTAAGAGCTTTATTATCCTTGCATTTGGGGAACCAGTGCGGTTTCCAAATCAGCAAGAGAGGACAGGCAACTCAGGAAATGAGTCGTTCTTTTCCTTCCCACTCACCGGTGAGTTTTCAGATCATTATGAAACAGAAATCTCTGCCTTCATTTATTCCATCACATGAGGTCTTAATGTACTTCTTAATGTACTGCTCATTAATACCGTTAAGGAGCATTTGCGGAGTATTTAAAATTGGCTGGTGCGCGCTCTCTCTGCTTACTCCCTGTGGTGCAGTCCAGTTTCTGGGATGAAGCTCGATCAATAAACACATTCTTTCTGTCTGTTGAGACTTTGTGTCTTCCAGTTAGAAGAGAGGGGCAAACATGCTGCTTTATTATATGGAGACAGCAGTCAATTTTGGCTCAATGCAGAGCAGGAAATGCTGATTTTTCATGTTTGTGTAACAGAAACAACAAAGCATCCGCTTGGAAAGCAACAGGATTTTTCTTAACCAAACTACACACAAACAGGTTTTCAGTAACTAAAGGAAGGCAGAAGAGAACAGGAGTATGGGCCCTGGGGGACAGCGGCTGGTTACTCTCTCGGGCCCAGGTGTGGAGACCCAACGTGAAGTGGCAAGCCCTGTGAGGCAGCCTTTGTATCTCCATGTTATGAACACCCTGCTTGGCCCAGGGGAGTTATCAAACCCCCATGCAGTCTGGATCCTCACCTTTAGGAGGCAAGGGGCTTACCTATATCCACTACCATCAAGGCTGCTGTTCAGGGCCTTCCCACTGGAAACTGAAAACGTAGGTCCTTTGAGTCTTCGCATTTTTAAACACCACGCGCAGGCCCTCTGGTTTCCCAGAAGACACTGCTTTGGACTTGTTGGGACTCAGATTTTCAACTAAAAGCATGGTGGCAGAATAGGGAATGTCTTGTGCTTATGGTTTACTGCTAACAGTGATGCACAGGGAGAGAATAGGCAGGAGATAAAAGAGGGAGGGAGGGAGGGAGAGAGAGGAAAGGGAAGGAAGATGGGGAAGGATAGAAGGAGGGAAGAAAAAACATGCTGGTCTAAGACTCTGGAAGCTTGGATTTTACCTATAGCTTGTCAGTTATTAACTCAATGACACAGGGTAAGACTTAGTCTTTGTCTGGATAGGAAACAATTTAAAACTAAAATATCATGAGTTTTTATCACAGATGATGTGAAGGTCAAATTGAAAGATGAATATGAAGATACTTTGCCACCAATGGAACCCAAATAAAACGTGGCCGCTTTAAGGCCAACCTGAGCAGAAAGGTATTCTACACACACACTTTAAAAAGTCTTAAAAACTAATGTACATTTTTACCAAATGACTCTTGAAGAGGTGACAAAAAGGATTTATGCCATATAACACGGCAAAATTCTCCAAACAGAGCTTCTTAACTATCTCTTTTCAAAACATCTCTTTCTTAATGGGAGCTGTTTAATTATCTCTTCCCTCCTTAAGTGGTTCTACCCATACTTACCACACCCATACTATCCCCTTCTCTTAATTCCCATCCTCCAGATTTCTAGGTAATTTCCCCCATGAGATTGCTTCATAGGCTCACCTCTCCAGGGAAATCTACTCCTTTTTTTTTTTAATGTTTATTTATTTTTGAGAGAGAGAGAGAGAGAGAGAGAGAACATGAAGGGGGGAGGGTCAGACAGAGAGGGGGACACAGAATCCCAAAGCAGGCTCCAGACTCTGAGCTTTCATCACAGAGCCCAACACGGGGCTCAAACTCACAAACTGTGAGATCATGACCTGAGCCAAAGTCGGCTGCTTAACCAACTGAGCCACTCAGGTGTCCCAAATATACTTCTCCTTTTAAAACTTCTTCATCATGACCTTTCTACCCATTACCCTGATCTGTCCCACAAAGATCCAATAGACACACAATGTCAGCATGGTATTCTCCCTAAAAGCTGGGAGCATGAAAAAATTGTAGTTACACACGTACATACGTCTTGTTGTTATTCCTTGTTATATCCTTAATAAAGGATTCTTATTTAAGAAAATGAGATTATAACTTAGTATGTCACAATAGCACAAAATCAGAGACATTGTAATCTAAGTCTCTTTGATCATTGAGAACCTATCATGTGTAAGACTCTCCCTCTATAAGAAGGGTGCAATGGCCATAGATGGGGATAAACCTCTTAGTAGGTCCCAGAAACCCTAAATTAAAGTATCACTCAGGCCCCTGAAAAACAGATCTTGCCTTTAGGGATCCCAAGAGACTTGGCCCTACATGTTACTGTGGCATCACCATTGCACATATATCATAGCATTCATCAGGGGAGGAAATGGGGGCTCCATAAGGTTAGTTACCTATATCTTCACAGTAGGGGCAGAGTTGTGAGTTGAATCTAGATGTCAGTTTCCAAAGCCCTTGATGCCTCACTGGTGTTTAAGTTATAATCCCCACTTCCTATTTCTGTTCCTCTGTATGTCCTTCTTCCAGAAACAGTCTCATTTGTAGTCCTGAATCCACTGCAAGGTGGTCTTTGCACGTAGATGGACTTGGCTTACGGCATGTGATCTGATGGGTTACCCTACCCACAGCTTATCTCCTTGTGCGTTACAAAAGCCCCTGAAATGGTTGTTACTCATTTCTTTCTTTTGGATCAGGTGGGGTCATAAAATATACAGAACCCTTGTCCAAGTTCTCACACTGGTATCACCAGCCAATCACATAACAGGTGTTCCTGCCAAATTCACACGAAACACTGGACTACTTCTCATCACTGAACTCCTGGGATCTACTACCAATTATGTGGGATGGCACTTGAAAAGAAATCTATTGGCCTGGAACAATAATTTCCCAGTGAAAATATATATAAGCTACCTGGCCAGAAGAACTTATTTTGATATGGTTGATGCCTCTGTCTTTAGGGAAAGTCTTCGAAGTCTTCCTTCTCTTGGCTTCTGAGACATCACACTCTTTCCCTCTCACCATGTTTGCCATTCTGTCTTGGTTTCCCTCACTGAATCCTCATCATCCTGATCTCCTTGTGTTGGTACCTCAGGGTCCCATTTTGGTCTTGCTTTACGTCTCTATTTGCATGCTCTCCCCACATGATCTCACCTAGTCCTATAACTTGGATACCTATGTGTCAGTGGCTCCCAAAGCTAGATTTCCCACCCAGATATATCCCTTAATCCCGGACTTGGGAGTCTATAGGCATTTAAAGCCTATTATGATAAAGGAAAGGCCTCCTGATTTCCTTCCCATCTAGCTCTTTCTCCACCCCAATGAACAGTACCATTATCTTTCCAGTGGTTCAACCCAAATCTTCTCTTGCTTTCCCTCACCACAATGTCTAATCCAGAAACAATTAACATTGACTTTTTTCTGTGACTTATTCCAAGTCTTTCTACTTTTCCCTATCTTCTCAACTACTTTTAGTGCAAGTCAGGAACACTTTCCACCTGGCCCCTGTTATAGCATCCTAACTAGCCTCTCTGCTAGAACCCTGCCTTAGGGCCTTTCCACTGGCTCTTCCCTCTTCCTGAAACGTTTGTTTCCTGCCACCAATCTTCATAAGGATGGTCCTTTTTGTCATTCAATGATCAGCTTATGTGTTACCTCTTCTGAGGTTTTCCTAACCACTCGATCAAAAGTAGCCATGTGTATTAGTTTCCTGACCCTAATGTAAAAAATTACCATAAAATGGGTGGCTTCAAACAACAGAAATTTATTCTCTCACAGTTCTGGAGGTCAGAAATCAAATATCAAGGTTTCAACAGGGCCATACCAGGCAGGTGCATATCCACCTTGGTTTGTGGCTGCATCATTCCAAACTCTGTGTCTGTGGTCCCACTTCTTCCTGTGATGTCTTGAAACTCCCTCTACCTGTCTCTTACAGTGATACTTGTAACTGCATTTAGAGTTCACCTGGATAATCTAGGAAAAGTTCCTTCTCTCAAAATTCTTAAATTATTGCATCTTTTGCCATAGAAAATAATATTCACAAGTTCCAGGAATTAGGACTCAGACATAACTTTTTGGATCCCACCATTCAACTATACCATGCAAGACACTGCTTGATTTTGACTCTCTACTTAACACTTACTGTTATCGTCCCTCATTACTCTACCAACTTGTTAGTTGTATTCCTCTCTCTCCATCAGAATATAAGCACCATGAAAGCAAGGACTTTGCCTACCTTTATGCTCCCCTGATGTTGAGAACACTGCCAAGCACAGAGCAGACATCCCAAAATATTTTTAGATGCCTACACTGAGGATTAAATTAAACCAATGGTTGTTAAGCTTATTTATTTAGTTATTTGCTCCATAAAATATTTTGTTCAGATGCAGAAGCCTAACAGGTACATGGAGATAGTTGAAAGCTGAGCTCTTGTGTTCGAAGTAGGGGTGAGAAGTGGGGAGCTGTAGGCCTTAGTTCTCCCATTCCTTCTGATGATGTGCACCAGAGATAGGAGGAATCATCTGAAAAAAAGAACTTTGTTATCTTAGCTCAAATCGGTTGCTTGGGAGAATGAGGATATAAAAGAACTTGGAAGAAATGGGCCACTGAACTGATACATTTTGATGGGTGAGCTGGTGAAGGTAGTAGAGAAGTGATGGTGAGCCAGATCCAACAGAATGGTGTGTGGTCACCGCAGGGGTGCTGTATAGGTTTGAGAAATGAAAAGTTCTCTTTTACTCTGGATTTGACTGTGGATATCCAATATTAGATGACCTGACTTTCCCAAAATGTATCCTTGTGCCCTGAAAAGAGTGAAGCTATTTGGGACTTTCTTTGATCTTGTGGTGGGGATGGAAGACATTGGAAAAAGTAGTGCTTTGTAAAGCACAGGTTCTATAATCAAACCAACCCTGGAACCAATCTAGGATCACACGGCTTCTTGGCCTTATGATCTTGGGCAGGCTGCTTCACCTCTGCAAACTTCATTTTCCCCATCTGTAACATGGGGATAACAATAATGCCTACCTCACAGGTATTGAGTATCACAAGACCATTTACACTAAGTATTTAGTGTATCATCAGTACATAGGCATAGCTTGCAATACATTGTGATAATTATCACTGGAAGTATTTAAGACAAATTTCCTTTTCTCACAGATTTTGCCTTTCGGTGGTGGAGACAGATGATGAACAAGTTAGCTCTGTGGGGAAATCCCAGAAATGTCCATTTCCTTGCTATGTTTATGACCTTTGGGCCATTCCTCTGGTATGATGCATACCTTGAGAGCTTAACCTGAGCTCTGCTCTGCAGTTGCAAGAGTCTGCTGCCAAAACAGCCCACCAATGCAGCAGAGGTGTCTCCTCCCCTTCCGCCTCCCCTCGGCAGGCCTGGAGCAAATTCCTCAGGGGAACTCACAGCCCATTCTCATGCAGCTTGGGTGATAAAGATGTCCATGATGATACTGTTAGAAGAAATTACCAGTGTAGAGTCCCTACAAACTGGTAGGCACCATTGTGCTATTTTATACAGATCACCTTATTTAAATCCTCACAAGAACCTATGAGCCAAGTTCTACTATGAATCCCTTTTTAGAAATGAAGAAAATGATAATCAGACAGTTTATGAAACTTGTACCAAGATTCTGCTTCTGAGTGCCCCAGCTGGGATCTGACTCGATTCCAGAGCCCCTAGCTTCAGTTCTTTCCTTTGCTCTGTTTCATGGGTTCCCGGGAAGACTTCAAGGAGTCTACCTGATACTTCCAGCTGATGGTGCAAGGAGAGCTGTGGGATGTGTGGTTGGGTGGTCAGCCCACAGCTGACTGATGCTCTTGGGCAGGACTCCATGCCCTAGGTGTCGCACTGCCCAGGTGGACTGCCTGCTGCCTCTGCTTGCATGAGGAGGATTGCTATATAGCCTCAAAGGAGAGAGAAAAAATGGCCCCACAACTTGTTGGTTGAGAGACCTTGGGTAAGTCATTAGCTTCCCTGTGTTTCACTCTTTTTTACCTGCAAAAGGGCACTAAAAACAAAACTTACCTCACAGGTAGTTGGCAGGACTAATGGAATTAATGCAAGAAAGCACTTGGCACAATGCCTGACATGTAAAGAGAACCAAAATGCTGAGGAATGAGGAGGGAGGGAGGAAAGATCATTTAAACCCAAGCTAATTATCATGTATTCTTGGCTAAGCTCCTTCACCCTCTACCTCAATGTCCCCATTTGCCAATGTGTGGATTTCCAAAAAGTACTGACCACTCAAGTCCTTCATGTCCAAACTTCCAAAAGTCTCTGAGTCTCTGTAGAACAAAGAGACCTCATTAAATATGCAGAGATGAGTCCCTTCCTCATCGCCATTGCCAAGTCTGTGTCTCAGAATCAAGAAATCTAGGATGGTTTCTGGACAAACTCCAAGAGCTCCTTTTTAAGGTGGAATAATATTCCATTGTATATATACACCACCTTTTGTTTATCCACTCAACCACGGACGGTCACTTGTGTAGCTTCCACATTTTAACCATTGTGAATGTCTTTGGTGGGGGCTATCTTACTTTCCTTTTATTCTATAGGAAATGAGTCCAGGGACATTATTTCTTATGCTAAAACCAAGACAGAAGTATGCAAAGGGTGTGTGGGTCCCTTCAAGTGGTGAGATCTGTCTAGGAAAACAATATAAACATGTGACTAAGAAGTCCCTCTTTGGAATCACACAAACTTGGATTTGAATTTCTGGGCCACCAGGCACTGTTTGTGTGGCATAAACAAATTATTCAGCTCCTTGAAATCCGTTTCTTTGTGTGAAAATCCAGGATGCTCATGAGATGCATCATGGGGTTGTAAAGCTCACAGCCCAAGTCAGCACTCAGAAATGGAGTGGGAAGAAGACAGGCATTTTGTTTCCTCATCTAGTCTGGTACCCTCCTGTCTGACCCAGAAACTTTCCACAAAGTTGTTCCCTCTGCCCTTTGCTGAATTAGCTCCTTTTTACCTTCAGATCACTTCTTAATTCCACTTGCCCCCATAGGATGTCTCCAGCTTTCTTGATTGAGTCAAGCCCCCCCTCCCTTTATACCTGCTCCTAAAAAGGTAGACTTGTCTTCCTAACAGTTAACATTCTCCCAGACCTAGCAGTATCTGGCCAATAGCTGACTCTCAGAAAATCATTTTACAAGTAGATGTATAAATGAACAAAAACTCTGTAAAATTAAAGATGATCCAGGTTCTCAAAGTGGGGACCTGGCATTGGCCTGGGGAGGCCACACTTCTCCACACTCCTCTGCCAGACCTCCTCAATCTCTATTGCAGCACCTCACCTTCTGCCCCCCAGGGCCTGGCATATGCTCTCAAGACCTCAATCTTCCAAGCGGGGCCTGCAGCGAAAGCTGAAGGGGAGAAACTACAAGCCCTGCTAAGGTTTAAAGATGTGCTCACCTGAAATTGCACAATTCATCCCACGGGCTCAGCAGGAATGCGGCATTTGGAGAAATTACACCTCTGAGCTGCCAGAATATATTCAGACAGCCAAGAACAGAAGTTGGCCCAACTGGGACACATCCAGAGAGCAGCAAATATGCACAGTGAGCTTGCCGGCAAAGCGTTTTTACTTCTCTGGGGAATGTCCAAGAATAGCTACCTATCTGTGGAACCCTTCTCCTTTGGTTCTAGGGTACCTAATCAAATGGTTTCCAAAACCAGTGCTGGGAGGGTAGGAAGGAGAGGAGCTACACATGTAAATGACTGCCAGAGCTTAGGGCTATCATCCTCTAAACTGTAACTAGTTGGTTTGGGGGTGGGATGGGATGAAAGGGGTGATAAAAGCACAAGCTATGGGATTTGCAAACCAGGGTTCAAATCCATGCTCTAACCATTACTAGCAGTATAACCTTGGCCAAGTTTCCACACCTCAGTGTGCCTCAGTTAACTCTTCTACAAAAGTGGAAAGATCATAGTATCCTTCTTCCAGGATTCGCTTGAAGATTTAAAAAGCGACCACATTAAACAATAAAAATTAAAAAGTTTACACATATAAGTATTCAGATGAGTGCCTCACAGGTATTTAGTGCTTAATAAACATAAGCTTCTCTCATTATATAGATAGAATTGGCAGAACATTTGGTAGAGAAGTGGTTCCAGGAGGTTTCAATTTCATAATCTCATAAATAGTTCTTTCCCTCTTGGGGCGCCTGGATGGCTCAGTTGGTTAAGTGTCCAACTCTTGGTTTTGGCTCAGGTCATGATCTCATGGTTCATGAGATCAAACTTCAGGCTGGACTTCTGCTGACAGCACAGAGCCTGCTTGGGATTCTCTCTCTCCCTCTCTTGTCATGTACTCTCTCCCTGTCTCTCTCTCTCTCTCTCTCAAAATAAATAAATAAACATTAAAAAGAGAATTATCTTCCCCTTATTTTACAACTTTTATTTTGCATAATAAGGATGTTAAAATGATCAACTATATCATTGTATTATGTAAAATAGAGCATATTTTAACACCTCAAATGAAGGATCAACATAAGCTTTGAAGAAAATAAACATGTTTAGCTCTACAATAAATTTTAAAAAATAATAAATACACTGCTATTTATTGAAGTCATACTGAATTAGGAGTTAAATAAGTGAGGCTGTGGGAAGCTCCCACCTCCTCAGCAGTCTCTCCCTGATACCCCCCGTTCCCACAGCAGCCCTCACTCCTGTCCCAACACTGGTCACTTGTGATTTGTCTCTTTGCTTCTCTGCATCACCACCCCCACCCATTTGCTCACTTGTGTATTGGCCATCTCCTTCACTGGAAGGTAAGCTCCATGAGGGCAAGGACTTTGGCTGACTTGCTTTCTGTTATATGCCCAGCCACTGACAGTCATTCAGACAAGGGTAGGTGGCCAAGCATGACACATAAGGGTGGCTTGAGTAGCATTCATTGGAGAAAAGTCCTGGAGAGAGGAGCAGTAGGTGTGCCGATCCTTACCACCCACTGCATTCTGGAGCAGCACAAAGAGTTAGAGCAAGGTTAGAGATCAGGCCCAGTAGGACAACACTGACCCTCCAACTGTGTGATCTTTTCAACTGCCTGGTTAGGGAAGCACCAGCCCTTCTCCTAGCATGATGAGAGGTAAGGATTCAGTGGCATTATAGCATGGCAGAATTGCATGGTTGTGGAGCCATTATCTGGAGCTGAGCCCCAAGGTTTATCATTGCAGCTCTATAATAAGAAAAGCTTGAGACAGAATTTGTCACTTCAGAGTTTTTGGACGGGGAAGAATTGGTCTCTCACCCAGCATAATGGGGTGGTGGTTGTAGTGGTGGGAGTTGGGGTCCCAGACTTAGAACTCAGCAAGACTTATTTTTGAAATACTAGGCTGTGGCCAGCTTCTTCAGAGTATTGAAGGTTATTGAAGAAGGTCAAATCTTCTTCTGGGAGGTCAGTGTGGAGGAATTGGTTGTGGACAAGTTAACACTTACCCAACGGTAGCACATAACATATACTCAGCAAATATGGGTTAAATGAATGAATGAATGGCTTTTGTCCTTTTACTGTCACATGAAATAATCATAAAAAAAGTTGAGTGACCATTAGCCATAGAGAAACTCAGTTCTATCTCTCCTTGTTTCTGTGCACACCAAGGGTACTCTTGCCTGCCTGTCTCCCACTCTTCTCCTTTCTGGGAGAGGCCACCCAGTTTTGCACATGATAGCCACTCTATGCATGTTGATCATTATTCTTGTTGTTATTGGTGCTCTTTTCATTGGCCAAAGCTCAGTTTAAAGCCATTAACCAACATAATTGCCCTGATTCTCAGGAAAGAATGAACAAAAGTGCTAGAGCTTTTCTGTATGTGGACCATCTCTACCACTTTACATGTGAAGAATCTCAGAATCCACAAGGTAGAAGTGGCTTGTCCAAGTAGTGGGAATGTCAGAAGCAGTCTAAGGTCTCTACTTCTGAATCCCAAATAAATTAGAGCATAAGTAGCTGCAAATTGTTTTGTTTAATAGGACTTGCCTTAGTCTCTAGTTACTGTTTCTCTTTGCCAGAGATTAATTGCCCCCTCTAGTGGGGCCATGTACATTCCAGTTTGCCACAGCCTACTACATCCCCCATTTCCTCTCACGCTAACCTGCTTCACTCCTTTGCATCACCTAACTGGCCTCTGAGGCTTCTGAGTTTTCAACCCCCATCTATATACCTGTGCTTAGAAATTTAATCAGTACACAACAGACCCCCACTGGCTGTTTCCCAGTTAAAGAGTTGGCTGCCTTTAAAACTCAGGGGAAACTGGCCATTGCCTACTGCTTAAAGGCAATCGATTTGAGTAATCCATAACTTGAGCCCCCCATCATTCTTTTTTTTACAACTATTGTTTACTATGTAATAATTTTATATTCTCTAGTAGATTCTAGGGACTGGGATGGAGACTTACTCTTTCACCTCTTGGTATTTTGCAAGTAACCAGACTTAATAAGGATCACACTTCTGTGTCTTCAGAAATTCCCAAGGAGCATGCTCAAAGACTCCACAGATTTGTGGCTGTCCTGGACAGCGACCAGAAAGTGCATATGGCGATTTTGTATGATTCTACCATGAGTGACCCAAAAACAGACCTTAGAGAAACACAAGGTACTAGTCCTGTAGAAGAGTCCCATTAAAGACTTGTAAATGGATTCATCCCCACCAGAGGGTCATGGTAGGGACTATAAGGTCTGACTTGAGTCTGCAGATGTGTTTCATTCTGTTTGCCCCATGTTTTCAGAGAAACAAAAGGAAACTGGGTTATAACCAATATTTACAAAATATGAAACTGTCATAAGTCAGACTTGTACCTTCTCCTGATTAAAAAAATTCATATTACATAAAGGCCCTGGTGCTACCTCTTCCTGGGAACAATCAGATGGACCTATACATGTGCTGTAGCCCTACCCCCCAACACACTTCCACAGGTTATCACAGTCTCCCCAAGTCCCCCGCTTCTCTAATGGCCCATGCAGGCATTTGCTTTTGTGACCCTGGCTTCATGCACCCTCAGTAGCTGTTTGGTGATTCCATCATTTCACCAGGGCAGCAGCCATCTTGTTTAAGGTCTGCATGACAGTATCATCTATATGACTGGTAAAGGCACAGTCTATGTATGGCCTTGCAGCTAAATTGGGAGGGAACAGAGCAAGTCTAACACTGTGGTGATGTTGAAACATGTGCCCACGTTCAGATGGATGGATGAAAGTGTTAAGAAACCCTAGAATGAGGTTTTCAGAATGGGACCTCAACCAAAAAAATTGGGGTTGGGTGGCAGAGGACTGGGAAGTAGATTAATTCACATCCCTCGTAAGACATCACGTTCGAACTAAGAAACTGCTGAGTGATGGAAGAAGTCAGATCAAATCGCTGACAACCTGCCACAGCCAAAGCAGAATGGCTATTAATAAGAAATATTCCTTCTTTGTGGGAGGGGGTCCTGCAAAGAGCTTGGTGGTCAACTCAAAGTATATGAACTATGGCCGGTGGGGTAACTCAAACATTTTTACACTGATTCATTAGTAGGACTGTTTGGAAAATATTTGATTACATAAATCTGGGATCTCGGGGCATTTGTGAATTGCAGTGGAGCCCCAGAGTCCATGTGACACAAATTGCATGTTGTAAAACTTTGGAATCTGAGGCCTAGTGAGGAGAGCTGCCATTTATTTGGATCCATGGTTCTTAGAATAATTTTCAGAGTAAAAATCAAAATATTACAGACCAGTATATGTGAGTAACTTGGGGCTTTGTTAAAATACAGATTCTGATTCAGTAGATTCTGATTCAGTAGATTCTGCTTTTCTAGGAAGCTACCAGGTAACTCCAAGGCTGCAGGTCAAGGGCCACAACCAAAAGTACACAGCGGATGTAGACTGAATGTAGCCAACTTGATGGTAATCTCAAAAATAACTCTTTTAGGTCAAGAGAAGCAAGTATTGGGGAATCTAGAGAGGAGGCTTGATTAGTAGAATGCTAAAACAAACCACACCCTTGATCATTTTTTGAAAATCCCCCAGCAAAGCAAAGGAGTTCACAGGCCCCCATTCTCCAACAGATGTTTCCTGTGAAGTCATAGACTTTATTTCCTAGTGATTCCACTTAGAAAATGTCTCAGGATGGCATGAGGGCTGAGGCAGATGAGAGCAAGGGAACAGGAAAATAACTTTGCTGTGAGTGCTTTCTTCTCATTCCCTACCACGTGGTCTTGCGATTCCAAACCCAGGTCCCCTGTGATGGCTCAGGCAAAAAGCAAGGAGCTCTCCCTGCCAAATTCAGCCAAAAGCCAAGCAAAATACCATTCAGAAGAACCTTGCTCCCTGCACCAGAGAACAGAAGTGGAGTGTCTCAGTCAGCCAGTGAGGGATCAGATAATATTCACAGCTTAAATGTTTGATCTCAAGTTGGATACCTGGTTCTCGGCCTTCGTCACTAGAAGTGTAAGAAGTGATAAATCCTGGGCACGGTTTTTCAGCCTAGGCACTCAGAACATTTGGGATTGATAATATTTTGTTGTTAAGGGGCAGGGTGTTTAACAGCATCCTTCACCTCTATCCACTAGATGTCAGTAGCAGAGTCCTCCCCTACCAAAGTTGTGACAATTAAAAAATGTCTTCAGACATGGTCAAACATTCCATAGGGGTGCAAAATCACCCCCGATTGAGAACTACTGTTCTGTAGTCGGATGCAAGGATTCAAGTCCCAGCTATCACGCTTCTTAGCTGTGAGGATTTGGTCATATTACCTGTCTCTCAAACATCAGTTCACTCATCTGCAAAAAGGATGTAATAACACTAATACTGTTATTACCTTGTAAGATCATTTGGAAGATTAGATGAATTAATGAATAGTCCTCAGCACAGTACCTGGAACAGAGTAAGGGCTAAAGGAGTGTCTGCTGTATTGCCTGCTTGGACCCCTTTCCTGTCATTGTCACCATGCCTGACGCAAACCCATCACTCAAACTGCAAACCTTTTGGGGCCAGTTTGCCAAATTCTACAAATCTTGACATTTAAGCCCCTTAGTTCTTTCTCTTTATTATCTGAGAGCTAGAGAAGTGAGCAGCATAGGAAATGCTTTTCCCTCAAGTTCAAAAGAGACAGTGAGAAAGGAAGCAGAGAAGAGTGTGAATTGAATCCCCAAAGAGTCCAAATGTGAGAGGTTCTTTTCATGCCTAAAGGTTTTATATTCAGTTTCTCCTGGAAAGGTGGACAGATCAACTCTCCCGAATAAGCTGAAGCCACATTGGCCACTTCCAACCCCACCCTCCCGACCCCCTGTGGTTGGTGTTCTATCCCTCATACCCACACAGATACACACGCACACATGAAGCAGAAAGAGATTTAGACATTTATTTTGCTTTGGAAAATCTACCACCAATCTAAGAAGGTAAGACTCTTGTTGGCTTTAGAACCCTGAATGGTAAAAGGCACCTTAAGTCATTTATCTGTTTTTTATGTATTCTTTTTTATTATCAGTCAAGGATAGCAAATGTGTGATGTTGGTTTGTAGGGCAGGTTTGTATCTATGATGCTTTCATGGTGCCAGCATTGACTGTCTCATTCCTCATCCTAGAAGGAGCAACCTCTGTTCTGCCCTAAGGAGACTGAATTCTAGGCCATTCCACAAATCCACAGTGGGAAGGAGGCATGATGGACTGAGTGACCATGACATCTACCAAGCTCAGTGCAGGGATCCAGGGGTGAGAAATGAGACGGCAAACAGCACCCTGGCAGCATTTCCATCAGAGGAAGAAAGGAAAGGCCTAGGGTATCTCAAGGGAGCCTAGGAATATCAACACAATGCCTGGACATATTTTCTAGATGGACAGAATAAAAAAAAAAAGAAAAAGAAAAAAAAAAAAAAAAAAAAAAAGGTTTAAGGAGAATAATGACTCAAGAAACAATACCAGCACAATAAACAAGAGATTGCCAAGCTATAGTTGCAGGTTGGAGGTTAGGCAAATCCTTATACATAACAAACAAGCAATTTAAATGACTCCTGGACAGTCTCGGAGGCATCATTTGAAGCACCACCTTGAATTTATTTTGCAGCAGTTGCCATGCCAACGGTAAGACTATATTCCAAAGGGTAAATGGACACCACCCCCAAGCTACCTTGCACCTGATGCTCCAGACATGCTGGGTTTTTCACTGCTTCCCAGGACAACCACCCCGGCTTCCATCTCCCCAACACACTCAAAAGTTATCTTGAGTCCCTCCCTCTTCTTTGTGGTCAGAACACTGTTCACACCCTTCTAATGCTGCATGCTGATTCTCAGGCTAGACCATAAGCCCTCATCCCAACATGGTGGGAAATGCATTCTGTCCACCTTGAACCTAGCCCGGTGCCTGCAGTACAACAGGGGGTATGAACGGTTAGGCTGGAAAATGCCAAAAAGTTGCCTCAGAAACTACATCTGCTGCACAGTATGGTTTTCAGGTTGTTTTTTACTTTTTAAACTACACACAAATAACGGAAGAAAATGTCTCACAGCAGAGTAGATGCTTAGTATTTGTTGAATGGATGAACAAGTGAATAACTAATAAGTGAAGAAATGTCAGATGAGGTGGGTTTTTATAATAATTCTCTTCACTCACAGCTCAAATTTACCTGCTAAAGACTGGGCATCATTTCACAACAGAATTTGTCCCACAAATCAGTTTCTAATTCCTCTTGTCCACATGCCACGTCCTGTTTTGAGTTCTTCACGGACATTCTCTTCCACTGTCACAACATTGGATCTAATTGCAGTGGGGGAAACTGAGGCTCAGGAAGGGAAAGCAAATTCCCCCCACCACCCCCAAACTACGTTAAAATGGGAAGTGGCAGAGGTGGGCTTTGAATCTAGGTGTGTGTGTTCCCCAGACCCTTTCCCCAGCCCTAGCACAGAGGCTATGTTCCCTTACTCCAGAATCAGAAGCCCCAAGATCTAATCTTAGCTTGCCTCCTCCTAGTTCTGTAACAGTGAACAAATAGCTTAAGCCATCTCAACTTCCTTTGGCTAGAATGTAAACCCAATCACCTGCCTCCTCCTGGTGATGATGGGGAGAGGGAATGAGATCATGCACTGGAAGTATTCACTCTGAGCACAGAGAAGACAGCTGGTGAATAGTAAAATAAGGATTATTGGTGATATTACTAGAGCTTGTGCAAAACAATGTATTTTCCAATTTGGGAAATGTAGGCTGTAGACCCCTCAAGGACAAGCATCAGCTCTATATTTATATGATTCTAAACACAGGGCACTCCCACATGTACATTTGGACAGTGGGTTCTCCTGTTCACAAAGAGGAGTGGGCCCCTTCCTCTCTTTGTCTCTTATAAAAAAAAATGCCATTGTATGTGTATGTGCTTAAACATTTATATAAATATCAATATGCATGTTTGTTTATATTTGGTTTATTTATATTGTTTTTAATGTTTAGAATCTTCATTTTTCAATCATTGGTGAACAGAAGGATCTCTGTTCTATCTTTAGCTGACCTTGATTCTGTCTTGCTTTATTAGAGCTTCTGTTTGCAACACAGATGCGTATCAACACTATTTCCGACTTCTCTCCTAATTACTGGCCTAGTTTGAAAGCAGAAGGCAAAGAAAATTTCTTGGTAAGTGGACATAGAAAAAGGAATTAAGGGGGAAGAACAAGAATCTTCAACTCAGCTCTCCATTCCAGCCAGTTGAGCCTAAGGTGTTTGTGAATGCAGGCTCACGTTGGAATGTGGGGGAAAGGGGACTTTTAAGACCATCCGGTGCTGCAAATTTCCTCCAGTGTATCAGATTCCCAAGACTCTGACATCAAAAGTTCTTGTACTGATTCACTTGGGAAACAACAGTGTTCAACAGCCCTTGAAATTTCTTGTCTTGGACACAACCCAAATGGAGCAGCTGAGAGCTTGCACAGCAACACAAAATTTTGATGGGAGACTCTGTAACTGAAGATAAAACTGTACCACCTGGTAAGGCCCTCTTGGCTTGAAGTACCTCCTGCTTGATTTCTGCATCATCATCCTATTTCCTTAAAGGACACAGAAGAGGAGGAGCAAGTGAACTCTTCAAGGGGGATTTAGGACATGAATATAAGCAGCACAAGAAAGGACTGTCTTGGCTTTGGAGCAAATGAAGTGCAAGTGGAATCAGCTGTGACAGAAGTGCAGTTTGGGAAGTGAGTCCTCTTCTTGTAAAATGGGCAGAGCTGATGAGGACAGCCTTGAGCCCACAGGAGCTTGGAGACAGAATCAACTCCTGAAAGTCGGAAGCCTCTTTTTAGACTTCTCATGAGACTTGCCCAATGTCCCTCAGGGCACTGGGAACATAATAACTGATCGATAACTGCTGCCAAAAATATATCCTTTGTGAAGTAAAGCTTTTCTATATATACATTTTTAAAGGAACTATAGAGAAGGTATCCGAATCAAGAGGTCAAAAAGAATCAAGAGAGGTCTGCATTCAGATCTCTCCCTCCCCTCTTGCCAATTGTGCAACCTTTAGAGGAAGTCTGCCTTGGTCTTTCCATCTACAAAATGGGGTGACAGTGGGACCTAGCTTGCAAAGCTGAGTGGGGACAAAAATGTGAATAAAGCACATTGCGTGGTGTCTGGTATAGAGTCACGCTCAAACAGTGCTAACTATTGCTGGTGATAAAAGTAAAGAAGTAAGGTGTTGGAATTGCTGTGGTTTTCCCGGAGAAACATGCTTCACTGTTTACTAAGTAGAGAATGTGTCCAGTTTTCCATTTGGACTGGAAAATAAGTCATTTGTCCTTCAGAAAGGCAGGTTTAAGTTTGATTTGATAATACATACCTGTGATACAATAAATTTCTTTATCACAGAAGATTAGAGTCAGTGGTGTTCTGGCAAATGGTCAACTGATTG
Organism: Herpailurus yagouaroundi; assembly: GCF_014898765.1. Classification (NCBI taxonomy): domain Eukaryota; kingdom Metazoa; phylum Chordata; class Mammalia; order Carnivora; family Felidae; genus Herpailurus; species Herpailurus yagouaroundi. The sequence goes on from NW_024412444.1 coordinate 9,310,479, forward strand.
CCCCAAAATATTTATGTGGGTAGAGAATTTTAAAAATTTAAATTTTACTGATACAAAGGATATGTAGCATACAATTTACACACAACAAAATTTACGATATTCTTTATGTTAAATTCTAATTGATTGCAATTGATTGGCATATAATGATTTTGGTGACTTTTGCTGACACTTTGTCTTCACAGCCATTCACCTTGATTTCACAGATAGTTATAGTGTAATGATTGCTGATGCAACACACTTTTAAGCATAAGGTGGCATCATTATCACTTTCCCATTACCTTCCTAGGTGGAGACAATCAAGGTAATGATGAATCCAGCCCCATCTGATAGCCTCTACCAATCTCCTGGTGTAAATATCCACACCATGGCCAGTTTCCAGCTACTCACACCATGGCAGCGAACATAGAGTTGGGAAGGGATGTTCAGTGGCACACAATTACGGAGCATTTCACTACACAGATACAATAGTTGTAATGACCACAGAGATAGAGACAATATGAAAATGGAATCACATGATTAGGAAATGATGGCCATTGAGTCCTTTTAACCTTTGTTTTTAATGTAATTTATTTAACTGTAAGTTTAGTATTTAATTTTGGTTAGGTTGAACAACTAGCTCATAAAATTCCTGAAGTTTAAGACTTAGTTCTGCTTGTGATTGGAGCTGGTCACAACACACTGCCTTGAGAGGGGAGCCTCTGTCTGATCTGCAGCTCCACTGTCTCTATGCCTTAAAGCAACTTTTTAATGAATTGAATCTTCTTTCGAAATCTCACCTCATGAGTCTGATTCCTTCCCACCCTTCTCTTTTCTCAATGTCTAATGACCTTCCCACCCTCCTCCTCTGTCCTTTCTCTTTATTATTGTAGTCACCTCCTTGGTCAGTGACTTTGCCACTTCACATTCAGACGACTGAAGGACCCTCCTAATCACCTCCTGCCCCCTGTTCTTTCTTACTCTGCATCATTCTGGATTATCCGCCCACATCTATTTCCCCCACATGCTCCTTTAGACCAGTTTTCTTCTCCAAAGCCTTCTAGGGTCCTTTCAAGCTCACAGAAGAGAGTTCAAAGTGTGTAGAAATTCTGGAGATAATTACAGAACAATGTGGATGCACTAATGAAAAATGGTTAAAATGGTAAACTTCAAGTGATGTTTGTTTTACCACAATTAGAACAAAATCCTTAGCAAGACAACCAAGGCCCTAAACAATGTGCCTTTGTTTAGAGCTTACAGAACCTCTCTTTCATTGTCATCACTGTTGCCACTAACTTACACTCACTGACCTATGTGCTGGGCACTATGCTGTGCCGCCTATGACAATCCTCAGTACAATCCTATAAGAGAAGTACCATTATTGCCACCACTTTGCAGGGGAGACATGGAAGGTGAAGTACCTGGAAGGTCACACCTGCCAAAGTGCAGATTTGGTGCCTACATTACTAGCCATGCCAAGGTAACAGCTCAGACCTCACCATGTCCCTGCCATAGCTTTCCACCAAAGGGCCAGACCCTGGTGACAGAAGTGAGGCACTCCACTTGGATGCACAATTAAGGGGGTAACAAAGATCAGTAATATTTAAGGCAATATCTTAAAGTTAATGCAAAACTCACACAATGAACAAAGTATCAAAAGTATCTGACCATGCACATAGACAACTCTGTTTCACTCACCTCACCCTTATCCTGGACCTGATTCTAATGAAACCTTTTCACCACAGCAGGGGATAGCCCAGGGCTCATAGTTTGCCAGTTTGACTTTTTAAGAAAGATTGCATTAAAACATCATGTACCTTAATTGCTGAGTTTCTTGGAATCCCCCTAAATTTTGTGCCTGACACAAACACCTCAGTTGCTTTACCCAGTTGTGGCCCTATTGTACTGTCAGCTAGAAAGAAAGGGCCATAACCTTCTATTTATACCTCTCTTCCCCTCTTCCACCTCTCAGGTCCCAAATATTGACCTTCATGCTGGTTCTATCACAGGAAAATGTGGCTATTTGGGGCCACAGGATAGTTTTTAAAGAGAGAATAGAAAACTCTCTAAGAACTATTTTGTTTTTATTGTTACAATAGAACATTTTTGGAACCCAGATTATGTTTCTATAGATTAATAACTATTGAGATGCTTCAGTATTACTATATCAATAAGAAATGGTGTTGGCTAAAATTCTCATAAGGATTTTATAACTTATGTGCCACTTGGATACTGGGAAAACATAAGCCCAGCACTGGTGTGATCTATTCATTGCTGAAAACACAATCACTGGCTTGCAGTACTAGGGGAAAAACAAACTGCCCTCATTTAATCTTTTAGATTTTCAGATAATCTGGAGCTGATTTGTAGAAAAGAATGTTTTCTAGTTTAATCTTCAGGTAAGGAGGCATCCTCATGAGAAATTGCTCTTTCTATTTTCAAATGATTAAACGCCTAGGGCTCTTACACACACACACACACACACACACACACACACACACACACACGTGCGCGCATGCACACACGCAGGAATTAAAGACAAATAAAATGGGTGGTATAATTTTGTTGTATCTTTACCAAAAGGCCCAAACTTTATAATCAAAGCAATGGATCAGTTCTGGGCTTGATGCTTTGAGTGACCATTTCTCATGAGTAAAGCCAGGCAGTCTTGAGCTGTGCTAAGATTCAGGGGCAACCCAGAGCACTAAACAAACACTGAAGGGTATCCATCCCTGTTAAAAACAAAAGAATGGAAGAACAAACAAAACATAAAAAGGATAAAACCAGTAAGTACTTCCATATCAGAGTCTGCAAGGAGAAGTAATATCCAGGTGTCCAAAAACAAAGAGGGTCACAAAGTCTGAATGGAACTTATACCAGGGTGACTTTTTGGACAATGGAGGCTAGAAACTGTACTCAAGCCCACAACAGAAATGCTGGAGGCTTTGAATACTTTTCTTTTCTGTGAGAGAAAAGCCATTAAATCTCTTTGTTTGCCTAGAGTTGCAGAATGTGACTGCACTCTATCTGGAGTTACAGGTGGAAGAAACAGTTACACACACAGGCATCAAAGCCCACAGTATATATCACATGATGATCAATTATAGGTCCAAATTGACATAGGGAATGGGAACCCCCAGCTGACCAAACACACAAAGAATTAAAGGAGACTTACATGTTTCACTGTTCTATGGTGATATTTCTATGATCCAGGACATAAAGGGCTTGTAAAGAAGTCCCTACCCCACCACACCCTCAACACAAATGATAAGCCCAATGATTTTTTTAAAAAATAAGATGACCTGTACAAGAACACAAAGTACCATGAGGGAGAATCAGCTGATACACCAAGTGGGAGAATTAGCATCTCAAGAATGGAAGATAATCATCTGATTGAAACTATGAAACAAATGTGTTCAAAATTATTAAAGATAAAGAAGTCACTGAAACCTTAGTGAAAGAAGAGAAAATTACTTTTAAAGAATCATGAAGATTTGAAGGAGAACCAAAGAGAACATTGGCAACAGAACATCTAGTCATTAAACTTAAGACGACAATGAGCAGGTGGAACAACATATTGGGTGGATACACCTGAAAAAAGATCAGGCTTTCTGGAACTGAGAAAACCACTCAGAACCTAGGCTCAAATAAGGAGACAACATAAAAGCAGCTCTAAGACAATAGGGACAATAAATCTAGGTTTCACACAAGCTTCATAAGAATGTAGAGTAGGTCGGGGCGCCTGGGTGGCACAGTCGGTTAAGCGTCCGACTTCAGCCAGGTCACGATCTCGCGGTCTGGGAGTTCGAGCCCCGCGTCAGGCTCTGGGCTGATGGCTCAGAGCCTGGAGCCTGTTTCCGATTCTGTGTCTCCCTCTCTCTCTGCCCCTCCCCCATTCATGCTCTGTCTCTCTCTGTCCCAAAAATAAATAAAAACGTTGAAAAAAAATTAAAAAAAAAAAAAGAATGTAGAGTAGGTCAATTTTCAGAGATAAGGCTAAGAATTTTCTATAATTGAAGAGATACTAATACTTTGAGAATCTACTTCAAGTGTGAGCTGGATCATTATTATTATCATTATTTTGCTTAGAGTTTTTTTTTTAATTATTAGAAGAAAATCTTCCTCACGGTTGTTTAGAGCTTACAGAAGCTTAAGTTGAGTCCCTAAGACTCAACCCAAGGCCAATGCTTATAGCAGCTGACATGTTTCTTCAGGACATCATGGCTTCCCAGTGGGTCAGGGCCATGGAGGAAGTATGTTTAATTGCAGTCAACCTATTATTTTCGAATGAGCTAAGAGATGTGGCCCAAATAATCTGTAGTATTAAAATCACATTCAAAGAGGAATGTTAATGTGGACACCAAATTGCTTTTCAGATGCTACTCAAGATAGCACCTTTGTGAAATGCAAAACTACTTATAAATGCCAAAAATGTTATCTAATCATTGGTTTAGCAACTGAGAATATGCCCAGCACTGTGCTAAGCACTACACAAGCATTTTCTCACTTAATCCTTTAAGATAGGTGCGTGTGTGTGTGTGTGTGTGTGTGTGTGTACATATATATTGGAATACAGAATTTAAGTATGGGTGAGTAAACGGAGACAGAGAAGTCAAGAGTCCTTCCCAGGATCTTAGAGAACAGTAGAATTCAGACCCATCTTAGATCTGCTGTATTCTCACTGCTTTATGAGTTTAACTATTGTTCAATGTGCATAATACAAAGGAGGTAGATTACTACTATTAACATAAATAACACTGTCCATTAGGAACAGGCAAACTGTGGGGTGCCTAGATGGCTCAGTTGGTTGAGATCATGATCAGGTCATGATCTAGTGGTTTGTGGGTTTGAGCCCTGCATCAGGCTCTGTGCTAAGAGTGCAGAGCCTGCTTAGGATTCTTTCTTCTCTTTCTCCCTCTCTCTCTCCCTCTCTCTCCCTCCCTCTCTCTCTCTCTCTCTGTCACTCCTCTGCTTGTGTTCTCTCTCAAAATAAATAAACTTTAAAAAAAGGAACAGGTAAACTATAAGAACTTTCTTGGGTTAGTTTTGAGGCATTGCTGTCCTGAATCTGGCAGGTCACCTGGAGAAGGGTCATCTTCCTGATTAGCCAATGATTCTGACACGTAGGTGGTTCAAAGACTAGAACTAAGCCATTACAAAGCCAGACCTGAGATAGTGATGGTGGCAAATACATTAGCAATCTCACCTTAGAGGTTCATAAACATTGTTCGATGGGGAAATGGAAAGACAGCCTGTTTATTTTGAGCATAGAGTGCGTTATGTTCTTTTTTTTTTTTTTTAATGTCAGGCATATGCCCATAAGATGTACCTGTTTTCCAGCAATATGCTTTTTCCACAGAACACTGAATTAAAAATAAATTGCTAATAGAGACACAAGTGAATGAATCAGAATCAAATGGAAATACCAACAATGTCTCCAGCTGAGCATATCTCACAGGCTTTTTCCAGAAGATTCCAGCAGCTTCGTGGAAGCCAAAGTAGGCTTCTCAGTACAAGCAGCACTAGGCACTATTTTTTCAATATGCTTTCCCCGGGGCGCCTGGGTGGCGCAGTCGGTTAAGCGTCCGACTTCAGCCAGGTCACGATCTCGCGGTCCGTGAGTTTGAGCCCCGCGTCAGGCTCTGGGCTGATGGCTCGGAGCCTGGACCCTGTTTCCGATTCTGTGTCTCCCTCTCTCTCTCTGCCCCTCCCCCGTTCATGCTCTGTCTCTCTCTGTCCCAAAAATAAATAAACGTTGAAAAAAAAAATTAAAAAAAATATGCTTTCCCCAAATGTATAATAAGCACTATTTTGAAGTCCATACTTTTAGTGAGCCTTGTATTTCTCAGTGCAAAGAAACCCAATTTATTCTTTGTTCAAAGAAAAAGTGGAATCACAGGCCATCTCCACAGGAACTGATGAAAACATTGGCAAAACTTGCAGATAAAAGAGATCAAATTGTTTACCAGTCCTCTTAAGAAAAAAGTATATAAATATATATTCCATTTTATGCTCTCTTGCAGATATTTTGAAAGAAGGGAGCAGGTTGGTGGGGGGGTGGCTCTGACATTCTTCTGGTGGAAAAACCTTTTAAAAAGCAATTCAGCATTTTAATCATTACACCAGGTCATCTGGAGAAAAAAAAAAAGTGTTTAACTTCCACTTTGGTTTTCATTTCTTCCTTTGCTACACGATGGTTTTTCCTATGCTGACAGAAACAGATTTCTGGCCCTCCAAAGAAACCTCATCCACGCAAGGCCAGCTTCCTGCCTGCTCTTTTGCAGGGTAACAATCAATTTTTAAAAAGTTCTTTCTCTTTGTCTGAGGTACCCATATGCTTGGGTGAAGATTATAGGTTAAACTCCACTGAAAGTAATTGAATTAGTTTGCCCTTACATTTCTGGTCAATACCCCCGTCTGTGGATTCGGGCTTTCTACTGAAAATTGTGCTTTCCTAATGCTACGTCCAGACTCAGCTGTGTACTCAGACTTAGAAGCAATAAATTGCTGGTTTGGAGGTAAATGGAGGTAAACGGTTTGGAGCAGAGAAAAATTAAAATGCTATTCTTTAGTTTTTCAGCTTAAATTTCTGAGTAAATGTCAAGGGCTACCCCCAGGTACCATGATCCAATTTCTCTCCATTCAGCATGACCTCTGTTTCCTTGTCAGAGAAGGTTTTTGTATACATACAGTGCTCAGAACTTTTGCTAGTGTCTGCTTCTAACAAAAAAATTATGATCTGGGGAGTGGGAAAGAAAGGAGATGCCCAGAGTTGGTACCATTCTGCTGCTCATTTTTAAAGGCATTTGACCTGGCAAGGACAGTCATGAAGAAAGTGGAACTTGGCTCTGCACTGTGAGGACAACCAGCCTACATGCACCTACAAAGCCACCAAGACTTGACTGGTTCACATCCAAAGGCATGGCACGGGTGCCTTAACTCCCAGTCATGTACTCATGGCAAACGTTATCAATCAGTCACTAGCATGTTTTGCAGTGAAACAGGGCCTCAAGATCCTTCCCCACAGAGGTCTTCCAGCAATTACAGCCCTCCTGCTTATCCTGATTTAATCACTTTCCTTTTCTAGGGTCTTCAGGCAGATGATCCATTCATCTTATGAGGGAGTAAGATAGAGTAGTAAAAATTTTAAGTAGAAAGATGGAAGGACGAGGTCTGTGCTCCATTATGCCATTGGCAAATTCTTTGCCCTTGGCCAAATCACTTGCCCTCTTTAAACTTCAACTTTCTAATCTGGAACAAGTGGCTCTGGTGTGATCAGAAGATGTCAATCATGACTCAAGCACTCCTAGGAGGGGGATGAAAATTGCAAGAAGTCTTGGAATTCATGACATTCAAAACATTGTTTAAATATTAAATGAAGGCATGGCAACTCATTTTCCAAAGTTGATAGATGTTGTTGCAATGAATTAAATACAAATTTCTCCAAAACCACTGAATTTATTATAGTCATTTGTCACTATTTTCTTTTCTTTTCTTTTTTTTTATTTATTTTGGGGGGGATGGGCAAAGAGAGGGAGAGAGAGAGAATTCCAAGCAGGCCCCACACTGATGATGCGGGGGTTGAAGTCACAAACCATGAGATCATGACCCAAGCCAAAATCAAGAGTTGGATGCCCAACCAACTAAGCCACCCAGGCACCCCATCACTATTTTTTTAATCAACAGATAACCCACATAAAATGGTTATTCTTTACCACTTCGAACCTCAGCACCCTCATCTATTCATATCATTTAAAAAAGAAGTATGTCTCAAGGGACTTTAGTGAAGATCAAGTGTGATAATGCAGACAAGGGCTTGATACAGACCCTGGCTGGCCTGGGAGTGAGTGCTTTATGAGGCACAGAGCAGGACATGAGCTTTCCAGGATACAGGGCTAGGGCAGTGTCACTTACCCTGGGCACAGACTCTGTCTTCTCCCCTGGATAGGGATCATGAGTATGAGTCAAGAAATGGGAGACTATGATTTCTTTAAACACTCTCTTGAATTTATTTTTTTAATTTTTTTTAATTTTTATTTTTAACACTCTCTTGAATTTAAATGCTTACGTACTTCTGGGACACAGTTTGAAACCTGGTTCCAGAAGCCCTGGAGAGTGACAGTATTGCAAAAACCCCACTGTTCTAACAGGATTGCAAAGCACTGCAACATCCTCTGTCCTATAGGTCACATTTTCATTACATTTCCAGATTCTCAGCTGGTTAAACTGCAAGGTTAGTCTAATCCTACAGAGGCTGTGTTTGCCAGCTTTCTTCTAGCCCATATCCCATTTAAAGGAAGCAGACAGCCAGTATTATTAGCATTCTACAGAGATCCATGTTTCATTGTTACAGAGGGGTCCCACATTCTAAAAGGTTGGGAACCAATTGTCCGAAATATTCCTTATTTCTATAACATGATAGATTTTAGAGTTAAATGTAGCCAATACATAAAAGGAACACTCAAGAGATATATCTGGAAACACACACATCAATGCTTAACAGTATGGTCCAGTTCAATCCTGTTGTCATCCAACCTCCCACAATCAAGAAGAACTAGTGAATATGCAAAGCCAACACAGAAGTACAGTGGAGACATATTTCCATTCTATTCCCATTATTGCCAAAATGCCAAACTCCACCAGATTTTAGCCCAGAAACCTAGCAATGGCCTGTGATTCTTCCATTTTCTCTTTACTCCAATATCTAACCCATCAATCAGATCTGTCAATTTCCCCAAATCATTTCTGAACTCCTAATCCCTCCTTTCTAGCCTAGCCTCCACCTAGGCTCATACCTTGGGCTACATCGCCACTTGCCTTTCACTTTTTGAATATAGCAACTTCCTAACTGGTGTCCTCACTCTCTCTCCTGCCCCCCTTCAAGTCATTCTCCTTTACAGAGTAAAATTCTATATCTTGTTGATGCCATTCTTCTTCTTGAAATCACCCCAAGACTTTCCAATGTACTTTACTAGTATATAGAGCTCTGTACACTTCGATTCCTGCCCTACATCACCAACATGTGCTTGTTCATCTCTCTTCACTTGCCTTGTGCAGGCACACTGGCTTTCATTTAATTTCTCAAAGGCATCAAGCTCTTTCCCCACTTTGGATTTTCCTTATAGAATAGTGCATCTGCCTAGAATGATCTTTTCTTCCCACTGCTCTCCCAACTGAAGCTTGCATCTCATTCTCAACAAGACCTGATCTCATCTCTATCCAAAGAAGCTTGATATATCTTATCACTTTGTGTGCTTCTTGAAAACACAGATAATTTGTATCCATCGATTTATTGGCTTCTTACTTTTCCTTTTCCTTTTTTTTTTTTTTTTGGTTCTAAACATAAAATTATAAACTCCTTGAGAGCAGGGGCCTTGCCAGGTTTTTTCAGTGAGCTAGCTCCTGAGTCTAGAGTGGGTCCTGGCACTCAGAAACCCCACAGTAAATATTTTTTGAATCAACAGAAGAGATCACCATGAAAATTATTCCTAGTGATAACTTTTCATTGTTATATATGAATACTTCGATGTGGGTAATCAAAAAGCTGTTCAATCTTCCCCACTTGAGAACCTCTAGTGTTGGGTTGTCCAAGATGGTAGCCACCAGCTACATATTCTTCTATACTATACGACATTTCCATGATCCCAGAAAGTTCCATTAGACAGCACCACCCTAGGTATTGGATTGAGTTGGTTCAACCTCTTCTAGAGGAACTAACATGAAGCTGACTCTTCAGTTGCTTCCTAGTTCCAACAAGAACTAGTTATAACCTGAGGTCTTAAATGGTTATCCTCCAACATGAAACTATTTCAATTACAATCCTCTGTCAGCTTGGTTTACCAGGTTTGAAAATGTGATTGATGGTGGGGAGTGAGCCTCTTGCTGAGAAATATGAAAACCAGAACGAACTCCTGTAACTCCATTCAAAGGGTTGCTTTGCTCTTGGATACAAAAGCTCTGTGGAAAATGCCAGTCTTTTATTACTAGACTATTGTTTAATATTCTTTCAGTACCAAAAACTATGCCGAGAGCATGAGCTAGAGCTCATGCTGGTCTCTGCCTTTTGGGACTTACCACTTAATTAGACAGATGGGGAAAAATAACCAAGTGTGGTTCCCAATCACATTTATGAATAACAAGCTGGACTGCTGCTTCTGGAAGCATGTCACACTGAAGGAGAATGCAGCACAAGGTGTCTCAGTGTGCTGTGCGATGAGCCTCAGCTACCTCTGCTCCATGTTGGTACCAGAGCATGGATGCTGCTCTGAAAACAACCATCTCTGGGGGCGCCTGCGTGGCTCAGTCAGTTGAGTGTCTAACTCTTGGTTTCAGCTCAGGTCATGATCTTGTAGTTCATGAGTTCAAGCCCCCCTGTAGGGCTCTTCATTGACAGCATTGAGCCTGCTTGGGATTCTGTCTCTCCCTCCCTCCTTCTCTCTCTGTCCCTCCCCTGCATGAATGCTCTTTCAAAATAAATAAATAAACACTTAAAAAAGTCTCTGGCTCACACTCAGTTTGGGCTTTCGACTCCTGCTGAAACCTTCCTGTCTTGGGACTAATTCACACTTGATCCTGTTTTCCTTTTTGGTGCTTCCAATGCCTCCCCTGCCCACCCTATGAGGACTGGTCCACTCAGTTTTAGCTTTCTCATTCCCCCTTGCGCTAGGGCATCTGAGTGTGTATACTAACACATGTGTTAAGTATCAGTTGGCCAACCTTGAGGGAAACTGGTCACATTTTTGCCAGGCTGTGAGGGATACTGGCAAACCAACAGGAACAGGGTCTGTGGCTCAGCCTGTCAGGTTAAGACTGTGTCCCATTTTATTATCCTCCTTGGGAGGGTGCAAACTTCTGTCCCTAACTTTTTCACCAAAGACTTCTAGTTGCATCTATCAAAAGCCACACTCCTGTTCATTTTAACAGTTTTGAGATAAAATGTACCTACCATAAAATTCATCCATTTTAAGCCACAATTCAATAATTGTTTCTTATATTCAGAGTTGTATGACCATCACCACAATCTGATTTTAGAGTATTTCTGTCAGTCCATAAAGAGATCCCAATGCCCATTAGCAGTGAATCCTTGTTCCCACCCCCAACCTTGGGCAACCCCTAATCTACTTTCTGTCTCCAGGGATTTGCCTATTCTGGACATTCTATGCAATATGTGTTATTTTGTGTCTGGCTTCTTTCATTCAGCCTACCGTTTTAGAGATTTATCCACATTGTAGCATGTCTGAATATGGTGTTCCTTTTTACCTCAAGATACTATTCCTGCATGGATTGGATATACCACATTTTGTGTATTCATTCATAATCCTATTTTTATACAAAAATATGAATTATATTGAGATCTTCATTGAGAACTTTTATTGACTTTTATTTGAATAAATCCTAGAAACTGATTTCCTTTATACCATTTTCCTTGAGTTTCTACATCCTAAAAGCCCTTCCCTCTTAATATATGCACATATAGCTGTATATCTTTTAGAATCACTTAAAAGCAAACACACCCATAAGTCTCCAGTGTTTTCCAGGAGATGACAATTAGTTTCTTGGGAGAGATTATCAGGTCAATCACTGAAAGGAATGATCCCTGGTGATATAACCAAACCCTGTCAGTCTCAATAAATGGCTCATTTTAGCTGAGGGCAATGGCAAAATTGGCAACAATAAAGTACTTAGATTTACAGTGAAGGTATAAACTATGTCACCTTCTCCAAATGTAGCCATATAAAATATTTACAGTGATATGGGTTTATATTTAATAGGTTGTATGTTCCCCAAGTCTCCTGCTTCTAGCTCAAGCAGATGGATGCTGCTTGGTTACTCATGGTCCTTCTTTGTTCAAGTCGCATCAGCACTGGTGACTTCCTCATAGGGGATCATGTTCTGAAGCACCATGTGGAATACTGGCTATCTCCAGAGGCTTCATTTGTACTATTGTGGTGGCTGCTGACTTAGATACCTTCCACATAGTGGTCTCTGTTCTTCTATGCCCTTCTTCAGCCCCATCCCAGCTGTTGGAATCCTTCTTCCTCTCCAATCATTTTCCCATAACCAGAAGTATCCTTTCTGTCTCTTAGCTTCATTGATTTATTTTTTCCTACCTAAATACCCAGTTTGGCTGAAAAATGCATGCCCACACACAGTTCTTCTTGGTGGTCCCAGAATCTCCAACTTTCCCTCTTCCTTTCGTATAATTGTTAACTTGTTAGAATTTGGGGAACAATGTCATTTGCTTCTAATACATTACCCTAGAGAATTATCCACAGCACATACTTAAATAATTGTGACATAATTTTAAATGCCATAAGATAATCTAGAACTGTAGGGTTTTACCCTGTTTCAGCTCATCAGTAGATTCTGATCCCAAAGATAGCTATTTTGATTCTAATTTATTGAATTTTATTGTTATTAACATAGATTGATAGATTTAATTGAATTGAAACTCTGCCAGATAGTTTATCAAGTGATTGACACATTCTTTTAGCCTTACAAAGCTGGTATTCCACACCCACCCCCCAAACATTATAGATGTGAAAATTGAGGCTGGGAGGTTGAGTGGCATTGCTAAGGTCACAGAGCTTGTAAACAGTAAAGATGGGATTTGAGTCCAGGTTTACTCTGATTCCAAAGGCCACCCTCTTCCAACAACTGCCTCCAAGCTTTCAGGTGACACAATTATCAGCTGGTCATGTCACTTATTTAGAGTTAGAGGTCCAACGTCTTTCACCAACAGCCAAGAGAGTGAGCTGAGTTCAGTTATATGGGCTGCATGAATGGGCAAGTCATTGAATTCTCAATGCATATCTCAAGGTCAGAAAAATGGCCATGGGAATGGACAATACAAGAGGCTCAAGAGGAAAATTCTCCATTTTCAGAGACCAGTGTTCTGTTTCTGTAGCTCCACCCTTGGCTGTGGAGAATATTTGCTTCATGATCTACTAGCAGGGTGTTCATTCCCTTGCTATGTTCTTGAGCAGCCAAAACCTCACTTCTCCATTGCCTTGGGCTTTGAACATGCCCAAAGATCCACACAGGGTTCTGAACACTTGCAAGAAAAGAATTTCATCTCCCTTGTCTCCCCCTGGGTCCCCCTGGGTGTTCCTTGAAGCCACTTGCAACCTTTCCATCTGCTGCACATAAAAACAGCCAGGCAAACAGCCTGCTGACCAGTGGTTGTGGTGATGAACTCCATCATGTCCTGGAAGGTCTGAGAGCTGCTGCTGGTCTTACAGTCTCTGGAAGTTACTGTCTTGCTTCCCATTTGTCCCTTTCACACTAAAGATCCTTGAGGTCAAGCCCTCAGGTGACTGCCACACTAAGCTGGTTCAACCAGGCTTACCTGAGTCCCAAAAACACACCTGATGTGATATGATGTCACCACTGTTATTTAATATTAGGGACACTCAGCACACTTGGCACCACTCAGCCAGGCAATGTTCCCAGCCTCTCCTCCTTCCTTCCTTGCCACAAAAAAATTTGACCCAGTGGGACTTAACTTGCTCAGAGATTCTGTCCTTGCTTATTTCCTTAACCTTGGAGCTCTGTCCTCTGCAGGTGTCCAGGGACTGTCTGGGTGGTTTAGGCTTCTGACACTAACCAGCATGATTATGGATATGACCTCAAGCACAGACCTCCTGCCATCCCAAATTAGCCTGAACAGGCACCAACCAGCTGGCCCTGTGGGAATGTCACCGACCCTGGATTTCTTTCCCTGCTTCTGCCCTTGGCATTTGCAATCTGAGCTCAGGAGTCCAGCTTCCTGCTATTTGTGAGAAGTCACACATCCACACCAGCCTCTTTACCCAGCTGCCTTCATGCTCTCAGCTTCTTTCAAGCATTGTTTCTTTAAAGCTCCAGGCAAGTGTCACCAAGGCCATCTTTTAAAAGTTTGTTGGTCAACTTGCTTGACACTCTACCGAAGCCATCCTCTGCCTCTAACACCTAAGGTGACCTCTGCTCTAATCACCTTCTTGGCTGCTAGGCTGCCTCCCTGCCTTCAGCAGTCTCTTGCTTTTAACAGCTTGTTTAAGATCCTTGGAACAAGCTGTCGGCCTCCAAAGGAGAGATAGTGCTAGAAACGGTGTGGGGAGCTAAAAATAAACACCTCCCACAGATTGGGAGAGACTCACTGCACAAAGAAGTTATCTGGCACCCTCCCGACCCAGCTGCGTTGGGGGCCTGCTTGCTCCCCATTCAGAGAGTGAGCTGTTTGCATGGGTAGCTCTGCATTGTACCTGTGCAGGAAACCATTTTTAAATTGTCCATCAGATGGGCAGTGGTAGGCACAAATCTATCATTTATAGAATGGGTACAGGCTAACTCCTTACAAATTAGTCACCTCCAAGGAGAAGACATCCCATTCTAAAAGAGAACATTAGATTATGACTTCAAAAAATCACGGTCTAAAATTTTTATTTTATATATTCATTTATTTCCAGTGCAAAAACTAAGAGGCTTCGAAATCAGCAAATACATTTGTCTGAGAACCTATAAGTTATTTAATAGAACGATCTTTATATTATACCTAGGACAGAGTTTATCAAAGTAGCCATTGTAAATAATAACAGCACACACAATAAGCCCACTCTGTGCCCTAACACAGTTCATTCATTATAACAGTCGAGAAAATCCTAACAGCTTCCATCTTTGGGGTGCACACTGTATCTTAGAGGTCAGGTATCTGTTAGCTCTGATTCTTGCCAGGTCCCACAAAGTCAGTTTTACAGTGAAGAAGTGAGATTTTTGAGTGGGTAAGGAACTTGTCCCTGTCCAGTAGGAGAGTGGTAGAGCCTGTTTAAAAAAGACTAACCACTTATAGAAGGTTAGCTTTGTGCCAGGTATTGTGCTAAGGGCCACATGTGTACCTGTAATGACAAGGCAAGAAGTCATTATAGACCAGGGCATAGCCACTTTTAGAACACCTCCAACTCCCACCTTCTGGTTGGTCAGCGCTGGCTGGGGGCAAGGGAGGGTCAGAGGTCCAAGTCAAAATTTGTACTCAGTAAACTCAACTTCTTTGAGGCTCACCCAGGAGAAACACTGTGCTATTTTTTATACACAGGTCATGGTTTATAAAATTCTGACAAGGAAAACCTGTTAAGAATCCTAACCCCAAGGGGCACCTGAGTGGCTCAGTCATTAAGCATCTGACTTCAGCTCAGGTATCATCTCACAGTTCATGAGTTCCAGTCCAACATTGGGTGAGCTTGAGCCCCACTTGGGGTAAAACACGAGCCCCAGATGAGCCCTATTTCTCTCCATCTCTGCCCCTTGTGGGATTCTCTGTCTCTCTCTGCCTCTCACTCACTTGCACTCTCTCTCTCAAAAAAAAAAAAAAAAAAAAAAAAAAAAAAAAGGAGCGAGAGAAAGAATCCTGACTCCAAGAATGGCTGATAAATAGATTCTGCTGTAGTAACAAAAGTTGCTTTACAGCATAGAAGGTTCTGAGGGATGAAGTTCTAATAGCAGTGGGAAAGACAGTGACTAGCATCCAACCTGCTAGGCAAATGGGCTGCTCTCCTTCTGAAGAAGGCTGGCCTGATTTTATACTTTCACTGCAATTTCCACCATGAAAATGGATTAACTCCGAGGCACTTTCTATTCTGATTAAACATTTCTGTCTGTGGTGGTGTCAAGATTGTAAAACACCTAATACAGCAGTTAATTATAATGCCATGAACTACTTTAACCTTTACAATTATTTGTGTTTTTGGAGGCTGACCCCCACCCTCCCAGCTTTCACTTACAGGTTAGTAATGCTCAGAGCAGGTTAGGGGCTGGGCAGACCAGCAAGTAAAACTGGGGCATACTCAAGATGTCAGAGACCAGAGTGATCACTGGAGCATGAGTGAGGCACATCCCCCACGAACTGTTCTTGTTTTAATAACTGAATGCAGCCACTAAATGGTCTTCCTGGTGTCCACTCGTGCCTGAAGAGAACAGAATATTTCTAGAATCTTAGAAGTAACTATAGCAGATGCCTCATCAGAGCATGAAAAGGAAAAAAAATAGTTGCATTTGCCCTCTCTCATCACTGCATTTACCACTTTGTCCATGGAGGATGGATACGGCAGCAGCAGTAGAACTAATACCAGTTACTGTGCTAAGGATTTGCTGAATGTTATCTCAGTGCTCACAATGAGACTATGAATCTGGCATTCACATGCCCATTTCACAGAAGAACTGAGGCTCAAAAAGGTTTCAAAAATACTTATGGACAGCCATGTAGCTACTAGAGTGTGGAGTAGACGCTAAACTAAAGACCTTTGACACTGTAGCTTATGCTCTTGACCAAAGCTCTGAGGTGAAATGTAGTCCATTTACCTAAAAGTACAAGAGTGTCTGAAATGAGCTTCTGCCAGTACTTGACCTCTCCGCAGCTGCACACCTGCAGGAACTCTTGCCCACACTAATGAGCCATGGTAGCCCTTCCTGTCCTTCCTTATTTTCCTTATTGTTTGCTAATAACTATAAGGACACACCCTCTGTGGCTATTCCCAGCAAAGGAGAAATGCTCTCTCTGGAGCAGTAGGTTAAGGCCATTGGGTTGCTTCCCAAATAGGCCATTTGCTTCATTTTCTTTACTAAGGTTTCATTAAATACTAGGGGTGGGGGCAGGTGAGGTCACTAAAGGATTTAGGTAGGGAAATAACAAATAGAGAGTTTACATTAGAGAGATCACATCTATTCTGGTTAATGAAAGGCAATGAGGATGACAAGGAGCCAAAATTTCTTGAGTACTTACTAAATACCAAGCAACCTGATGCATGCTTTACCTTTATTATCTCATTTAATCCTCTCTAAAATTATGTGATAAGGCACTCATATCAGTATTTTCACTTTATAGACATAGAAACTGAAGCACCCTGCAGGGAACTTCACTACCAGAGAGTGCCCAAGTGGTGGCAGAGAAGAGTCAGAGGTTGTGATGGCAAGTGTTTCATGACTTATGAAGGGCTGGGAAGAGGGGAGGGGGAAGGAAGCAGGGAAACAGTAGCAGAAGTCCTGCTTTATGCAACTTGCCAATTTCCAGGGCATATGAATGCTTCTGTGGGGGCTACTCACAGGCCCCAGCCCAACATGGTCAAGAAAGAGCTGTCCCCAAGAAGGACAGAGCAGGCAAGGGACAGATATCCCTGGTCCGCAGGTATTTCTGCCACACATGTTCTATTCAGTATGAATTGATCAATTTTCTTTCTCCCGCTGATTTCAGAAAGGGTGCAGCATTAATGAAGAACTGAGAGAGGCCCCCCAGTGGTTCAGGTGCAACACCTCCAAACAAAAGGCTTTGCACCTGATCCCTGATTGCCTGCAGCCTGTTTCAGAACACTCAGCCTCTGCAAGACAACAGCCCATGTGAATTCTGCCAAGGGTTGCTGCTTTAAGAATTTCACAAATCACTGGTCTACCACTCTTTCTTCTATCCTATCCAGCCTCTAAAATTATTGGATAAAAAAAGCTTGTCCATGTTCCATATGCCTCAGGTAAATGCATCACTGGGTGATCTAACTGGACACTGCCAGATGATATAACTAACATTTTTACCCAGGGTGGCAAGTTACAGAAGCTTTTTTCCACCCCCAATATTATCAGAAGAGGAAATACTCCTCAGAAGCTCCATTTTATAATTTAGTCTATACTTCCCCTTCTATTTTTTTTTTCCTCTGGGGCCATCTTGCCCCAGCTATCAAATATGGAACAGGAGAGCTATATTTACAGAATGGCTTATTATGAGTTATGACACCATTGTTTGTCCCTCTGAAGGGTACCTGAGTACCTGATGTAAGGCTTGTATTGTGTCCACTGAGCGGCAGGTAAGTTAGTTAATGGATGAGCTGTACACATTCAGTTGCTCTCTCCCCAACCTCATCTTGAACTCCTAGTTTCAGGAAGCATAGAACTGACAACAACCAACTCCATTAGATGTAAGTCCTCATTCAATTAGAGCAAGGGCTCTCAGCCTTCTCATACTTGAGGATTGTATTTGTTTTACATCCATATTTAAATGCTTTTGAATAAAATTTAATCTAGGAAGAGAGCAGGGTCTAGAGGTGAATTCACAGACTTTGGTGTCAGCTGTTCTGGGTTAGAGTTCTATCTCCTTTATTTAACATCCACATAATCTCAGACCAACTCCTTAATCTGTGTTGCGCCTCTTGATCTGTCAACTGTGGATAAAAATAACATGCACAGCACTGGGTTACTTGGAGGATCCAATGAGTAAGTCTAGTTAAGGGTTTAATATGGTGATTTCTGCCATCGAATACTAGTAATTACTATTAAAATATGTAGGCAAGATAGATTTACTTTTTGACTATTAAGAGAATGGTTGGTGGGTGCATGAGTATTTGTAAATCCAACAATAACTCTGAGGTCCCCAGTATCCAAGAGTTGGGAATCATTGAGGGAGAGTGGCTATCTACTACCATGCCCTACTCTCAAACACAACCCCATCCCCAACACACGTGTACACTGCTAGACATCCGCTGGCCAACCAAGGGACTTAAATTTTTTTAACATTTTATTTATTTTTGAGACAGGGAGAGACAGAACATGAACAGGGGGGGTCAGAGAGAGGGAGACACAGAATCTGAAACAGGCTCCAGGCTCTGAGCTATCAGCACAGAGCCTGACACGGGGCTCGAACTCACCGACCGAGAGATCATGACCTGAGCCAAAGTCGGCCGCTTAACCGACTGAGCCACCTAGGAGCCCCCCAAGGGACTTTTATATTTGAGCTTGAAGTAATATTTGGTTGGCTGATTTTTTTAGAGCACATTTTAAAGAATGTGGATAGAACCCACCCTTCCCCATGACAAAAAAATGCATATTTTAAAGACCTTGTCTGAAATAATAAATCAGAAGATCAAACTTGTTTCCTATTAGATGTATCTTCAAGTAGTGGTTGAAATGAAGAATTTGCATTTAAATGGAAAGATTAATGACTAATACACAAAGCTCATATTTAATCACCATTTTCTTAACACAAATAATTTATATTTTTATACAGATCATACACCTTAAGTCAGCAATCAAAAATGATAGGTTGAGTATTTTATAAAACAATTTTTGTGCCACGAATCATGCATCTCAGTTATAAATACTTCTGAGGCTGCTGGTTTCATACTGTTACTTGCGAATGATCTAAATGTTGGTACAGTAATTGAGTGTAAATATGTTTGAGAATGCGTGACTCTCAACTCAAAGAAATATCTTAAACTAAATAGAGAAAGAACCACTTGGGAATGGCTTTCTACGCATGGTCTGTTCATCTGCACTTTCCCCTCAAATATGAGCTAAGCACGATTTGCACCCCTTCCAATTTTAGGTAATCGTTACAAAATAATCTGATTTTCCTCTTCTGGAATATCTAGTAGTTAAAACAAAAAGGATAGATTTTCCTTCAAACAAAAATGTGAAGGAATGTTCTGAAAAATCAAATGTTCCTTCTGCTACTCTCAGAAGCCCCTTTATTGGTACATTTCCCATCAGTGGTGATAATGAACTTTTGTTTACCAACTGGGAGGTCAAGAATGATCTTATTCTAAACTGTTCTCCTTCAGAATCAGACCCTACACCACCACACCACTTAGTCCATTCTGGAGTCCATTACATAAATACGGAAGAGGCTCAATGGTTCCGGGACTTCTTTCATAATGTCCGACCAGTAAAATAGCCAAATTGGACAACTTTGCCCTGAGAAAGGAACCTGATAGAGGAGAAATTACCCCAGGCATTGAACCATATCTGTTCTCTGTCTTTGGCTTTAGCTCGGTGTTGAGCAAATGTTGAAATTTGATTTACACTAGCTGGAGAATTATAATGAAATGACACATTTGCATTAAATAATCTTTCTCAGTGGGGACCAGCCAATAAGAGAGTCAGCAATGCATATACTGCCAGACAATTTAAAGTTACTAGTTGGTATTATGTCATCCTCTGGGCCCTGATCATTTATGGAGCTTTTCCAATTCTTTTCTTCTCTCCCCTGACTTCATCTTTCTTTCTCTTTCTTCCCACCACCCCTCCCCTAAGGAAGCAGCAAAAGCAAATTACATTTAGCAAGTGACACAATGACATATTGGAAACTGGAAAGAATAAAAAGTTATTAAACCCGGTTTGCCCATCCTTTGCCCTTAAAACTCAATATAATTCTGGAGTTTGGCATGCTGTTTAAAAATAACACCTCCTCTACAAATTGGCACCTCTGCTCTCTATTGATCTCTTCTGATTGCTGACCAGTAAAATTAGCACCACTTCCTTTGCCATTAAGAAGACAGGGTGAAATGAAGAGAAAAATATAAGCACTTTACTTGTAAAAGCAAGCCAGCAGACCTCCTCTATTGAGCTTGGAATTTTTTAGCTTCCAAGGTCCTTCATTTCTGTCAAAAAGGAACATACCAGGAAAGGTGCTTGGATTTTGTGGGTGGTGGTGAGGAGGTGGGTGTTCCTATGGTGGATCCAAGCCCTGGGGAGAATACTTTGTGTGTGTTAGGGAAGTCTAGTTCAAAAAGGATTTCTGCATTTACAACCAGGACCCAGTCATCCCTCAAGAGAAAATCTAGCCACATTGTACTCATTGTGTCAGAGCTGACCTATATGAAAAGAGTTGGCACCCAGGTAAGGTTAATTAAAAACACATATAATGCCTCTCCTTTCTGAAAGATGTGACTTTACCTGGTTGGGGAGAAAAAAGGCTAAGAATTGGTGTCTAATGGGCCTTCCACACTCAGCCAGTGGCTGCATTCACTGCTGTTCTGTGTAGTGATCCCTGGTGAATAATAGAAAAAGATGTGGTCCAGTGGCTAATGAAACCAGAACAGTACAAAGAACACATATACTTTAATTTATTGTCCCTCTGTTGGATTCAGATTCTTATCCAAAAGACCATTTCATTACAGTGCTCTCAGGTGAGATTTGTCCACCTTTTCAATAACACGTGGATAATAGAGAAAAGGCAAACAACCTCTTTGTTTCTCACCAGCCCTGGATTCACTAATCATTGTTCCCAAATTCAGCTCAGGCTTCTGCGTGAGTTCATCTTCATCAGCATTGCCATTTTCTCTCCCATATTTCAAAGAGCAATTGGAAAGCAGATATTTAATCAGAAAAGTTTGGGATTCATTTTTTGGACACCCAATCTGTCTTCAGAGGCTTTGAGACAGACAAAATTGCTGTTGACTGCACAAACAACGATGTCTGTGTCCTTGAGAAACACTGAAGCCTGATGGAAACTGCGCAGGCTTTGGAGGTGGCCAGGTCTGGTTGATACCCCAGCTCCACCATTTTATTAGATGTTTGATCTTGGATGATTTGCCTAAATCCCCAGAGCATTGGTTTTCTCATCTGCAAAATGAAGATAACTCACTAAAATGCCTATTTGTTAAGGCTGCTACACGCATTGGTTGTAATGCAAGTGAGAAAAACCAACTGGAACCAGAGAGCAAAAGGGGTGTTCTCTTACAGAAACAAAATTGATGTTCCTAAGAAATAGGATGTCTGTGGACGTTACTGTGTCAACAGTGAAGGGGAGCACTGTTATAATTAGTTGGACAAACCAGATTATGCTGTTACCCTACATGGAAACCAAGGTCAGGAATGAAGCCAGTTCTCAAGAAAGGTTGCCATTGGACTCAGGATGCTTCCAGGAATTCATACAATGCTGTCTCCTAATCCTTTGTTTCTGTTTCTGTCTGTGAATCTGCATCATTTGAAGGCTACCTCGTTTTGCTCCAGGCTGCACAACAAAAGACTACTTCACTAGTTCCTGAGTATAGATGCTACATGCCCAGCCACATGCAGACAGTCTCCCTGATTTCTGTTGATCTCAATTCCATTTTAGAAGAAAAGGATTCTAATTGGTCCACCTTGGGTAAAATGGTACCCAAGCTTAGTTTAATGAGATTGGACCAGATGTCGCATTGCACAGGATGGCTGCTGAAGAAGGAGATCCATTGCTTTTGATAGTAAGGTTAAAGGGACACTAGTGACCTGAAAGATACCCCAAAAGGTATTCACAACAGGAATAGGCTGGCAGGGAGTAGAGTTTGAACAAAGATAACTAGAAATGTCTTACTCAATGAGAGAGCTTTATAAAATGGATACAAAATGACTTTCCAATTTTCATCCACATGAGCCACCTGTTCTGAATGGGACAATGCAATTGATAATCTGAATGCCAAATTTTTTACCACTGACATCTTGACATTCAAGGTCTATTTGGCAGCCCAAACCTGGAGAGTTACAGTGTACACTTCTGCTCCACCCTTCAGATACAACCGGGGATGCTCTGCCAGCTTGGAGAGTCCTCCTCACCACCCTGGATGAGAGTGAGGAGCTTCATGGTCTGTTCTGGGACCACCTTACACTGATTACAGGAAACGTCTCATTTCAGACACCAGATGACTCAGCTTCACTCAGACACTTTTTGACTAAAGGCCCCCATATCACATGCATGTGAAAGGGAAAATAAAACAAGAAGCAAAACTATAATGCTTTCTAGTTGCAGAGTTGATCATTAGGCCTGGCATAAG
The DNA here is from genome assembly GCF_014898765.1 of Herpailurus yagouaroundi. Lineage (NCBI taxonomy): Eukaryota > Metazoa > Chordata > Mammalia > Carnivora > Felidae > Herpailurus > Herpailurus yagouaroundi. Next base: position 9,332,996 of record NW_024412444.1, read on the forward strand.
CCTTCTGTTCTTTAATGAGTTGGTTTATAATGCAATACAAGTACAGTTGCTTGGGGGTAGAGGGAGCTAATGGTCTCTCTCATTACTAAGGAATCCTAAGCAAGGCTACATCTCACAAACCTAAAGGCTCTTTCATAAACTGCATGTTCTCAGCTCTTACCCTAGGGCCTTCATAAATGTTCTGGAATGACTGTCAAGACCAGAACTGACCCTTATCAGAGTCATGAGTACATCAAACATGCAGTCAAGAAACTTTGGAAGACAACACAAAAGGTCAGCAGTTCAAGTGGGTGAAGGCACAGGTAAAGTATCAGGGGTTTACCAATCCAGATGAGGCCATGAGGTGTAAAAAGAATAGCAGGAGCCTCACCATCACCTTCTCTATGACCTCACTCTGATTGAGGTGGACCTACCTCACCAAGGAGCTCCTTATACAGAGCAGCATATTCTGCAAAGGAAAAAAACAAAAACAAAAGCAAAAACATAAAACCAAGTAGTCCAACCAGAAAGTTAGTCTTGACATCAGAAGGGATATGTGGAGGAATGCAGAAGAGGTAAAGCTATCAGTCGGTCCCAACACTGTGTCCTTTATTAACACCTGGGACATTACTGGCAAATCATTGTTAAATAAGAAGTGAAACATTAGCTGGGCACCCCATCCAATTTCATGGTCTAAAATTTCAAGGCTTTCTCCCAGGCCAGAAAACAATAATAAAGTACAAATCTCCTTAGTCCTTCAAAATATCACTTTGCAAGTTCTTAATTTTAAAGGCATCCTTGGTTACCCATGCTTTTAATATACTTTGTCAGGACCAAGTCCACAAAATGCAGCCACATTTTGTGGCTGACCACAAAATGCAGCGTTATGAGTGGTCAGCTTTACCACCACATAGGGGTTCTTCTGGGCATTTCTGCTTTCAACTCTGTTTCTTTTCATGGCTCCTGTGTGCTCTTGCTTTGTGTCGACCTCTTTTAAGATACAAAGTTTCTCATCTTTGTTTCTCTTCTGCTTTCTCCTTCCCCTCTGCAGTCTGCCCCCCCCACCCCGTCTCTGTCTAAATAATTCACATATCACATGCCAGTCACATGCAAAGACTAAGGAACAGATTCTAAATTTAAATATAAAATTCACAGAAGAGCAAGCTTGATTGGCCCTACCTGGAATAAATGGTCAAACATGGCTCTAGGTAACCCACCTCCATGAGTGTCAAAGAAGGGGTAATTGTGGGCAAAGGGCAGTAATCATGAATTATGCAAGACCTTGTGAGAGGTGTCTTCTATGGTTAGGTACCTCTTAAAAGGGTGTTGAATGGAATAGAAGTCAGAAAATTGGGATAAATAATTTATATTTAATTGTCAATTGTACTTTCTTCTTGAGGGCACCTAAATGTAAGAAACAGAATAATTATAACAGCATTTTCATAAATTAAGTAGTATTAGGCTTAACCCAAGTCACGGCTGGGTGCCCAGCACAGCAGGGGTTTAATAAAGGCTTCTTAACTGTCTAGAATTCTGTCGAATTTAATTTAGCTTGATTTAGCATTTTCTATATGCAAAGTGTTTGACAACATTGTTATTTCCGGATATTTGCAGTCTTCCTAGAAACCTGATATTATACAAAGCTATTTCTGTATTCTATAAATGAGAAGATTCTGTTGCCCAAAGAGACCCATTTATTTGGGGGAGGGGGATAACCGGAAGTGACAGTCGTTAAGGACTTTGACTGGGTGTCCAGATCTTGGCTCTTCCACTCACTAACTCTATGAGCTTGGTCAAGATGGATAATCTCTTTGAGCTTCACCTTCCTATGTCGTAAACCAATGCAATGGAATCTACTATGCCAAAGTTTTAGGAGGATTAATTGAGGGCTTTGGTCATAGAAAGTGGTCAATAAGTTAGTGTTCCAAGTAACTGTAATAGCTATTGTTGCACAAAACTTTACAGTGTGTTAGGACACACTTTTTTTCTAAAGAAGAGTCCCAAGAATTCCGAGACCCAAATGGTTTAAGAGCTCATGATGCCGTTTGCCTGATAGCTCTCAGTCGTTGGTACTCTTTGCTCAAGTCCTTTTTTTTTCCCCCTGAGTTCCCAAGTTTACCCTTTATCTCAGGTGTAGGCCTATGGGATCCTCCTTTTTAAGGGATAGGCCAGCCTCTGGAATATTGACTTAAAGGGCTGGAGGAGTAATCACCTGAGATAATTACCTTGCTGCTCCTATCTGAAGAACAACAAAGCAAAGGGTCAGTTATATTGAAGCCATACAAATTGTCCACGTAAGATAGAGCATGGAAGCATTGTGTGAGCACTTGAACAGGTTCAAAAGAAGGCCAAGCATGAGAAGGCCCAGTGCCCAGAATGGCACTGGAGTGTTGGAGCATGGTGTGTACACTCTGGAGGCAGTGGTCAGCAGTGTGGAGGGGGGGGGGGGAGGAGGGCTTGGGAGGAAGAGAGCTAGCATTAAAGGCACCAAGTAGGGGCAGAGGCCAATATGCAAATGTGCTACCAGTCTTAACAGTGACTAGGGAGGCATGCCCTTGTGATTATTGTAATCATATGCTAATTATTATAGTATTGGTCATGTGGTGATTGGCTCTGTCACCACTAACTGGAAGAACTCAAAGCTGTTGTCCTACTAATGTGGTTCATGGTTCTATCTTCAGAGAAGATAAGTTAAATCAGACCACAGAGTCAGTGTTGATATATGCATGTTGGATAAAATCCTTGACTTCATCATTAGCCATGGGTGCAGATTCACATTGGATTCACCTGCATACCATCTTTTCATTCACCTATCACTTCATTTATTCCACCAACATTTTTGAGCAGATCCCAAGGAGACCTGAATTATCTTGGCCCTATAGTTTAGAGGGAGAAATAGCTAAGTACACCATGTATGCAAATAGTGGGCCTTTCATGCAACTTAAATATGCCCACTGATTTGGGAAATAAAGAGAAAAAAATGTAGGGAAAAGTGCAACAAAAATACAGAAAAGTTGGCAAATTCAACCCATGTCTCTTTTATCTGTGCTGTCAGGGCTAAAAACTCTTGACTGAGCTACAGAGGGTCAACAGATGGCTAAAACATCAACCAGAGAAGCAAGTTCAGCTTGGACTCAGCTCATTTGGATTCTAGGTCAGCCATCAGTCAGGAAACCTGTACCCACAGGTCGGTGGAAACAGACAGGGGTTGATGTGAGTGCCCTTCAACATTAAGACCTGATTGTTCCTGTCGTTGAGATTGGCAGCATGGAGGGAAAGGGCAATGGTGCACCTTCAAGCTGGAGAGGACATGAAAGCAGCCCATGGTTACACAGCCCCTAGTCAGAAAGAAACAAATGTGTCCTACAAGGGTCTGATGTTCACAGGAAATTGCTGCCTTGGGAAACAGCTCCCAAGCGGAGGTTCTCATATCTGGCAAAGTTTACATAGCTAAATCCCAGGTGTAAATTCATGACCAAAGGCATCTATTAACCAGATTATCAGCACTGGACAGTGGTCTTGTGATCTCCTGTCCTGGGAGAAAAGGTAATTGAAGAAAAACACTGCTGTTCTGCAAGTTTTCTGTTTCTCAAGCACCACCCAAGTAAGGAACCACTAAGAAACTCTGAATTACACAAATGTGAGGTAAAATTGATGCCTCTTCTCAGGAAGGAAAGAAACAACCAGTCAGCAAGAATATAGCAGGGAAGGGGCACCTGGGTGACTCTGTCAGGTAAGCATCCGACTTTGGCTCAGGTCAAGACGTCACATTTCCTAAGTTCAAGCCCCACATCGGGCTCACTGCTGTCAGCTCAGAGTCCCCGGAGCCTGCTTTGGATTCTGTATCTCCCTCTGTCTCTCTGCCCCTCCCCCTCATGTTCTGTCTCTCTCTTTCAAAAATAAGTAAATGTTTAAAAAAAAGGAATACAATTTTTAAAAAAAGAATAGAGCGGAGAAGATTTATTCAGCATATATCTTGTTCCAAGTCATTGTGTCCTATAGCCCGGGCACTGTGTGGGATGAAGATTTTGCCATGACAAATTTTATTAAAAGAATAGATAAACAAGGATGCCTTTAAAATTAAGAACTGGCAAAGTGATATTGTGAGGGACTAAGGAGACGTGTACTTTATCATTCTTGTCTATTCTGAGAGAAAGCAATATAATTTTAGCCCATGTTATTGAAAGGAATTCCCAGGAGTTCATTCATTTCTTATTTAGCACCACTGCCAATTAGACCTTAGATGTTGCTAATCACCAACACGCATAGAAGCTTTCAGATTTGCCTCTCTAGACATAGTGCCTTGCACCTGATATGCTAGCATTCCATGAAGCATACCATTTCCCTCCTCTCAAACCAGACCTCAAGGAGATTCCTTTACTATTCCAAATCCTCAGGAAAGATTAAAAGGGAAGAAAATGTAGGAAAAATCTAAATCAGTCCCAGTTTGCTTCACAGGAAGAATGAAGACAGTAGTTTGCACCATGGTGTTTCTTTTCACGTGGTAAAAGGATACGTCATTCTCTGTTTAATTAATTACAGGCCATTTGAAACATATTGCCAATAAAACAGTGTGTACTAGTGGGAAAAGAAATGAGATGAAAAAATATGCCTGTCCCATTATTCATTTGTATTGATCTAGATGTACAAGCCTATGCATCACAATTTGACAAAAGGTTAAATATTAACAGAAGAATCATTAATCTAACAAAACAAATTAACAACACAATAGTTCTCCCCTTGGCTTTATGTATATCACGGGGCTCTCCATGGACTGAGGAACCCTTCAGACTGATGCTTAGTACCTCTTTTTGCAAATCTGACAAAGAACTGGACTGGGTAGAAGCTAAGTTGTTCTTGTTAATTGCAAAGTCGTTACTGTAAAGATGGAGGACCTTCGCCACAAAGTGCCAGCTGTACCAACCGCAGAGGCCCCTTACAAATGAAAACATACCAAACATTATATAGCATGGGGCATGGCACAAAGTTTTAAAGATTACTTGTAAGGTATGTTAGGCACAATAGTGTCTTTTGGGAGCAAATGAACATTTCAATAAATTTTAGCAGTTTCTCAAATTTTACTTTTGTACACTTTTCTTCTGTTGAATTATGTTTTTTTTTATAAATTTTAAACATTTATTTGTGCCCTTATATCCTTCCTTCCCACCATCCTTCAGTCCATGAGTCCATCCATGTATCCAACTTACATTCATCTATGCACTCACCCGTGCACCCATCTATGCTTTCGTCCACACACTCAACCCAGAACCCATCTATACACTCACCATGCGCCCTTCTATGCATTCATCCACGCCCTCAACCCAGAACCCATCCATGCACTTACCCATGCACCCATCTATGCATTCATCCA
>NW_024412444.1:9338355-9369379 GCF_014898765.1 Herpailurus yagouaroundi
GAACCCATCCATGCACTTACCCATGCACCCATCTATGCATTCATCCATGCATTCAACCCTGAACCCATCTTTGTACTCGTCCATGTGCCCATCTACATATCCAACCATTTATCCATCTACACACCCAAACATGCATCTATCTATGCAACCATGCATTCACCCATGCTTCCATCCCTGCATCAACCCATGCATGCATATATTCATTTATTAGCTTGGTATTGGTGAGAATAAAAGTTTTAGACATTGTGGATTTGGGAAAAACGGGGAAGCTGAAGTCTGAAGATATTAAGTGATTTGCCCAAGCCATTCGGCCAAAGTTCGGTCTAAAATAGAACCTGTGATTAAATCTTCCAGGGGTTCCTGATGTTTTTCTTACTTACAGCTAACAAATAAATAAATAAATAAATAAATAAATAAATAAATAAATAAAACCAAGATTATGGGTATTTACTGATGATCACAATATTTTGATAAATCACTAAGTAAATTAAGTTCCCTTTAAAAACTGAAAGAGAAATACAAGTCTGAATTTCAAATAAAATATAAGGGAGACATGACCGCTATAAAAATTATAGTCTGAAAGTTTATAGTAGAAAAGAGTATGATCATTTTCCATAAAAATCTTTCATTGAAATAACTAAACTCATTTGTCTGAAGAGAAGAGAGATGACACTTCACCTTTACTAAGTCATGCAAAACAGCCCTAATCAATCCCAAAGACACTTCACTGTGCAAATTTATTACATTTTCCAATGATTCTATGGATCTTATTTTATATTGTCCTTAAAATTATTGCCCATATCAACCAAAATTGGATATGCCACACATAAATGCACAAACACCTACACACCAACACTCAGAAGCGAAGATTAGATTATCTGAAGAATACTTTGGGTGATCAAATTTAAAGGGCCACTCCTCACCTAGATTTGGCTGCACAATTTTGTAATAATCTTCTTATAATACCTAAATGATTAGAAACTATATTATTTATCAATACACAATTTTTGTAAAGTTAGTGTTCTCTCACCCATCATTTAAACAGTTCCTAAGAATCCCCTTCGTCCAAAGCCTTCCAAGGAGGAGAGGATGATTTTCTCTGGCTTCATCTTTCCTAGATGTGAAACACACCCATGGCTAATCTTTTCTCTCTATACCCTTAAACATGCATTGATCTTCAATGTGAAATGTTGCTCAGTGGGTCTCTGTATTTCTGGGCAGGGGTCCAACTTCATTTATATCAACTCTGTAGGACCTTAAAGCCTTCAGGAAAGGAACTAAATAATATGCAGATGATGGAGAAACAGAATTCCGGGCAATCAGTAGTATGGCAAAAGCTATCACTTTTATTTTTAAATCAAAAGTAAAGAAACTGAAGTAGTATGGAACAGTGAACGGATGCCCAAGGAATCACAAACCATTACAAAGGAGATTTAAAAAAAAAAAAATTTAAGGCATTTTAGAGGAGAAAACCAGTTCAATTTTCAAACCCTGTATATTGGAGGGGAAAGTTTTATCAGAATCTGGGTGTTCTGATAGGTATTTTCCAGTCTCTAATTTATAGAGGCCCATTTTTTGCTTGCCTTTTTACTCTATGCAGCTCCGGCCAACTTCAAAGATTGATGAAATCTGAGAGTGGTATTAGATTTAACACCATTTCAAGATGAGCTTTAAGCTGAGTGAGAATGAGTTGGACAGGGAAGGAAATAGAAGGGAAAAGTTCAATAGATGAAGCTCTTGGCCTTAGAGCAAATTGAAATATTATTATTGCAATCCCTTCCAGAAATCACTGGGGTGGTCCATGATGCTAAAAGATCATACTGCTTCCCAGGGTGGTGTCTGAATAAAGATATTATGGGGTGAAATGGATTATAAATTTGTATGTCAAACAGAATGAGAAATTCCCTAAAATCAGTGCCATATTAAGAGACTTCTCCCTGTTTACCATGCATGGAATATTTGGGCTGTGCTAAGCAGAGAACCAGATACATTGGGTCAGCCTCTCAACAGTTATTTCCTTCAAGAAGCTTAGTTCCATAGTATGAGGGACCAGCTGTAGAATACTGATACAGTTTAATGATTTCTCATTTTGCCTCAGGGGCATCATCAAAATCTTCTTGTTCTGATGCTATCAGAAACCAAGATTTTAAGTAGCTAAACAAAATCTCCATAAAATGAGAGGTGCAAAGTAAGATTGAAAGTGATAAAATGTTTAGAAGCAGTGGCTGACAATTATTCTCAAAGCACAGAAAAGGAGTTAAAAATATGACATCTCTAGCAAGCCAAAAATTTATGTCCAATATAAATTCTTTTGGATATGTGGATGCTTAGATACCATTATGGTTAATACTCAAGTAGTAATACCACACAATTCTTCTTAGCTTTATGTCTGGACAATAACAAAAGACATATTAACACAAATGGCCTTTTTAAGTTCCTAAGTGGTAACATTAAGGTTACAACGTAGGCTTCTTAACACACATTTTAAATATAATTTGTTACATCATGTCGTTGAAAATTATGGGCTATATGGAGTCCATAGGCCTCAGTTGGCACACTGACTTTGCTATAAGTCTGTTGTGTAATTTACTTAACCTTTCAGTGTCTCTATTTCCTCAACCATAAAATGGGGATAATAGTCACTATTTCACGGAACCATTGTGAAGATTAGAGATAATAAATACATTATAGTATAGTATAGAGTCACATGATAGGCTTTCATAAATAGTTATTACTATCATTGTCATGAGTTGAATTCTCAAATCTTTCCTAAATTTTCTCATCATAAAACCAAGATTTTAAATAATTCTAAAAGTTTTACATGAATTCTTAATTTTTTCTTCTATTTTCCAATAAACCATCAAGATGGAGAAGGTCTCCTAGCCAAGATGTTTCCTCCTCCATCTCTTAGTATTTATCTGTTAAAGATCCTGGGCCATTTGACCGGTGGGGGTTTCCCACTGTCTGGGATTTGTTGTTTACACACTTATGGGCAATTGAACATGTTCCTCTGTCCTGAGTATTTCTCACAAGTTGACAGCCAAACCCAGATCAGGTTTGATCCCTTTAGCAAGACACAGGCTGGTAATGTGTTGTTTTACCCAAAGACACATTGTATTGCTCTGTTTTTGCTTTTTTTTTGTTTGTTTTAATGTTACTAGTAATTAATGCTCAAAGCCTGAATACCTCATGAATTTATAATAATATTTATAATTCAATCTGGGACTATAGGAATTTTACTTATAATTTTCCCAGATTACATCTGTATACATACAGAATCTCAGAATAACAATACTAACATCACCAATTATTATTCCTGAAAATAGTTATAACATTTTTTTTTACAATGTCTTTCAATTTTCCTCCATTTTTGGTTGTACTATGTCTGCACTGTCAGATCATATAACCACTACTTAGCATAATCTCCCTTTTTCATCATAGATATACAAGTTCATTTAATGTCCCATCCCAGTTTTTGCACTGATGTCTCTTGTCATTCTGGTGACCTTAAGCTAATTCTCTAGTAGATTTCTTTAAAAACAAACAAAAACCATGATGGGAAGATATCCTTACATATTATTTTTATCTGTGCCTTTTATACTAGAAGATTCTTTTTGGTAGACATTAACTCTTCACTCACATCTTCTTTATTACATTTTCTTCTGTAATAAAGTGTTGCTATCAAAAAGTCTGATGAAATTGATTATTCTTTCTCTCCTAAGTCATGTGTTCCTTTTGCCTAGATGCCTCATATATTTTCCTTTCCTGTTTCTCTTAAAATCTAGACATTCTATTAGAATGTATCTGGCAGTTGGTTGATATTGAAAAGTGAGGCTTTTTAATATGCACTTTAATTTTTAGGGTTTTTGTTTGTTTGTTTGTTTTTTATGGTAGAGAGTGTGTGCATGCATGCATGCATACAAGCTGTGGAGGGGCAGAGGGAGAGAGAGAGACAGAAACCAAAGCAGGATACACACTGTCAGCTTGCAGCCTGATGTGGAGCTTGATCTCATGACCTTGGGATCCTGACCTGAGCCAAAATCAAGAGTCTGATGCTCAACCAACTGAGCCACCCAGGTGCCCCTCCTCATTTTGTTGTTGTTGTTCTTGTCATTGTTGTTTGTTTGGGGTTTTTTTTGACTCAAGAAAAAAAAATATTCTTGATTATCCCTTTTCGTATTTGCTCTGCTCCCTTGCTGCAGTATCCTTTTTCAGGAACTCCTATTATCTATAGAGTTAAAACATTTTTTGCCTATTTTTGATATTTGTCAATCTCATATAAATGCTTTCTATCTCTTTGGGTTTTTTTAAATTATTTTTAAAAACATCCTTCTTTGCATCTACTATTTTTCTTAAGATGTTATTTATTGTGTTTATTTATTCTTTTATTTCTTCTAGTATGGCCACTATTTCCAAATTCTTTAAATTTTTATTTCTAATTTTTAAACTGTCATCTACATTCAATTATTATTTTGATTGATGCCATTTTTTCATGTCTTTTATCATTTTCTTAGTGTCTTTTAGATTGTTTTGCAATAGAATTTCACAATTTTAATCTGTTTTTTGAGCATATTCTGGCATGCTTTATCCTCTAGAAGAATATAATCTACTACTTATTTTCTTTTTTTTCTTATCACAACTTTGTGTGAGACTTAACCTGAATACTTTTCTTTTACTCATAATTAGTTTCTGTGAACTCAAATTGTGAAGTTCAGCTGGACTACTACTTAGTGTAGTATTATATAGTATTAAGTACTTTCATTTACTATTAAATGTTGTATTGAAAACATAGTGGTCTGCCTCTTTTTTTTTTTTTTTTAATATATATTTCCTATCTCTGTTCCTCATATTTTTATCTCTCCTGGTCAATTTTTATTCCATTCCCAGCAATTTCTCCTTGATGTAGAGCCATATTCTGAAAGGACCCTGGGGAGTTAATTTTGAGAGTTCATACAGACAAGACTTCTGTCTTAGCTCCTTCATACCTAACAAGCACCCTCCTGTTATGGGATACAGCAAAATCAGTGCCAGTTTTAGCTGCCATTTTATTAAAAAAAAAAAAATGTTTTAACGTTTATTTATTTTTTGAGACAGAGAGCGACACAGCATGAATGGGGGAGGGGCAGAGAGAGACAGAGACACAGAATCGGAAGCAGGCTCCAGGCTCTGAGCCATCAGCCCAGAGCCCGACGCGGGGCTCGAACTCACAGACCGCGAGATCGTGACCCGAATCGAAGTTGGATGCTTAACCGACTGAGCCACCCAGGCTCCCCTTAACTGCCATTTTAAAATTGGCCTGACATGCATTTCAGTTAGTATCTGTTGGCTTTTTCAGGGTTTCTTTCTCTTGTTTTCAGGTCTGACAGATACCCCATTGCTTTCCACTGTTTTCTCTCACACAGATGGTAATACCTGCTTATATTCTGTGGGTTGGGGCATACCTCATCACCTCAATTTCTTCTGAAATCATGAATTTGGTTTTTCTAACTAATTTCTCCAATTATATGTGATGATTTAGGAAAATCCAAACATTTTACTGCTGCCACCTATCTTCCCCAAAGTTTTAACAAGTAATGATTATTTGATTTGGCCTACCATAAAGTAGGTTTTTGAGAGGAAGAAAGCAAATCCCAAAGAATGAATTTGGGGTTTTGCCTGGGTACTTTTTAAATTTGTTTTTCAGGATGGCAATGCATGTCCCTGAGTTTTAATGATATCAAAACTATATTGGAAGACCACAGGTGTGGCATCAATAAAAAAAAAAAAAAAAGACTAAGGAAATATTTTTCATTTTGTAGTGATATTTTCAATTGATCCCCTAGACTTCTCTGTTGTCTCAACTCTGTTTTCTACCTTAAACCTCAGTGGATGGAATGTTCTAAAGCACTTACAATGCTCAGCCTGATCCACAGTGATAGGATTCTAAATGGACCATGGCCAGGGAATTACCAAACCCGGGCACATCCTGTTGGCACTGAGTTCTGGACAGTCTGCTCTTGTTCTCAGCTAGAGGCAGAGGCTCTCTTAAACATGAATTTCCCTGTAACCTCACGTTGACTTACAAAGCACAGGTACGGTGAATTTCTTCATTGGAGAAAAAAGTTAATTTAGGGAAAAATAGGTACTACCAGATATTTCTGTATGTTTCATTGTAATGCAAAATCAGGCAAATACCTTAAGGGCAGAACTGAGATAAAAGCATCCTACTTATTTCAATGTTATATATATTAAACTATTCTTCTCAGAACTCTTAAAGATTTATAATGTGTAATTAACATTAGCCGATTAAGATATTGTCAAAGTATTTTTTTTATTTTTTAATATTTAGAGAGAGAGCGTGAGCAAGGGAGAGGCAGAGAGAGGGCGGAGAGGGGGACACAGAATCTGAAGCAGGCTGCAGGCTCTGAGCTGTCAGCACAGAGCCCAATGTGGGGCTTGAATTTGTGAAATGCGATATCATGACCTCAGCTGAAGTCGGATGCTTAATTAACTAAGCCAACCAGGCATCCCTGTCAATAATTTTTAATAGCTCTATGTGTCTAAATAACATGAATTGATGTTGCCGATCTTTGTGGCTGGACATCAGCTTCTAGAATTCAATGTCTGCTATGTCCCTACCAGAGTAAAGGTACATGCCTTGCCATCTAGCTATAATTTTAATGTTGTCCATCAAAGAATTGAGTTTTGGTGGTGCCAAACAGAAGCAAAACCAAATTCTTTTGCCTTATTTAACAAACAAATCCCATCATGATAACAACTAATTCCTGATAGTTAGGGATGATAAGAATTCTCATTGTTATGGTAGGGTGCTTAAGTCTTCTTGGATAGAAAGCAAAGATGAAATGTGTGTGTGTATATACAGAGAGAGAGAGAGAGAGAGAGAGAGAGAGAGAGAGAGAGAGCGCCATGTAGATACAGACATGTATACCTAGATCTCTACCTATAGGAAATTGTTTCTCATTGCATACAATATAAGTATCATTTGCTGAGAATCAAGGATCATCTGGAGTTGTATCTAAAGTTTCAAGAGAAAAAATAATTCTAAAATCTTTCCATCTTGAGACTCTCTTCTATGATATCTGCCTCTAGCATAGATCACTTCGATATAAGGCCTCTTCTCCCCCCACTCACCATCCATCCTTTGATCAGAGCACAGTAGATTAGAATATATTGGGATTAAAGTGACCAACCATACCAAATATGAGATGATAAAACCCAAACAGGCTTCTGCCCTTCATATGTTCTCTTTGAGATGATTCTGATTTGAGCTCATTTAGGTCTTTAAACAAGACCCCACAGATTTCCATGTTTCAACTTCTGCAGAAGTCAGAAAACCTACATTCACCTCCCATTCAACATCTGCTTTGCTGCCATTTCTGCTTTTTCCTACGAGTGAATGAGGCATGCCAAGGCACCATGATAGAGAGGTCACTTAATTTTCGTTTGTAAAGCCAAATCTCCTGTGCTCTCCATAATTACCAATCAATTTTACATAAATAGCAAAATTAAGCCCCATTATTCTCATTTACCACAAAATTAGAGGAATTAATTAAACATGGAAAAAGTGCCGATGCCTGCCAAATCACTACTTCCAGTAGATAGAAGCACATTCAGGAATGACACACAGGCAGGAAGAAAAATCATCACAGCATTCAGAAACAGAGTGAAGTAATGCAATTGAAAAGGTGTTGTCAGTGCTACAAGTCTGAAAGCACCAGACTTCCTCTGTTCAGGAGTTCCTCTCCCAAGGCTAAGACAAGGAAAAGAAACTCTTCCTCACCGAGATGGAACCAAGGCTAGAACAAGGAAAACACTCTTCCTTACCAAGATGGAACCCGGCATCTGTGCAACGCCAGGTATGTCTGCTTTTCTGGTTGTTTTGGGAGGCCACGGTTCACCTTTGGTTTGTGTTTGAATAAACCCAGAGGAGAAGGCCAACTTAAGACGTGCTTTCAAATCTAGATTTGTCTGAGGAATTCCACTCACGTGGTTGATACTAACTAGCTCAACAAAACTCCAGAAATTACATGACTAGAAGCCCATAACTCTATATGAGAGGTCAAGCTGTGTTTAAGACAAAATTCATGGAATAAATGAGAAGCAGAGGAGGACTCACAATTTCAACAATGGGCTCAACAATGCTTGGATCCGTTAAAAAGTTTAGAAGTTAAGAGGCAGAGAACGGTGAAGTGGTTTCATAAACTGGAAAAAAAGATGCAAAAATGAAAGTGTTCTTCAAGAATTATCTAAGAGTCTCTTGCAGTTACTCCCATTATGAAACAATGAAATATATACTATTCCTTAAATAAACCCACCAAAACGATACCCCTTTTAACTGTTGGGCTGTAGTAAAAAGATCTTCACATCTTCCTTAATGAGATTGTTATTGCTTGTGTAAATTTGTCTTGTGCTGAATTTTTGTCTTGGGAACTCTGAATTATGTTACCTTGAGTTGTTCATGGTAAGCATGCAAGCATCCACCCAATTTTTGCTGTGAAAATGGCTCCTTCTGGCAAAGTGAAAGCAATTGGAACTCAGTTTAATTAGCTGCCTTCTGTAAATATGCCATTATTCTTCTAGCTCTGCGCCAAAGTTATATTTACAAAGGGAACAGATAGCAATAATTATTTTGGGTTGTAGTTAGTCAGTATTAGTTAATGTCTGAGCATAATTGAGAGGAAATTAAGGTATTAAACAGAGGATAAATGAGTGTTGTCAGAACAGAAATTTTACCTATATTTTCAGGCATGGATTGGACATTGAACCGCACAGAGAAGCAACAGGTTTCTCACCTGAAACCCATTTAGCAAGAAGCATGTGAAACTAGGTTATCCATTTCTGAATAATCTGATGGCGGGTTTTCTATTACAGATTTTCACTCCTGAACCAACTTTTCTTGGTGACTCAACAGGTTTTGAGCTACTCATGTTTCCTTGGACTCAGTGAAATTCAGGGAAGGCAAACACAGTTTAATATCAGCCAGGGCCAAAAAAAATAGAGGAAGAGGGTCTACTATTCCCAAAACACTTCATGTATTTCAGGGTCAAATGCCAATTGTGAATGAATTAGGTATTTTTCTGGCTTCCTTTAGATTACTCAGAGGTGGATATTTTTAAAACTTCACGCTAAGATTTGTAACAGTCATGGGTGCAGGTAATTCTAACTCAGAAAGATCCCACAACATCTCCTGGTGGGTATGATAGGGAACAGGTCAATTGGGGGAGCCTTCCTTAGAACCCAGATACTGGAAGACAATACCTATCCCCTCCCCATCAATTCTGTAGCTTGGATAAAGGGAATCAAAATCATGAAGTGGGTTAAAGACACAGGCTCTGGAGTCAGACATCTATGGATAGTTGCTCAGGCCCCAGTGCTTGCTAACTGTGAGATCCTGAGTGAGTGATTTACCCTCCTAGTTTTCTCATGGGGAAGATACAGATAACACCAGAACTTAGTGATTAGAAGGACTGAATGACATCAATCATATAAAGCACTCAGCACTGAACTGGATGCAAAAAAAGGGTGGAGAGGGTATGTGCTCGCTTAGTTGGGATGTCTACAATTTCTGGGATTATTTTTACTCTACCACCATCTTCTGAGAGCTGTTTAAATCCACTGTCTAAATATGCATAGCAGGCTTTTGTTTTTAATTTTTTTAATTTATTTATTTTGAGAACCAGAGAGTATGAGCAGGGGAGGAACAGAGAGATGGAAAGAGAGAATCCCAGGCAGGCTCCACACTGTCAGCACAGAGCCCAAGTAATGGCTTGAACTCATGAACTGTGAGACCATGACCTCAGCCACAATCAAGAGTCAGATGCTTAACCAACTGAGCCACCCAGGTGCTCCAACATAGAAGGAGCACACAACATATGTTCTGTCTGGGTACAAAGATGAGTTTGGGCTGGGACAAACAGGAGGGGAAGAAGTACAAAGTGTTGGGTGTGTCCCCAATTCCTGTAATGGGCTGAGTTTGAGATTCTACTATCAGAAGAGTGACGGACAAAATCATTTTTGTCTTTTGTCTGTTTTATTTTTTATTTATTTGTGTACTTATTGCTTCCAATGTGAGGCTGGGCAAAATTCTAGCTCAAAGCAGAATCACAGTTCCTGGAATAAATGGAGAGACTCTAGGCCTAAGCAAGGTGGCCTTGAGGTCCAAGTGACAAAATATGGCAGGCTTTAGGGAGAGAGGTTCTTCTCACCAATGTATGGTGCCAGCCATACCCTGGCACCTATGGGAGTGAGAGCCTTAGGAACACACAGAATTGGCCCCATCAGAGTTCTCAAGGTAGACCCTGATGGCAGGAAGTTTGCACCCAGTGGTCAGTCTGGTAGTAAGGGATATGGAGAGCTGGAGCAGGGAATGCAGACTGGGGACAGGAGCTCACAGATCCATCCAAGGACAAATGTGAAGCACTATTTGGGGGAACTGTCTGGGTGGCCAATTTTTAACCGTGGTGTCACAAATGATCATAGAATTTGATCATTTAGGCTTTTATGTCATATTCATAGAATCAGATTTAAGAATGCTAGGTTGGAATTCATATACTTTGCAATAAGTTTAGCATTCACAAAACATGCAGAATCTCTAAGGGAGGTACAAGGGCCTCCCAACCTCCACTGTTGTGGCTGCTGTGCTGGGCTGCCTCTGCTCTCTTTCTCCTCCCCAGTCACATTTCCAACCACCGGGGCCTTCCATGCCTCCCAAAGTCCTTGGGGAAAAACAGGCTAAGACCTCCCATCCCAAACCTGCTCAGGACACCTGGCTTTTCATCCAGCTCCAGAGAGTGACCTCATAGAGCACTGGAACCAGAGGCAAATCTGCACCCCGATTTCTACAGGACCTTGGTTTGGGTGCTGTGTGTTTGCTTGTTCTGCATCTCAGAGGGGAATCTTGTCTCTAAGTAATGACCCTCTTGGACAGTATTTTAAAGTAATTTCAAACTTACTAAATACTGCAACAAAAAATGCAAAGAACTCTTAAGAGTCTTCACCCAAATTCACCATTTTGTTACATTTATATCTCACTAATATACATATTAGTATATGTTTTTATCAATTATTTGAGAGTAGGTTGCATACTTCATGCCCCTTAACACATCAGTATGTGCTGCGTAGACTACTGGCCCCATGAAGCAGTCTGCTAGAAGGGATTCTTTGGCCTACAAAATGGGGGAACTGTCCAAGCTATGGCCCCATTTTAGACTCATGAGCCCTAAAAGAAATCACTTTAATTCAGTGCTCCCAGGACTTGCTTGAGCAGGAAACCATCTTCCTTCTCAGTGGTGGCAGAGTGTGTGTGTGTGTGTGTGTGTGCATGAAGCCACCAATACCACTCTGTGGAACAACTCTGGGGAATGTTCCTCTGCCACCACTGAGGAAGAAGCAAGCCTCTTGTACCTCCTGCCTCCTGCGGCCTCCCTTAGCGCCAGGATATGCTCTGCACCAACACCCAACCACCTCCACTTGACAGGCAACCCCCAAAACAGGATGCCTTTCTGGGTGCCAGACAATCTGGAAGGGTGAGAGAGGAAAGAAGCAGTTAAGCCGAGCCTGGGGAAGGGGGACGAAGCCACTCAGGAAGGCAGAGTGGGGGTAACAAGGATGCCACCAACAGCCCCATTTGCAGAGCAACAGGATTTATAGCCAGGCATTAGGCACTATTTGTTGAATTAGGAAGAGACAGCTGTCTTCTCCAGGTAGAAATTTTCACCAGGCCTGAAAATAAGCTCTTCTGACAAAAATCTATCCTAGATGCCAGCGACGCCCTTTCAAAATCCAAGTGCTAACAAGAAAAAGTTTGATGGCACAAGGGAAGCTGAAACGCATACCTTGCCGGTCCCTCCTCATCCAAAGGAGGTACCCAGATGTGTCTGAAAATGCAGTGCAGGGAAGGGGAGTAGAAAGAAAGAGAAGCAAGGAGACAAGGGAGAAAGAACGAGAGGCCTAAGTTAAGGCTGCAGGGACAGGACTCTCTGAGCCCAGCACTGACTCAAGAAGGGAGCTAAGTGCGCTTTTCCTCTGAGACAGAGAAGACAGACTCAATGCCAAGGCCAACATCTTGCAAGCCCACTTGCTCTGCCAAATGACCAAATCCCCTTAGTAATTCAGAAATATGGAGTCATCCTGGAATATGGAGTGTGTTCCAAACACCAATCTGGACTAACCAACTGGGGCTGTATTTTTGCTTTGGCAGTTGCATGGACATAAACGAAGAGGAAAATCCACTTCAAAAAACAAAAACAAAAAACCAAACAAACAAAAACACAAATTCCCACAGAGTCGGAGAACAGGGTATTGCACTAACGAAGATGCTGCCATGAAACTAAGAAGTCAACAGAGGGCAAATTCACTCAGGTAATTACGTTCTGAAGGCCATTAACTTAGTGGCTGATGTAAGAGCCCCTGCTCTGGAGTTAACAGCTTCTTGCTAGCTTTGTGACTTTAGAAACGTTACTAAACCTCTCTGGGCCTCATTTCTCTCATCAGTGAGGTGGTGATTAACAAGTGTTCCTTCTTAATAATGTTATTGTGAGGTTTTAAACATTCCCTTAGAATAGGACACGGCCCATAATAAGAGGTAAATAAATGAAACCTGCCATTGTTGCTACTGTTAATTTAATGTATCATCTTCCCTGTGTTACATTTATCTCCTCTATCAGGAGGTAAGCAGGACACAGTACTGAAGTAGGAGCAGAATTACTGTCTAAGCAAAAGGGGCAGGTTGCCATGTTTTTATCTGAGACGAGGAATTTTACTGTGAGCTATACAGTCACTGTGTGATTCTTGCCTCGTGATGTTGTTCTGTGGGTGAAACAAGACAATACATGTAAAATGCCTAATCCATTATTTCTGCTCCTATTATCAATATCATTATAACACTGGTAATATTGTCACATGGTTTAGGATCGAATGAGCCAATGTAAGATTTACAATCAGATGCAGATAGAGGACTCAGATATATCCTGCCCATTTTTCAAAAAAGGGGTAAAATCTATTTTGATGGGTTTTTGGTGAAATAATACATATAAAATATTTTTGTAAATTCTAATGTATGCTTCATCTTGTGTTTGTAAAATAAAAAAAATAAATAAATTGCCATCCCAACCTGCAGCCTCCAATGTATTCTGCCTACTACATTTTATATTCAAAATGTTACAGGTATTTATTATCGCTGGTTCTTAGCAGCGGAAAACTCGTCGCCAGCTGAGAACCTCTGGCTGGAACATAGGAGAAAGTGCGCCATCTTCTGGCTTCTTGTGAGAACTGCTTGGGGGAAGCTGCCCATAGCCACATAAATACCCTAGTGGTAAAACTGCAATGGGGCTGAGAGCAGTAGGCCCAGTGGTTTAAGATCCAAGAGGCATGGAGGAGTTGGTCATTGCTAAGGGTCTCTGGATGGTCACAGCTTGGATCCCACTGCCATGCTGCTGGGCATGTGGCATCTGGCCCTGGCCTGTCTCACAAGACAACACCTGCCTTTGCTACTCCTGAATCAGACAACGATGTAGCAGGAAGCCAGCCTGATGTACTAATCATGCTGCTCCTTGGCATTTGCTTCCATTCCCAGCCTGATAGTTCATCACAGCCTGTTGCTTCCTGACCTTCGCTTGAGTTCAGGCCTCCACCGGCTCTAGGCTTCCTCTGCTGTTTCTTTTCCTGTCCCTAAGTCCTCAGCCAGCCATTAGGCAACATGGCCATCAGGAAGAGAGGCACCCTGAGCACTGCAGCTGGTGTTCTGCACCGCTGAGACCAGGCAGGAGATGGGATCCTCCCAGGGGTCACTGCTAAGGGCTCCAGCTCTTCTCTACAGCCATCAGCTCAGGCCAAGCCCTCATTTAAACAAACAATTGCCATTATACACAGAAAACCTCACACACAATAGATAACCCAGCACCCAGCAAGAGGACTCTTTAAGAGACTATTCCTGAGCTGAATGTGCAAATGTGTGAATGATAAAGAAGCTGACCCACAGTAGCACTGCTGTATGCCAGAAATTGTCCTATGTGATTTCTCATATTAATGTATTTAATCCTCACAACACTCTGTGAGGACGATACGATTTCTATCCTTATTTTATAGGTGAGAAAACTGAGGCACAGCAAGGTTAAACAGCTTGCACAAAGACTCAGAGCTACTTAATGGCAGAGCTGGGATTCAAACCCAGGCTGCCTGCTTCCAGAAGTCATATGTGTCATCTCTAGGTTGATTTAAATACTCACTGAACATTCAAAGACCAAACAATGCAACCAGCTGGGGAGCTCATGGATGTGATGGAGTGGAAGATCACTAGCAGAGGAGTCCCAGATACTGGGCTCCCTGCCAACCCATGCCCTGCACTGACCACAGGGACCCAGAGAGACAGGTCAAGTCCCCATGATGGCTGGAGTTAATGAAAAGGGATTCTGGGGGAATAGAAAGACAGTAGAACCCAGGGAGACTCAGAGATGAGTCACCGCATAAGCTCAAAAACAGGAATGAAAGGAGAACAAGAGGAAAACAAAGGTGAAGGGACACAAGATTTACATGGTTCATCACATTCAGAATGTTAAAACTGAATAATCTTAGCTCAGCCATGGAGCCAGCCAGCCAAGAGGAGCTGAACATAGGCAGCAGTGAGCAAACACATGTAGGTTCAGTTGCCAGACCAGGTGGTTGGCTTTGGTGTTGAACCACTGTCTAACATGGCAGGGCTTGGTAGACCATCCTATATGCCCTTGCGTGCCGCAGACAACCCACAGACATCCATCCCCACCACTGGACAGGCTCCATCACTCTCTCACCCACAGGGTCCACTGGGGGTCAAGAACTAAGAACATCATGGTGACCAGTACTGCCTCCACCCCACTCTCAGGGAGGAAGATACGATTTCAGGGAACTTACAGTCTAGTGGGAGGGGCAGGCAGAATGCAAATAGTAAATTAAGTAAGATAATTGCAAATCAGAAAACATACTATAAAGGAAATACACAGCACACTGTTCTGGAAAGCAATGGGGAAGACAAAGACCTTTTGGCCACAGAGAAGCAGCAGCAAGGTGTTTGGCTGTGCCTCTTCTTTCAAAGGGCCTCACATGGCCAATGTTAATGGCACCTCCAGATGAGGGTCCACACAAAGACACAGAGTGAACCTGACAGGACTGAATGATGATCACATCTTGCAACTCTCATTGAGCGTGCATGCCAGGAACTCACCCCCAGCCCACATTATGTTACACATTCTTTCACAAAATAGTCTCCATCATCTTTTGAGTAAATGAATTTGAGTTTCATTGTATTATACGTTGTTCTGCACAAATACTAGGATTTAAAATGGTTCAAATATTCCAGAATACAGGCACTTGATTTGGCTTTTCTTTTGGACCGGGAGGTGGATGGGTGCCTCAAAAACCGGCACATCCAGGGGCTAGTCCTGAACAAAGGCCCCACCATGGGCATTTGGCTTTGAAGCTGAGACCTGCAGGAAAAGAAAGTGACAGCCATATGGGGGCGGAGGGAGGAAGAGCATTGCCAGCTGTCCGAGAAACCAACTGCACATTTGGAAAACAAAGGCCCCTCTCTAGGACTTGTGTTTAAAAGACAATTTAAATTCTGTTCAGAAATAAAAGATCCTGGTAAGTTCTGGTAGGAAGGCTTAGAGTTAAGTCCAAGACAAATGGATTCTAATTTAGCCAAAAGTGAGAAGAACAAAGCCTCATATATAGCTTAATGCTACCCTTAAGCTTGATTCCTTGAGACTCACCAGGTGAAGTTTTGAAATGAATCAGTGAATTATAAGAAGCCAAGTCGGCCAGCAGACTGTGCATCTCAGATTCAACCTGCTTCTGTAAAGGCATTAAAACTGCAGCAACCCGGGAAGACAAAGAAGCTGAGGCCAAATTTCATATGACAGCCAGCCTTCTTGACAGGCCTCAGAGTGAGAAATGGCAGCTGACCAAGGGCTGAGCCCTTTGACTACTGGTGGCTGCAGCCCCCAGCTATTTCCTCAAGAGTTTCCAGGGGCTAAAGAAGACATTAAGCTTTCTTAGTCCAGGGTTGGGAATGCTAAATATTTTGCTTTGTCCATTACAGCCCGTACCTTGAGGGCAATGAAGCTGGGACTGACTCATGAGAGATAGTCCTATTTGGGCCAGAGATGCTTTTGGGGAGAACTTGTCACTAGGGAAAGGGTGTCTGTGTGCTGAGAAAATAAAATAAAGAGGGTATTCCCTCTGTTTGCCTCCTCCCTACCACAAAAGAGGAGTTGAGCTTTCAGCAAGCCACTGTTTTCCCTGGTTAAAACCTCCTTCACACTTTGTATCTTGTCCCTTCTGGAAAAGTTTCCCAAGGCCACTTCCTTCCTAGGCACCTGGATTATTCTCTAAAACATTACCAGTCCTAAGTATTTATTAAAATAATGAATTACCAAGTTATCAAAATCTGTATCTACTACCACAGAATTCCCTCTGGCAGTTATTAAAGGATTGGTTTCTCCTAGCTTGTGAACAGTCATTGTGAACCAACCATCCATTGAATAATTTATTTCTCTATCATACGTTTATTGGAGGACATATGAAGTGTCAGGGAACTTAGATACAGGTTTTCTAGATATGGCAGTGAATAAAACAGACAAGTTCCTGGCTCTCAGGGTGTTGGCAGTGGGTAAGACCGGGGACCAAAAAACTTTCTACAAGGATCCCAAGAGTAAGTATCTGAGGCTTTTGCAGGCCACGTGTAGTTTCCATAGCATATTTTTTGTTTGCCTATTCCCCCCAACCCCCACCAATCTTCACACTGTAAAAATAATTCTTATCTTGAGAGTCTTTCAAAAATAGGCCTTGGGCCAAATTTAGCCCATTGGCCATAGCTCACCAACCTCCGTGTAAGACAGATATTAAACATATAAACACTTCGATAATTACAGATGTAAGAGAGTGAGAGAGAAAACTAGGCTGCATCAGGGCATGATTTAGGAGGAATCTGGGAAGGCCTTTTAAAAGAGCCAACATCCAAGGGGTACTTTGACAAAGGAGGAAGGCAAAACCCAGGCAAAGAGCGGGATAACATGGACTGGGGCGAGATGGGAAGAGCCTTCAGTAAAGGGGCCACGGGCAAAGGCTTTGGGCAGCAGAGCTGGAAGGGTTCCTGGCCACACAGGACCTCATCCACCTCAGGCAGCTTAGATTTTTATCTTAGGTCCTGTCAAAGTCTTTCGGGGTCTTTAAGGAGAGGAGTGTCAGGATCAGATTCAAACTGAAGACTGTCTCTGGCTGCTGTGCAGGTCCACCTTGGACGAGTGACAGGTACAAGGGCGGAGGCCAGCCAACTACAGCTCCAAGTTACGTGTTGACTGTGTCTCCCAACCTACCCGCCAAAATACGTCGAAGTCGTAACCTCCAGCACTTTTGAAAGTGACCTTATTTGGAAATAAGGTCAACACAGACATAATTTGTTAAGATAAGGAAATGCTGGAGTAGGGTGGGCCCCTAATCCAACATGACCAGTATCCTTATAAAATGGCGGCTACGCCAAGACAGAGACCCACAGGGAGAGCACCATGTGATGACAGAGGCAGAGACTGGAGTGAGGCAGCTGCAAGCCAAGGATCGCCAAAGACTGCCAGCAAACTACCAGAAGCCAGGAGGAAGCAAGGAAAGATTGCCTTCTAGATACTAGGGGAAGCACAGCTCTGCTGATGCTATGATTTTTCAGACTGTTAGCTTCCAGAACTGTAAGACAATAAATTTCTAATTGTTTTAAGCCACCCAGTTTGTGGTACTTTGTGAAAGCAGCCCTAGGAAATGAATACACCTTGTAAGGGTTGTCTATGGCTAGGATGATACATAACAGAGAAGCAAAGAAAGGAGCTAATTTGACAACATTTTGAAGGCTTAAAGCCAGCAGCAGCTGAGGCACCTGTGGGTGTGGGTGTGGGTGTGGGCTCACGCTGGGACAGGCCAAGATCTGGGTGTGGGGCATATAAAGGTTGAGAGATGGGAGGACCCTTCCTCGCGTGGAAAGGTCTCCGGGAGTTCTAACCAGAAGAGAGCAGAAAGGGTCAGGACCAACAGATGTAGAGATCTTGGGGGATGCAGGAGCACATGGCTGCAAAGAGCAGCTTCCAAAACACAGCCCTTTGTCAGCACGTTTTGTGGAAGCCTGCCCGGCTCTGTCAGATGCGGGAGGGGCGGCCTTTCGAAGCAGTGTGTTAGCTCTGGGCGCCTCCTTTAGAGGAATCACACCACGGAAGGAATAAAAAGGTTGAATGTTATTTTAATTGAATTTGTTTTCAATTTATTTTCAGCTGTCTAGGGAAAAACCTTTTACACTCACATCATTTGATTCCTTTTTACTTCATGTCCATTATCCTCATAATGAGCTTTTAACGCATTAATGCAGTCCTGTTTGCCGAATGGTGATTCACGTTGGTCAAATCAATAAATAGCAAAAGCATAAAAATACACCAAACTAAGACACTGAACCAGAATATAAATGGAAAACTTGGACGCCCTCTTCCTTAACAGTGGAGACTGCATTCTTATACTCTGCCCCATATATCAAGGTGTCACAGAAATTGCTTTATTTTCCATATTTCTATTCCCAAGTGTCTATGGAGGCATCAAAGCTGAACTTTGGAGCCCACAGGATGCTCCTCTGCCGGCCATTGGAATTTAACCTCCACGGCATTCTGTTCCAGCAACGTGCTCTGGTTCTAACAGGAGCTTTTTCTAAATGTACGTCTGATGAAAAGGAGAAAATCAAAATACAAACTTCCATGAGTAGTCTCTTTTAAGGCTCAAAAAAAAAGCTAAGAAGAGTGACAACGTTTGCCAACTGCCCCCACAGTTCATACAGCTGACGTCCTACATAGGTGACATTTGTTGCCTGTTTTGCAACGCTACCTTAGGCTTCCAGAAAGTAAGATGGCTTTTCAAATCGTAGCATAGCAACTCCTTCTGAGGGCTTAGCATGCTTCCTGACTGCAACTAAAAGGAGGATTTGCTCTGGTACCCACCCCACAATGGTGGCAGGTAGAGAAACACACCTTGGGATTTAATTAATAAAAAATTTTAATTAATGCAGGACTTCTTCCTGGCCTAGCTCTGCCAAGAACTTAACATAAACCGATTAAGAAGTTAGTAAAGATCAAGTGTGGATGTTCCCCAGTTGTGTTCCAAGGAACACTAGTTCTCTGAAATTTAATCACACATTCCAAGAAAAATGCATTCTTTGGTTATGGAACTTTCTAAATATCTGCATACTCCATTATTGCCTTTTATGCTCCAAATTGTGCTAGCCTCACAGGCTCTGAAAAGTCCTGCAGCACACTTCTGTTTAACTTGGAATCCCCCATACTTATTTGATCAAGAAAACTTTAAAATCATTAATTTTTTTTTAATTTAAACAGCAATTCACACTGTATAACACAAGGAAAGTACTGAACCTAAGAATCATTTTAGGAAAATACATCACACATTGATGAATCACTGAATTCTACTCCTAAAACCAATATTGCACTGTATTGTACTGTATTTAAATAAAATTTTTTAATTTTTTTAATTAATTAATTAATTAATTAATTTATTTATTTAATAAAATTTTTTTAAAAAATTACATCGTGTTACAACCTGAACTGAGTTTTTGCATTTTGGCAAATGTCTTTACAATGAAACACCTATAATATTCCTAAATAAACTGTGCCACGGTTGCCTCTTTGAATCTCTCCCACAGGGCATGAAGTCCTTTAGAGCAAATTTTGGGAATTATTCATCCATAACACAGGTATTCAGTAACCAAGCGTGAAAGAAAAGAAGCTATTGAGGACTCATTTCATTGCAACACAAACCTAGATCAAACTAGCTTAAGACAATGGTTATTTGTTGAAGAGACATGGAAGAGGCTCACAGCTCTGGACGTGCTGTACATCCAGGTCTCAGGAAGGCAAGAATCAGAGAAATTATGTTTTGGGGGTGGTGGTGGTTCAGGGACTGAAATGCCATCTGGACTCTGGCCCCTTCCCCTTTTCTGATTGGTTCTTACTTCTCTTCCTTTCTGTATGTTGGTTTTGCTCTCCTAAATTGCCAACCCTCTTAGCTTTACTACTAGAAAAGAAAGGTGACCACCCCCCTTAAAAAGAAAACCTGATGGGGAATTCTGATTGGCTTGATTTGGGGCCTGGCTCTACTATGATTGGCTCACCTAGTTCTTGGCCCTACTTTCAAGTCTGGGTCGTATGATTAGCAGCCTTATTAGAACCACATAGGAAGTTCTAATCATTAAAAGGGCTGCCTCAATAGAAAGGGGAGCTGTGTTTTAAAGAAAGGGAGGGTGTGTGCGGCTGACATACGTGCATGTCCACTGCAGATGGGAAGGAAGGATTGCTGATTTGGGGGAAGGAAGCACATCCAATCCACCACCTCCCTCATGCGCTTTGAAATCAGCCAAACTACCAATGTACTGTGAACAAAGCATCCAGTTCAGTTCAGGTGTTGGCCTTGTGTCTGGATGTCACCTGGGTCTGCTTCTCCCAGGAGGAAAGCACAGGGGGCTAATTGCTTAAGCAGGTTCATTACCTTGTTGGTGATTCTGTACCTAATCTGTTCATTATGCTGCTTATGTCTTTTTTATAAGTGGAGGGAAACTGTTATCAGAGGAGAAATGAGCTCTGTTGTTTCTTGGGAAATTCTCTCATGCCTGGACAAAGGGGTTTTATGTTTATCAACTTCCCCTTTGTGATACCTCCTTCTAAATGATGCATTTAAAATATTTTAATGATACAAATCAAAGATGCTTCAAAGGTTGGGTTAATTAAATCTTTGGCAGAACCTCATATTTATTTAGGCTTCCTGTGTTGACTATTAATAAACTGCAAATAAATGTCATAGAAGAATATACTTCCATCATTGTGATTCTTAGAAAGTCTTAATTTTTTAATGTTTATTTTTGAGAGACAGAGTGAGAGTGGGGGAGGGGCAGAGAGGGAGGGAGACACAGAATCTGAAGCAGGTTCCAGGCTCTGAGCTGTTAGCACAGAGCCCAATGTGGGGCTCGAACCCATGAACCACAAGATCATGACTTGAGCCCAAGTCAGACACTCAACCAACTGAGCCAACAAGGTGCCCCAGAAAGTCTTTTTTTTTTTTTTTAATCTACCTGTACATCTCCCTGCACAGTCACAGCCAGCCAGCCAGCCAGCCACTTGTCTGTCCTTATACCTACATAGCTTATGTACTTACAGTCTTTTTATCTGGCCACTGTGCCCAAGTGGAGTCCTATAGTCAGTACCTGTGAGGGCCTGTGATAATTCAGAGTGAGGAGCTGGGCAGATACACACCAACTTCTCCTTCTTGAGGAATGTGGGGGATCCAGGCTCAGTGTTCCCATGGTGCCTGACATTCTGGACTGATTACAAGGGAGGACACTCTGGCAGCAGAAGCAGACCCACAGTTTGGATGCACATCCACATGCATTGGAAATCACTTCCTGTAAGAGGCACTAAAATCAAGATCATTACCCAATCTGAGTTTATGTGCCCAGGATATTAATCACAACCATTCAGACGTGATCATCAACCGCCAGGTCTGCAGGATGCTCTGGCAACCCCAGCTCTTTTCACGGACTCCACTGATTCTTATTTCTTAACATCTCTTCCAACTCTGTTTCCTGAAATCAGGTTGTGTTTGCAGCACAGAACAAGAAGGGAAAGTTTGACTCTCTGGTAAACAATCTCTTGAGGAAGTATTTTTAAACATAAAACACTGCTCTCACGCACACACACACACACACACCCCTAAATGAATCTTCCTGGACCCACAAGTCCAAACAGATTCTTCTTTGTCCCCTGCCTAATCCTCACCTCACACTCTTCACCAAAGTCCCCCAGCACTCATGGTTGCTTTGTTTTTAAATATTTATTTCTTGATAAAAAATTTGTGATTTTTGCACACTCCAAGCAGATAGAACTATGACCCATAATTTATAATACATGTAGCTCATTCCATGTATTTTTGAAAGTTATAGTTGGTTCCAATAGCTTTATCTTTCCCCTACACAAAATATAAAGACTTGGTATCCAAGAGAGCCTATTTTTAAGATAAAGTATTTTATTCCAGTGTCTGGGCATTATTTTCCTCTACCTTCAGGATGAAAACCCAACATTCAGTAGCAAATGTTTAAGGGTCATCTCTTATGTGATAGATACAGCTTTGCAAAGTGTTGAGGACCTCTCAGAGAATATAGTCTACTGGGGAACAGTCACATGTCAATTACACTACAGGGTCATAAAGAGCAATGATGAGGCAAGTACAGGGCGCCATGAACCAGAGGACTCACACCCAACTCCTACTCTGGCAATCAGGGAAGGCTTCCCAGAGGATGTACTTCTGTGCTGAGGTTCAAAGAGTGAGTAGGAGTTAGCCAAATAAAAGGGGGGTGAACAGAAGGGAGAGGCATGAGTGGATCTTGTGGTGATCAGTGTAGGTGGGAGGTAGGGCTTCCACAGAGAAAGGCAGCCTAATAAATTAAAACAAAAACAAAAACAAAAAAAAAAAAGAAACTGGATGAGAGTGAAGAGGAAGATCCTAGTAGTAACACAGTGAAAGATAAATAGGGACATTGCTAGGACTGTGTAGGTTGTATTAAATCTGATCTTGCAGCAACCACTTAAAAAAAACCTTCTACTGGGATTTGCTGCCTCTGGAGACCAACTGGAGGGTGAAGGGTAATAATAAGGACTAAAACCAGCCAACTTGGCAGTTAAAAAGTGGAAATGCAGCATTTGGTAGCTGGCTGAAAAAGGTGGAGGGAGAGGAGGCAGGTATGACCTTCAGCTCCATGAGTAAGGGGATGTTATTCATAGAGGTGGGGCCTACAAAGAGGAGACAATCTGGAGGAAGACCTGGTACCTGGGAAAGGTGAGTCAACACACATGTATGTGTGTGTTGTCCACCCACCAAACTGAGTTGATAGGATGGGCCAGATCATGCTGTGGTGACAGCCCAAATAACCCCCCTAACAAAGGTGGTTCATACTGCCTGTCATCACCATCTGGCTATAGCTCTGCCCCACATCCTCTTCACTGTCGGACCCAGACTTGTGAGGCAGCCTCTGTCTGGAGCACTGCCTGTCTCATAGCAGAGGAAAAGATGTGGCAAACCTTGAGCTGGCTCCTCAGCAACACACTTCACTTTTACTCGCACTGCATTGGCCAAAACAAGTCGTGTGGATTACTGGGGCTAAATGGGGCACAGATGTACAAATCACTCCCTCAAAGCAGGGTTAGGGGGGTGGTCACTGAAAGATATGACGGGATAGTTATACAATGCATGACCCCAGGAGAAGTGGCCAGAAACCCATTCCCAACACCAACAATGGGAATGCTTTTCCCATTCCAAGTTAATGAAGCCTATGTGGACACCAGCATTTTTTGATGCCTACTTTAAAAAGGCAAATGCAAGGGTGAAAAGGGCATAAAACATCTGGTTCTAGTCCTTGTGTAAGTCTGTTGCCACTCTGGATAGGAGTTTACCAATCTGTCAAACGAAGGTGTTAGATATAGGGGCTCTTTAAAAGTTCCTTCCAGGTCTAAGCTCAACGGCTCTGATCTCTACTCAAAAGCATCTGAGTCCCAGGCCTTTCACCCTTGCAGCTTCAGAAATAAGGGTCTCTCTCATTGCCACATAGTCATACTGCAGGAGTCAAGATTCCAAAGGGGCCCACAAGCCTCTGTGACTCGTGGGCTAATTCATCACTGCCCTGAGAAGGTCTGCCTTCTCCACCTGGTCCTGCCTGCTGTATTGCATTAGACACTAATGCATTATGATTGGCCTACTTCTTAACCCCACCCCATGGGAAGGACCTATGGTAGCTTTGGCTACGGCTTGTCACTTCACCACTCATGAATCAGTGAGGGGGTGGGCACTTGGACTTTCCTTTCCAATCCCAAGTTCTCATGCTTTACTCAATCCACCTTCATTGTGCCTGATTTAAGGATCACTGCTACCATCATCCCCCCATCTGCTTCAATTTCTGTCCCTTGATGTTCATCTAGTGAACAATGATGCATTCCAATTTCCAGGTGCCTGGGACCACAAGTCCTTTCAAGATATAATCAGCTGAAAATAAGGATTTTTTGCATCCAAAGCTGATCCAACATGACTACACACCTATTACCAAGCCCATGTAATTAAAAATGAACATTTTATACACAAACCATCATCTTGGTGCAGAAAAATTTGAGATGAAAACCTCAAAGAGGCAGTGAATAGGAAAATAACAGCAGAAAAAATAGGGATGACAAGGAGGATACTGGAAGGCCTCCCCACTAAGAACTGCTCTGGCCAAGTTAGCCTTCTTACTTAAAGCCCACTTTGCAGAATGCAATTCTGGTATATCTGTTTAATTAGGGAAGTAACATCGTGCCAGATTCTGAGCCTGGGTTTATGGCCCAAACAAATGTAGAGACACTTCCAAAAGCAGCGACTCAAGGTCTATTCCAAAACCTCTCTCTGATGAAAGGCAGTGTGCAACGCTCCACATTCAAGCATTGGTACAAGGCTACAGAACTCAATCTTGGGCACTTATGATGGGCAGACTCTAAGGCAACCCCCACAGACCCTTGCCTGCTGGTATTCATACCCTTTTGTAGTCCCCTCCCACAGAGTCCTGGGTAGGACCTGCTGCTAATCAATAAAATACGGCAAAGGTGATGGGATGCCAATTCCATGATGGTCACTTAAGATTATAACTTCCATATTGCAGTAGACTCTCCTCATTTGCATGGATAAAGTAAGCTGCATGTTGTGAGCTGCCCTAAGGAGACAGGCACATGTGAAGGAACTGAGGGTGGGCTCTGGCTGACAGCCCTCAAGGAACCTAGATCCTTATTCAAATCAGGAGTACAAATTTGGTCAACAACCTCAGTGAGCTTCAAAGTGGGTCCCCTTCCCCAGTGGAGCGTTCGGATGAGACTCCAGCCCTGGCTGACATATTTATCACAGACTTGAGAGAGACCCTGAAGCTCCTAACTAAGCTATGCTGATCTCTGACCTTTAGAAACTCTGAGATAATAAATATGTGTTGTTTGAAGTTGTGATAATTTGTTATGCAGCAAGAGAAAACTAATACAGATCCCATAGAGGGCTTTGGGAAACCTGAGTGGGTACTGGTAAAAGCTATTTTTGTACAAAGAAGTAGAAGTTTTTGCATTTACCTAGCATCTGCCTTCCTGGAAAATACAGCATATACTAGAACATTGAAGAGATTATTTTATACTTGATATGTAAATTGCAGTCAAGTTCAAGGCTTGAATAGGTATAAATGGTGTTTTCATTTAAATGAAATTTTGAATGACATTTGGAAGTGCTGCAGAAACTGGGCTGTTCAGGGTATTCAGGACATTTAGGATTCTTGACCCCCACCTAACTGAATGCAAGTCATTGCAAACATCAGTCACTGCAATAGCCCCCACAAACTTCCAACATGGCCCCTTGGGAGCAGTACCAACCCTGCTAAAGAATCCTAAAGGAGTACATGGTCAAGGGAGAACAAAGTCCTTCTTTATCCCTAGAATAATCTGATTACAGGCAAATGGAATGACACAGGCAGGATCCAGTTCATGTGAAGATGGGAGTGAGGACTGCAAATATACTGTCACCTTTCCAGAGTTCTGATCCCCAGGACCACACACTCTGGAGTCAGACGGACTTGTGCGTGATCCGGTCTTTGTTTTTCATGGTGGAGAAAATGTGAGTGCTACCCAGCATGTTTGAGCTATAGAGTCTTCATGTGAAGGAATAGGGCTTTGACACTAACATCAGAGGATTGTTGAGATCCTAACCACAGTAACTTGCCAGAAGTACATGTTTCAGTACATCATCATCTCTTTATTCCCATGGTTCATGTTTCTGTCTGAAGAGCCGAAGAATTCCATGCTCACTCTTAACAAGACCACAGGGCTCCTGGTCTCAGCACTTGCCTGAAGGGAGAAGGCAAACCAAAGCTGAGCTGAAATCTGATTGGTCTGTGTCATTCTGAGATTGAAATGCTCCCGTGGCCAAGTGTTTGGTCCTCCCATGATGTTAGTAGACATGACATATTTCTTTTCTCTAGGGCAGCAAGCTATACGAGTAGTGGTTAGGACACAAGGAATGACGTCTCTTGGGTTGAAATTCCAGTTCAGTCATTTATTATTTCTTCCCTGAGCGAATCTCTTAAATTTTCTGAAATTCTTAGTTTCTTCTTCTGCAAAATGGGGATGGTAATATAGCATGTATCTCATGGGATTGTTTTGAGAAAAAGATAATTCATGAAAGCACTTAGTATCTCAATTTCTAGTTCACAGTAAGAACTTTAAAAATGATGGCTGACACTACCCTTGACATTATTGTCACTTCTATATGCCACTACCATGAACTCATCTTACTGCTATTCCACACCTATGGTGGAGAGACTATAGAGCACAGTGATTAGAGGGGTCAGCTCTGAAGTCAGTTCCTGGTTTTGCTGCTTATTAGCTATGTGGTCTTGGGGCATTTGTAACTGTTGGGTGTGAATCTCACCCCACCTCTGCTCAACCAGTCTGGCATTGTCTGCACGTTACAGGAGTTGGGATAGGTTGTTTTGAAGGGTACCAAGTAACTGCTTTGACTATTTGCTAAAATAATTAAGGCTTTATTACCAAGATAATTGTAGCAAGTGAAAAAAATCTCTGTAAATATTTGGATAATCATAAAAATGTAAAGTGGCTCTGACATGCAGTGGCCTCTAGAATGTGAGAAGAACAAGATCTTTTAAGTGGACTGGATCTAAAATTACCCAACCTTGTCAGGAGGTGGAAGATTTCATTGTTGTCCTTTGTCCTTGCCTGGATTCATGGATTTTCCACAAGACCCATGGGGTATTGTATTTTAATCTGGACTTTTCTTAGCCATGCTCTTTGTTTTACTAGTGAAGCTGGATTTAAGAGTTTCCAGGAAATACTCCTCTTTCTGTTGGGAATAAAGGCATTAATGATTAAGTTGGGGTAGAAAATTCTATTCTTTGGTAACGTTTGCTGAAAATTAACATAGTTTTCCACTTGCGACATATAGCTTCTCCCCAGGAGCTAGCTTCCTAGGGAAAATAGCTAATATTTTTCAGCAACTATTGAAAGCAAGAACCAGGCTGGTGTAAAATGTGCATGCTTCTGCATTCCTGTTTCCCTTTGCACAAAAAGCACAGCATCAATTGGATGAAATAATAGCTATTCAATTGGTCATTCCCTTATGACTGCAAGCCATTTGGAGCTCAGTCACGCTTACAAAAGCCGATATCGACTATGTGTAGAAATATCTGGAATGAGATGCTTTGCCACTGACATCTTTCATTCATAATTACTGCAAAGTCTGCCTGCCCAGGACCAGTCAATGGCCAGTCAATATTCCCATTATAAGCCAGAGCAGGGTGAATGGCTAGGGCAGAAAGACAAAGCAGACATATACTCAATGGGCCCACAGGCCCAGACATCAAACTTGGCCGTAAAGGACCTCAGGAACTACAGAGCTCAGAGGGATGGGCAGGCACAGTTTGATGCTTTCTTGCAGTCTATGTTCCATGAGGTTGGAAATGAAGTCCCTTCACAATGACACAATGTATGTGATAGGAGTGAATCATTCTTCTCTGAAAAGGTATGGCACCAAGCCAGTTAATTTCCTATTTGGTGGTTTTGTCTACTTTGTCATAGAACACATTTTAAATGGCCATGGATAACATGGTATCACCCAGTCAATAAATTTAATTTAGAAAGTCTGGACAAGTACTGCCCACCCCAGAAAAAACATCCCTACTTTGGCATTGGTGCTGAAAACTCGCCATGTAATAGAGAGGAGTTGAGAGTGGTGAATTATCATGAAATGGCATAGCAGTGTTAAAGAACTGTTCAGCTATTGATGAGTGCTTGTGTAAGATTTGCTTGCCTTGTAATCCAATTTGGCAACTTCCACATTATCAGCATGAGGACATTCTGGGCCTTAATTCTGAAGTTCTGCATGAACCCTATAAATCAGCCAATATTAACTGTATGTGTGTACTTGGCACATCTACTGAGGGGAATTTTCTTTCAAATCATCTATTTTTTTAAACATTAAAAAAAATTAATGTTTATTTATTTTTGAGAGACAAAGAGAGACAGAGCACAAGTTGGGGAAGGGCAGAGAGAGAGAAAGAGAGATAAAGGGAGACACGGGGTCCGAAGCAGAGTCCGTGCTCTGAGCTGTCAGCACAGAGCCCAACGTGGGGCTCAAACTCACAAACCAGAAGATCATGACCTGAGCTGAAGCTGGTTGCCCAACCAAATGAACCACCCAGGCGCCCCATCAAATCATTTCTTAAGATTCATCCACTGCAAGTAACTAAATAAGGACAGAGTTTTTGGGTCTTACGGAAGTGTTTCACTCCCAGTGTTTCACAGAAAATCCTTTTAGACCCCATTATTGTTGGCCATGATAAATTCACTACCTGAATCTAATTTAGGTAATTTTCCTGCCACTCTAGTGTGCTAGCACAGAAATGAGTATTAATTTACTGCTAATTCAGTGTGCTAACACTTAATTAGCAACAAGCTTTGTCTGAAATAGCAGATATTAAAATCTCAGCAAAATTTTATTCCAAATTAAAGCCACCATTCTAGGTGTGTATACACACATACACATAGACATGTGCACATATACCTTCATCTCTCCATCTTGGAAATATATTCCATGGATATTTGCTTTAAATACATTAGTATTACACTTAAATGTTACAATAACACAGCTTATCTAAAAATCCAACAGACCTGGAGATGAACAGCTGGCTGAATAGGTCTTCAGAAAAGCCCCACAGAGCTTCTCAGGTTCAGGGAGACATGGGGATGTTCCAAGTAAAATTGTATTTCTCTAACAATGGAATCACTGGAGTGTTCTATAAAACATACGTTCTCTCATTTAATCCTCATGATGACCTCTAAAGATGGTCTCTATTAATCCCTTTCATTGCTGAGGAATTTGGGGGTTAGAGAAGTTCACTCATTAACGTTTGTACCCATCCATCCATCCAGCATCCAATACCTGAGCACCTACTATAGGAAAACTCTCTCCTAATAATAACCAATACGACAAAGCCACTGCTCTCATAGTTTTTACATCCTACAGAGGTGAAATAACTTGGGCAAAGTGATCTACTCAAATAGGGCCAGGGCCTTAAAATTCCAAGTTGTGACTGCTTGATTTCTGAGAGCTTTGTTTGAAACCAGTATACCATGCTGCCTTCTGTGACAGGAAAATATTTAGGTGAAATTAAAAATTCTTGCCTAATATTTGCTTGCTTCCTCCTAAAGCGATACTGGGTTCTGTCATGCTACAATCTAGCTCCTGTATTAAAATCAGGCCATAACAGATGCTTTTTCTCTTACTCTCCCATTACTAAGGACTTAGACATTTGGAGGGGCAGGAAGCAAATAATTCCTAACGTCAAACTATGGCAGATGCTGCTGGTGCCTATTCAAGATCTATTCTCTCTTCCTTCCTTAATATCAGAGCCAAACTTTGCTTGGGCAACAGCTGTTGCTCACCAAGAAAGAGAGTTTCCCAGGATCCCTTGCACCAGGGATCTTCATGTGATTGAATTCTGCCCATTGATGTCTAAGAGGAAGTCTATCAGGTAGAGCTTCTAGAAAACTTTGTGTTCCTGATAGAAAACGGACAAATTTAGCTGGCCCACACCTTTTACTTATTTCTATTGGGGCATAGGCATGATTCCTGAATGGGCAGGAGAATCTTGCCAACTGTGAATATTATTAGAGTCACAGAATATTAGGGACACAGAACAGGGAAAATGGAAGGAACTTAAGTGCTTGAGGATTTGCTCCATGAGCTGTACAAGCCCTGGCATGCCTCTTTTTGCAGAGGAGAAAAATACATCCCCATTTGGTTAAGCCATTGAAGGTGGGTGTTTGTACACGCAATGGATTACAATACCACTGTTATACAAATGTAAAATATACTACTCAATGAATTCAATGTTGACTAATCGCCACCGCTACAACACCTTCACTATTCCCTGAGTACTTTACACTGCACACTGCACCACGCAAAGTTTTATTGTATTGTATAATTTATTCCTCATAGGAAATGTATGAGGGAGGTATTATTACCACATTTTATAGATGAGGAAGTGGAATTTCAGGGAGGTTAAGCAATTTATTAGGTAGAGAAGAATAAAGTTCCTATTCAAACCTGGCTCCAAAGCCTTGCCCTTAAGCGCCTGATCTGCTCATATGTCCCCCTTTATAAAACCAAAGTAACCATTTCTGATCTTTGAAAAAAAATATTATAATGTTCAGTACAATAATGGTCCTAAGAGTAAAGATTAAGATTGATCTGCATCTCTAATATTTTCAGAACTGCTGTTTCAATAAAACATTGCCTCTGACATTATTCAAGCCTAACAATTTCCAATTCTTTCCTTTCCTATCTGTAACCACAAACAGTATGACAAAGTGTGGAAAACATACCTCTAAGCTTGTGCATATCCAGAACAAAAATAAAGCCTATATGCCCATCAGCTTCATATCTAACAGTGCATTTGGAGTGACTAATAGACTGGCCACAGAGCTCTCTCTCTCCTGGACATTTTTTTTTGCCCTTATCAGGATAGGGACTAGAATCAGGAAACATAAATGAGGTTTCTAGAACAAGTTCAAGGAAAGACATGTGTGCTTGCCAGGAGAAAGACTCTGTGTGGATACCACCCATCTTATTCCTCATGCCTTTTGCCAATCTCTTCTCTCTGTCCACGCTCCTTCCTTACAGGATCGTGTCCCCCAGACCCCATATGCTCAGAGTCTAGCCTTTTTTTTTTTCCATTATAGGCTAATCCACTATTGTCATTTGGGCAAAAGGTTTTCTTCAAAGCCATTTGACATTTAATCAGAGAGGATTTCATTATTTTTCACCTCATTCAAGATTAAATTTGCATTTTACACACACACACACACACACACACACACACACACACACACACACACAC